>NC_045551.1:3446098-3783598 GCF_009769535.1 Thamnophis elegans
AGGAGGAGGAGGAGGAGGAGAAGGAGAAGGAGAAGGAGAGAAGGAGAAGGAGAAGGAGAAGAAGAAGAAGAAGAAGAAGAAGAAGAAGAAGAAGAAGAAGAAGAAGAAGAAGAAGAAGAAGAAGAAGAAGAAGAAGAAGATTGATGATGATGATGATGATGATGATGATGATGATGATGACGACAGAATACTTTTATGGAATGTTCCAAAGTCTGTTCAGAAGTATTTTCTTTTTAAGGCATCATTTTATTTAGAAATGGCTTGTGTTTACTGTAACTTTATGGGTCAGATGAAATGCAGAAATACAATTGACTTCTGCTTTTAGATAGTCAGACTCTGCGCATTTCACAACAACATGAAATGACATACTTTCATATTTGTACCTTGCTAGTATGAAGTCGAGAGATACTGTCAATATCTCGAACTGCATTAAGTTCTTCACACGTTATTTCATGCAATTTACTCCACTCATTTAGGCTGCTTGCTCCCTAATTGCCTTTCCTTGTCTGTCTCATTGTGGAATACTAGTAGTTTGAAATTAACTCCGAGTCCAAGCCACATGGAGTAAAAAGCTGTAAAAATTAGCTGCACTATGCTCATTTACAGCCATTACGGCATGAGCTATGTAATTTGCATCATAGCATATAAAATGCAGAGTGGAACCTAATGGCACAAATGCAATTCCTTTGATTTTCCTGTTCACTGTCAGTTTGCATTAGGTTTTAATTGAAATAATTGGATAGAGCTTACCAGAGTGAGAATGGGGGAAAATATTCCCAATTAGCCTCATTCAGTTGCCAGACAGAATGGAAATGGATATTCTCACCTGGTCTAACTTACACATGTAACTGCCACAGATAGATTAAATAAAGGGAGGTTATTATTTTTATATTGTTTTATCCAGCCTCTGTTATTCTTATTTTAAAAAAAGTCCAAGTAGCAAGCATATTTAATAATCCTTCTTCCTATTTTCCCTACAATAAAAACTCTCTAAGATTAGTTGGATCTGAGAGAGCAGGATTGGCCCAAAGTCACCCAGCTGGCTTTCATGCCTAAGGCAGGACTAGAATTTATAGTCTCCTAGTTTCTCATCTGATGCCTTAACCCAGTTGTGTCAAACACGCAGCCCACAGGCCGGATCCAGCCCACGATAGGTCCAGAGTTGTCCTGTAGGACCATCTCAGAGACAACGAAGGACCAGCTTGTGCTGCCCCGGACTGCCCCTCCTGCCCCCACTATCCAGTCGGCTGCAATGACTAGGCCATGCCCCCCCCCCCTGCCAGGGCAAACAAAATCCTGAAATGGCCCACAATGGGATCAAGTTCAACACCCTGCCTTAACCAGTTGATCAAACTGGCTCTCAACATCACATCAGATTTGATTACAATTTCTTTCAGATTCCTCATCCTTTTCTTTTTTTTTTATAGAAATCATTTAGAACAGTGTATTTTTTATTTTTTTTATTTTTCTTTATTTTATTTGAGCTGAGGACTACACTTGTTCCATTTGGAAGGATTGCCTGCTAAGGGATGTAACTATATCATGTCATAGGTGAGGCCAAGTCAAAAACAAAGCTGATTTTATTTCATTTATATAATATGGTATGTACAGGCATACAGAATACCATGGTATAGTAAATATAAGGTGACCAGACGTCCCAATTTCAACGGGACAATCACGCTTTATAACAATTTGTCCCGGGGCGTTTTAAAAAAGTCCCGATTTTCTGGCTTCATGTTGAAAGCCCAGTGGATTTGCTTAAGAAATCCTAACCGGGGCAAGACAAAAGACACCCTGTCTAATCCCTCTCTCTCTGTCTCAGTACTTTCATTGAAGATATTTAAACGTTAAAGCAACAAAACGGACCCCCTCCCATGCCCCTTTTATGACACTTCTGACACAGCATTATGTGTCCCCTAGTAGGATATATTGGAGCAGCTCAAGAGCACAAAATGAAAGACAATAACTTTCTTCCACTTGTTCTTCCTAACTGGTGCACCTCAGACATTCAACACAGCAATCGCTGAGAGCTAGATCCCATTTCAATCATCCATAACTGTACATATTTATGATGTTTGCCACCTGTGGTCTGTGAACAAAATCCAATACTTTTAATGCTGTACATTGAAAGGAAAAAAAACTTGGACAGGTATGGAATTTTTTTTAAAAAGTCTTCTGAGAAATACTTTATTTGAACTTCCTTGAAATCTAGGCGATGTTTTCCTCAAGAAAAACTTTCATTTAGAATCTTATAATCAAGTTGCATCTTCACTTTTGTACTGTAAAAGAAACAGTTTTTAAATATTCCATGAACCTCATGGAAGGAGAGCACCAGAAAGCAGACCTTCCACCTTCTGATGTATATTCGTTTTAAGGATCTGCAAAGATTCTGAATATAAGCAGTCCTTTCAAAGGAGCATATGTTGTCTGGGAGGAAAATGGGCACGTTCAGCTTTGTCCATATGCATTTAACAAATATCTTGAAGAGATCTTTAAAAAGGAATTTTTATTTCAGTTATCGCACCACAGCTGTGAAACATTTGCTCTGGGGGGGAGGGAGGTTCTTACAGTGCTAACTTGATATTTTTCTATTAATTCTCATGTCTGCTTTAGTTATTTAGCCTTTCAGAAACAGTAAACTCCTGTGCTGTTTTAATTTTATTTATTTTTATTTATTTATTTATTTATTTATTATCATAAAAAGTTTTTATTTTCCATTTTCATAGCATATAATCACATGTATACTATTACATAGTCAATATCAAGTTGTATTATTAAGTACTTACATCAATTCATCTTACCATCAAGTACCAAAGGCTGGAAAAAAACCAGTTATTGGCTCTTCTGCTCTCCATACACCATATTTATACCTTATCCAACACTTTCTTCCCCTCTCGCCTCCCCCTTTCTACATCCTGTCTTCCCCCCATCATTTTCTACTCTACTTCCCCTTCCTTTCTCCTTCTCCTCTCTCCCCTTACCACTTCTCCTTATGCACCTCAACTTCCCCCTTCACCCTCTCTCCTATCCCTCTCTTCCTATCTTTCTTCTCTCCTCTGCTTCCCACTCTTCCTCTCATTCACTTGATGTATTTCAGCTTCTGAGCAAACTCCCTTTTGTGTTGATGGTATTTATAATTCCATTTCAATATACACAAAAAAGAAAAAAATAGCAGTATACATATACAATCATCCAGCACCCCTCCTTGTTTTAATTTTAAAATCATGTTAGGATTTATGAGAATAGGGTGGTATAATTGCTGTTGTAAATGTTCACAGAAATAAAAGCAAACATACGGAATTATGCTTCAATAAATATAAAGCTATACGTTTAAGAAGGCAAAATCTGAGATCCAAAGTGTTGGAATTGTCATTCTGAATGTTCAATAATTTAAATTCAAGCAACTGACATATGACTAACAAAAAATTGTTTACTGACACGTGACTCTGAATTCCAAGTAGGTGAAGGATTGCAGCTTCAGTGTTTGCAGATTATCAACCCAAACTCTGGATGTGCAGATAGATTTATATAAATGGGTTCACCAACAAAAGGGCGAACGACAAAACCGCGCCCGATTAAACCGCGGTGACAAAACCACATGTTCTAAAGTGCTCCAACGAATGAGCGCTGAATCGCGCCGACAACAGCGCGGCGACAGAAGCGCGCTGTAAAACTAAACCTAACCCTAACCCTAAACCTAACCCTAAATGTAACCCTAACCCTAAACCTAACCCTAAATGTAACGCTAACCCTAAACCTAACCCTAACCCTAAACCTAACCCTAAACCTAACACTTACCTTAAGTTAAATCGGCTTTCTGTCGACGCGCTGTTGTAAAGCGCCCTTCTGTCTCCGCGCTGTTGTTGCTGCGCTGTTGTCGGCCCGTTGATGACGTCATGGTTTTAGCGACGCAGTTTAGTCAGGCGCAGTTTTGTCGTTGACCCTTTTGTCAGGTCACGATATAAATGTATCTCCCTCTGTTCTTAGGGTCAGAAACAATGAAACAGAAAATGGTACTCTATCTTTTAAATTTTGCGAAAACTAGGGGGGAAAAAATCTCACATCAAATATTTAAAACTCAGCTAGTAGGCAACTCTCATCATTCCTAGCTACGGAAGTACCAGGTAGGCCTTGTTATTTAAGTCCTAAAAAGATATAGATTGACCACTTGCATTTGTATTATCAAAAACAAATCTTCCAAGCAATTTGAGCTTTGCCGTAATTTCAGCATCCATGACAATAAATGCTACATTGAGGAATATGTGTTCCTTCACTGTGAATTTATCCTAGCTGGTCATACAGGAAGATCGAGTACAATGTAATTTAAAAATGTGTATGCATATACAATTACTGTCTCTGTCTTTTTCTTTTGTTTTGTTGAGTTTTATTATGATCTTTAACTTTTTTTAAAAAAAGGTGTAATATTTGGTATCTTTCTCCCATAGTTTGGTTGTTCAGAGAGCTGCAGGGAAAATGGAAAAAAAAAAGCAATTGTAGCTACTTCCTACTGTCCCACATCTTGTTCTTTGTTTATGTGTGTCTATTTCAGTGGTGGGATTCAGCCGGTTCACACCTATTCGGGAGAACCGGTTGGTAACTTTCTAAGCAGTTCAGAGAACCGGTTGTTGGAAGAAATCTCCTTTTGTTTTTTCCCACTTTACAGGGCTAATCCTGTAAGGAAGGCAGGAAGGAAACATTCTGGTGTTGTTTCTAGCCTCATCTTTATTGCCCTGCTTACAGAAACTGCCTCTCTGGTTAACCCTTATTACCATTGTAAGAGCTAAGGCGAAGCGCCCATCAACGTGAGTGATGTTGAATTGGCCACACCCACCCAGTCACATGACTACTGAGCCACACCTACTCAGCTGGTTATTAGGGCAGAGAACCGGTTGTTAAATTATTTGAATCCCACCACTGGTCTATTTGTGGGGGGGGGGGGGATCTGTAGAGAGCCGAGGTGGCACAGTGGTTAGGGTGCAGTACTGCAGGCCACTTCAGCTGACTGTTATCTGCAGTTCAGTGGTTCTAATCTCACCAGCTCAAGGTTGACTCAGCCTTCCATCCTTCCGAGGTGGGTAAAATGAGGACCCAGACTGTGGGGGCGATATGCTGACTCTGTAAACCGCTTAAAGAGGGCTGAAAGCCCTATGAAGCGGTATATAAGTCTAACTGCTATTGCTATTGCTATCTGTGTGCCTTCAAGAAAGTTTTTTTTTGTGTTATGGTGACTGCCTGAATAGGTTCCTGCAATTTTCTTGGCAAGAGACTTTTGAGGTTGCTTATCACTGCCTCCTTCCTAAGGCTGACAAAGAGTGATCAGCCCAAGATCAATCAGACTTTCTGACTAAAGCAGAACTAGAAATGGGTTTCCCATTTTTGAGCCAGATACTTTTAGTCATTACACCGAAGTCTTGTGTTCTTATAAGTTGATGTGATGCAGTTTTGCAACTGAAGAAACCTAAATAGCTTTAAGCTAATAGCCATGCCATATTTATGTTCGTCAGCCTATTGAAGCCAATATGAGAATGTTTTTCCGTTAAGCAGTTTTATTTAATAATTCCATGAATTAACATTTGGCTGATTTATCATACTGAGACTCCATTGAAGAAGTCTTGTAACTGTGCTATGCGAGATCATCGTTCCTTTAGCTACACTAAAATCTGATGGATAAATTTTCTGTCAATGTTTATAACATTTCAAACTGAAATTCTCTCTGCTTCTGAATGCTACATGAAAGAGATCTTGTGCCTTTATACCCTTTGATCAGTTATCAGATTCAGACAGGTATTTATTTCAAAATGCAGAGATCCCAAACTCAGTCTGATACAGAATAGACATAAGATCTTTATTTAGGCTTTTATAACATTACTGGCATCACTAGGGTGGGTAAAATATGTCCCACATTTCACTTTACATCTTATCTGTTTCATTTACTTATCGGAAGAAAGTTTAAGATATGACTGTGTATAAATAACGTTTGGGGTATCTTTGTATTCTTTTGTTTTCATCTGTTTGATTATGCAATGCTCTTGAATCAATTACTGCATGCAGGTACGAATCATCAAGGCCTTTTTCATACTTCTAGTCACTGAAGCTTCATTTGATGTCCTTAAGACACAGAAAAGCAGCTGCCATCTCTCAGTGTCTGACTCTACATTTCATTTCCTAGTTTCCTCAAGCAGAGTTTGTAGAAATCTAATACTGGATTATAAATGGCAGGTATAGATATTCTTCTAATCTCTAAAAGCTTGGTATACTGCCCTAGAGCCTTCTTCCATGTTGTCGCTGGATTTCTGCAGAAAGTACATTTTTCCTCCCTTCCTTCCTTCCTTCCTTCCTTCCTTCCTTCCTTCCTTCCTTCCTTCCTTCCTTCCTTCCTTCCCTCCCTCCCTCCATCCATCCATCCATCCATCCATCCATCCATCCATCCCTCCATCTTGTCTTTATGAATCACTTGCAGGCAGTGGTGGATTTCAAAATTTTTGGAACCTCTTCTGTAGGTGTGGCCTGCTTTCCAGGTCCACTGGTGGAACCTCTTCTAAAAAGAGCCGAGGTGGCGCAGTGGTTAAATGCAGCACTGCAGGCTACTTCAGCTGACTGCAGTTCTGCAGTTCGGCTGTTCAAATCTCACCGGCTCAAGATTGACTCAGCCTTCCATCCTTCCGAGGTGGGTAAAATGAGGACCCGGATTGTTGTTGGGGGCAATATGCTGACTCTGTAAACCGCTTAGAGAGGGCTGAAAGCCCTATGAAGCGGTATATAAGTCTAACTGCTATTGCTATTGCTATTGTTATCTGCAGTTCAGCGGTTCTAATCTCACCGGCTCAAGGTTGACTCAGCCTTCCATCCTTCCGAGGTGGGTAAAATGAGGACCCGGATTGTTGTTGGGGGCAATAGGCTGACACTGTAAACCACTTAGAGAGGGCTGAAAGCCCTATGAAGCGGTATATAAGTCTAACTGCTATTGCTATTGCTATTGCTCAATTGATTCACTCAACAACTGAGGAGAGGTCCTCAGGAGAAGTCATAAAATGGGGCAAGTCTCACTTAACTGTCTTGCTTAGCAACAGAGGTTTTGGGCTCAGCTGTGGTCGTAAGTCGAGGACTATCTGTATTTTGACTGTGTCTGAAGAAGCTCCTCTTGTTAGTCTCCCTTATTGTCTTTGCATCCTTTGTTAACCACAGCTTAGTCTGAGCTTCCACTTGCCTGATATCAGCTGTACAGTTCTAAGATATCTCTGTGCATCCTTTTCCTTTGGGACATGACCATAAGGTTTCTGGGTAGTCACAGTGCGTTCTTCTGCTGTCTTCCATTCCTATCCACCCTAATTGGAACTGTTTTCACTTCTGCTTTTAGTATCTCCTTCTTTAAGGATTCTCTTGAGATATTTTCCCATTACCTTCTCCTGTCATCCATGGAAAAACTGAAGACAAGATTTAACAATAGCAGTAAAAATTATTGACTTGTGGTGTTTGGTCTTTTTTTTTTTTTTTTTACGTATTGCCATTTTGGTCCAGAGCATTAAAAATTACGTGAAAGACAATGTGACTAACTGAAAATATGAAGGTCTTGTTTGCCAAACTGAACGCATCAGTGACGTATATTAAATCAATCGCCGTGAGTGGTTTGATATAGTCTGCCTTGGAGATAATTGCTAAGACAGGAAATATAGTCAGGATTTCAAAGCTAAAATATGCCATAGTGTTCAGCCATGAAAATATACAGTCTCAACAAAGGATATGAAATGATTGAAGCATTACTGGTGTTTTGGGGCCAATGTACCAAATTTCTTTTGAGATGTTTTTATAATCTTTCCCTATGACATTTTTTAAGGTGTGTGTTTGTTGTTTGAATCCAGGATCTTCTAAGGAACTGAATTTAGCCTTTCCAGTAATCAAAGCCTTCCTATTTTCCACCTGTGCTCCCTTTTAACTACTATTTATCATTGCATACAGGATGGCTTTCCAACTTCCTTTCTCTTTACCTCCAATTGCTATGTTCCACTGCTATATTTTCACAGTGTTGTTCCTCAAAATGTAGAATCTCTTTCCCTAAATAATACGTGAGTTTCCAGTTTTGAAGTCTGTATTCACAGGGCAACATATTTTTAATTACTGCTTAGGTAGCAATAGCAGTAGCAGTTAGCCTTATATGCTGCTTTACAGTGCTTTACAGCCCTCTCTCAGCGGTTTTACAGAGTTAGCATATTGCCCCCAACAATCTGGTCCTCATTTTATTGACCTCGGAAGGATGGAAGGCTGAGTCAACCTTGAGCTTGGTGAGATTCAATCTGCAAAATTGCTGGCAGCCAGTGATCAGCAGAAGTAGCCTGCAGTTCTTCACTCTAACCATTGCCCCACTGCGGCTCATAGGTAGAAGGTGTTGCTTGCATATCATTCCCTGGGTAGAGCCAGATGGGTCTGGTGGTTAAGATTTCAGGATAGAAACCAGGAGATTGGTAAATTCTAATCCATCCTTAGGCATGAAAACCAGATAGGACCAGTCAGTCTCATCCCAAAGGGCTATTAGGTAAAAATTTATTACATAAAAATAATTAATTAATATAATTTATCATTTGGTATAAATGGCTTAAATGTATGAAATATGCATAAACAGTTAAATATTGATTGATTGATTTCACCAGGATCATTGATCTGAGGAGATGTGCCAGGTATGAGTACACTGATTCAAGTATTTTTCAAGTCAAAACTCAAATGGAAAGAAGCACCCCAATCATAAGTTTAGGATTCCTGTACAATATTCTTTTCAATGTATTCAACTAAACCTAATTTTTCTCAACATTTTTCTGGTAGAAATACAGGGTTATATGACTCACATAGTTCTTGAGTCCACAGGTTGTTTAAAAAAAAATAAGGTAGCCATCTGGTGATTTCTAGTAGGTTTTAGTTAACTTCCACATTTTTCTTTAATCAATTTCACCTGAATTCTTAGCATTTATACATTTCCAAAAAGAACACTGTAGTCATTCCTTTGGTATATATTGTAAATATTAAAAAAAATCTCACAAAGTAAGAAATACAGTACATACTTTCTTTTTAAACAAATTAAACAGGCAATTGCCCAATAATTGCAAAGTTTGTAGTTCTGGAGGTTTTTCAATCTTTAAGAGGTAATAAAAAGAAAATTAAACTCCATGGTAATTAAAAAGATAAGGCTTGGTTGAATTTTGCATCCTTTAAAAAGGCTACATTTAATAGATGAGAGCATGAGGAAATCTATGATTCACAGTGGGTTCAATAACATTCATTTATACTGTGAACTCACAAAAAAAAACCAATTGTCCAGAAAACATAAAGGTGATCTCATTTTCTCTCTTTAATCCAGAGAGAATGATAGGTAAACTGGCTCCTACATCCAGCTGTCTTTTAGCTTGATGAAAGAAATGTCCTTCTGGGTTCAGCTCCAAGTGGGGGAAAAGACACTGGAGACATGGAGGCTGCTTGGAAAGATGGTTTCTTGTTGGACAGGGCCACATGGCTTGAGCCCTGAACAGAAAAGGTGATCACATGCTTCAATGTTGGTGGAGAAGAAGAGAAGGGCTGAGGGAGGGGCTTGCTAGGCTTTTTATAACCTGCTCAGTCCCACCTCTCTGTTTCCTGTTCCTGTGTAAGAAATGTATTCTGATTGGTTATCAGACTCCCATGGGGCCATGCAGGGGCTACTCTCTAGGCTGTGTTTTGAATCCAGGTATGGATGAGTTTTCAGATGCCATGTGGTCAGTTGAGTAACGTTCCTTCCCCCTGCAGCTGCAGTGGAGAAGTCTTTATTATGTAAAAGGGGCTAGCCTGGCCTTCTCAATGGCCCATTAACAGTGGGGATGGGCAGGAAGCTACAGGCAACTATTCTGTCTTTTAAAGCATGTTTCTTTCTTTTCACATCCAGAGAAATATTCTGCCTTTTCAATATTTCCTAGGATGTTTCATTTTTCTGGGAGAGAGCTGGGTGATAACTTCCCACAAGCTACAACAGTATCCGTCTGCCCACCTTACTGGAAGCATTCAGTGAATGAAGCAAGCAGCCAATCTAAACCAGCCTGCCTTAATGCTTTGCATTTGTTTCATACTGGAACACCTTTGCCACTACAAAAAAAATTAAGTGGCTTATAGCAAAGTGTATATTTAATATTGCAAGGGTTATCTGTGCAGCACTGGAAAAATGTAGAAATACCAGTAAATGAAGAAATAATTAATCCTAAGCCTAAGCCTAAACCTAAGACTAACCCTAACCCTAACCCTAACCCTAACCCTAACCCTAACCCTAACCCTAACCCTAACCCTAACCCTAACCCTAACCCTAACCCTAAACCTAAACCTAAACCTAAACCTAAACCTAAATGTAACCCTAAACCTAACCCTAACCCTAACCCTTACCTTAACTTAAACCGGCTTTCTCTCGACACGCTGTTGTAAAGCGCCCTTCTGTCACCGTGCTGTTGTCACCGCGGTGATGACGTCGCAGTTTTAGCGATGCGGTTTTGTCAGCACGCTTTTGTCGGGTCACGCGTTGCCTTGAATCAGATTCAAAACGTCCATTCAAGACCCTGCAGGATCCTATCCTTTAGCCCCAGGCATTACAGTCTAGTGAGAGTGCCTTACTGTCTTGCAAATGTGAAGTCTTTTTTTTTTTCTATATTTGGGGGAGAAGGGTGGATGGGAAAGAGCAAGATGGCTCTTTTGATCTCCTCATTTGTTAGGGCATTTAAAAGTCCATTCACATTCTCCAAGTTGGAATTCTTCTAGTTTAATTTCAATCAGAGTTTTTTTTTTCTTTTTTGCTTCAATATTATACCGCAATTGAATCATCTTCCCAAATTAACATTTTATATTTCAATAGTGAAAGAGGTTTTGGGCAAATAAGACCAGGTTGAGTACCAGTATAATTTATTGTGTGCCATGTACTCTTAGTATTTAGGATTCTGATTGCTTGAGCTATCAGCTGTCAGGTAGAATGGAAAGTCGGCAAAATTTAAATTACAAAATGTCAAAATACAGCGTACAAGATAGGAACAAAAAAGTATTCTGTGAATGCATTAAGTACTTCCTTTAATTATATTATCTCCATTAGTCTGAGGAACTGTGCATGAAATAGAGCTGTTAGATTTTAGAATGCCGAGATCAAACTGGGTAATTGTAATTTCTAACATTTAGATTTAATAGTTTTGTAGCAGGAGACTTCACTGAAGTAATGGGGAAAACGGGGGTGATGAGGAGATAGTAAAACAGAAAGCCACATTCCATATTCATAATGTGGAATAATCTAAATGATAGTAATGAGAAACGGAAAGAATATCAAACATGAGCAAATACGCCTGAAGTTTGCAAAGAATTAATATGTACCCAGTCTACATTTATCTCAAGATATTCTACATACTGCGTATGTATAAAACTGTGAGGACTGCAACGGAATTAAGAAATCAGTTAAAACCACTTTGTGGAACCTGGCAGGAGTTTGTTGTGAAGAAGTAGAAAGTTAGCATTGGTACTAAGGAACTGGTTGCGCAGATAATGGTAACTGAAAGGAGAGAGAAGCAGCAGAAATAGGATCCTCAGAGATGTTAAGATAAATAGAGGTGTAAATTAAAGGAAGCTGCGACAAGAAGCTTCTTGTTAACTTGTAGACCGTGAAAGGACTTGGAATTAGGAGACCTCTGGCAAGAGATCTCAAAAAGCAGACAGGCAGGAAACAGATCAGGAAAGATGTAAAAAAGGGAATAAGAAGTAAAGTCTCAAAGGAAAGACACAGAAAGATCATTCATGAGTATGGGGAAAGTAACAAGAAAAAAATTATGAAGTTTTGCCCAAAAGAGAAAAGTGCATTTGGGGATAGTGGAGAAGGACTCATGGATATTGATAGACAGTTCAGCCAAAGGAGGGACACACACACACACATACACACACACACACACACACACACACAGTGGGAGAGAGGGAGGGAGAGTGGGAGAGATCTCAACAGAAGAGAAATTACCCAATAATCACAGCCTGAAAAGCTGAGAGGAGCATTGGACTAGATCAGGGATCAGCAGCTCTGGAGCTGCATGTGGATCTTTCATCCCTGTTGTGGCTCCCTCTCAATTTTGAGAGTTGGGATGGAGAAGCACAGCACTCCAGGAGGAGACTCTATGGCAAAGGGCGGGTTTTCCGGTCAGCTCCACAATTGATAGGGCTTTTGGTTAGGACAGGTAGAGGAAAAAGGATGCCAGGCTAGGAGGAGACTTTATGGTGGGGGACCCGGGCTTCTGGTTGGCTCCAGAGTTGAAGGTCCGGTTAGGACCGTTGTGCCTCTGAGTGCTTAAGGTTGCCAACTCCTGGATTAGATCCAGTTTGTCCAGGATTTCATCTTTCCTAAAGGAAGAAGAAGAGAAACTGTTACATGAGGCCTTTCCACATGAAGCAGTTGCTAGGAGTATTTCACCAGGGAGGGGAATATAGGAGCTTTTGGTATACTGAACCTTAGAAAAGTCACTGCAAATTTATAGTGCGGCTCATTTGATATCAGTAAACAAGCTTATCTATGTGATGCAGGGAATTTCTTCTATTGAATCCCACAACTTCTATTTATGTGTAATGCTGTCTATTTCTCTCTGCTTTTGAATATTTCTAATTTTCTTGGATGCGTATCTAGATTCTCTATTAAGTTTCCAAGGTGACAGCAGCAGTCCAAATGCCAGGCCTGTTTGATTGTTGACAGGTTAAACATGATTATATTCCCCCATGTGGGAGGTTTATGTAAGATTTTGGAGTCATCCCTCCCTCTGTTGGCATGAATTGTGTGTCATTATCTTCTAATTAACAATACCTGCTTTCACTCTCCTTGCCTTAGGCCTCAAAATTTAAATAAAAACACCTCAAAGAATGTTCAGCGTCATTCTATGCTAAAGTAGACATGGCCAAACTCCTTACCGTGACCCGACAAAAGCGCGAACGTCATAAGCGTGCCGACAAAACCGCGGTGCTAAAACCACGATGTCAAAAGCGCGTCGACAACAGCGCGCCGACAACAGCGCGCCAACAGAAGCGCGATTTAAGTTAAGGTAAGGTTTAGGGTTAGGTTTAGATTTAGGTTTAGGGTTAGGGTTAGGGTTAGGGTTAGGGTTAGGGTTAGGGTTAGGGTTAGGGTTAGGTTACAGCGCGCTTCTGTCAGCGCGCTGTTGTCGGCGCGCTTCAGGGCTCATTCGTCTCTCATTTGTCACGCGGTTTTGTCGGCACACTTTTGTCACCGCGGTTTAGTTAGGCACGCTTTTGTCGTTCGCGCATTTGTGGTGGAACCACCCCTTACAAGGAGTTCAGTGTTCAATGTCTTCAGTGTGCAGAAGATTAGCCTCATTACACACACACACAGACACCCGATGAATAATTCAAATAATACCTACTCAAAAACAAGGTGATGATGACAATGATTTAAAATCCTGGACTAACTCAAGATTGCGTGGACAACACTGATTCCCTTGAATAAGAAAAGGAAATGAGCATCACTCCCTAGACTGAGACAAAAAGCTTTACTTTTACCTAGTTTCACCGTGGTAGTATATTGGATATGCATAAGAAAATTGAGAAATGACTAATACTTCTTCTTATGAAGATAATATTCAATTCCTATTGATTGCATGTGTGTTGTAGCCCAGCAGGAGCTGTTGGAGCTGCCACCAGACTCTGACAGCGAGGGGCCCTATGAGTCGCCCTGGAGGATGTAGAGGACCCTGGACAGGGTTCCGACTCTGAGCAGGGCGCAGAGAGACTGGTTGGCCACCAGGAGGCACCTGAGCCTTGGACCAGTGGGGAGGAGACAAAGGAGAGTGATCCAGAAACCAACAGTGAGTTGTTCCTGGATGCACGCCATTGAAGAGCTACTCAGCATCAGAAACAATTACAGGAGGTAATTGTGCTCAGCTGATGGTCATTAGGCTCCTCTCCAGACTATAAAAAAGACTGCTTGTGACACGCCCCTCTTGCAGAAGTCAACGCATTGACTAAAGAGAAAGTAACGAACTTGGCAGGCTGGATTGCTGCCAAGGTTTGTCTGAGTTGCTGCCAAGGTCCTTATCTGTTTGTTTGCTTGGCTTTCAGCCACCGAGATTTTGGTCTTGCTAATTAAAGTACATTCTGGTTAAGCTTGTCTCAGCTTTCGTTGCTGGACGGAGGAGGGGGTCAGAACACATGTGTATGTATGTGCAGTTTGCTTTTTGGCAACAATACAGAAGTAGCTTCTTACTACTTCCTTCAAAGATATACTTTTGGCTTTGTAATGTAGTCCATCGATATGGGTTTTCTGTTGATTTCCCATCCAAATAATAATTAGGATCAGCTTTGCATAGCTTTCTGTTTCTTTTGATCACCTGCTAGGATCAAATGGGATTCCTCCCCCTCACCATTATGTCCAGTTTTATCAGATTCTCGGAGACTGCTTGGTCCAGTCCTTGAAATATTTTGTCATCCCCCCCCGAAGTGGTTTCCTCTTGCTTCCTTCAAGGATTGACAAAGAGTGACTGGCCCAAGGTCATCCAGATGGCTTTGTGTCTAAGGCAGAACTAGAATTCACAGCCTCCATGTTTCTAGTCTGGTGGCTTAAGGCGCTACATTAACTTGCTCTCAAGTTTCCTATATGTAGGATCAAATTTGTCTTGGTCTTTTATAGGAATAAATAAATTCTCATTTTCAGATAATTACTCAGTGTTACAAGAGGGTGGAGATATCACTGCATTTAGTGGAAGTTACATACTTTCAGCAAACACACTTTTGGGGAAAATAAATTGCATCTGTACAGTACATTTAGCAGCTTCAACCTGTTCCAGTAGATTGATGAAAATATGCCAAATATGTTTCTAGATGAATGAATCATAAGATTCTTTTTTTTGGGGGGGGGGGATCAGTCGCATCAGACACATTGCATTTAGAATCCTTCATATAATAATTAAGGAGAACTTTTATTCTACTAACCAAGATTTAATAATGACTTATATAGTCGTTATTAAGAAAATTGGGAACGAGGGGACTATGAGGAACTTCATGAATCTAATTCCAGTGTAATAGTTACAATTTATTACTAGATTCTAATCAGTGGAGGGGTTCAAAAATTTTTCGAACCTACTCTGTGGGTGTGGTCTCCTTTGTGGGAGTGGCTTGCTGGCCATGTGACCTGGTGGGAGTGGCTTGCTGGCCATGTGTTTTCTCTCTCTCTCTCTCTCTCTCTCCTTCCTTTTGTCTCTCTATCCCTTTTTCCTTTTTTCTTTCATTTCTCTCTCACTTTTTCTTTCTTTTTTCTTTTTTATTTCTTTCTTTCTTCCTTTCTCTTTCTCTCTCTCTCCCTCTCTCTCTCTCTCTCTCTCTCTCTCTCTCTCTCTCTGTGTTTATGTGTCAGTGGTGGGTTTCAAAAACCTTTTTGTAGGTGTACCTCTTCTGTAGGTGTGGCCTGCTTTCTGGTGGAACCTCTTCTAACCAGTTCGGTAGATTTGACGAACCGGTTCTACCGAACTGGTGCGAACTGGTAGGAACCCACCTCTGATTCTAATCAAATAGAAACCTACTTTTCCAATAGAAAAAAATTGCTGTGAGAACGTATCTGCATTCAGATGTAATAGACAGATTGGTGTCTAGCAAATATAGATAAATTAAGGGTTTTTTTAATATTAACACCATTAGGTGACTTTGTCAAAATTGCTCAAGCCCTTGTTGTGTATCCAATTTCAACATAAGCAAGAGCTAATATTTTCATTTACCTAATCAATACCGTTCAAAGCTGCTATTTGCTGACATCCAAGAGTAAATCCGGGCTTCCAGAGGACACCTTGAACAGTTTTGAGCTGCCATGAAAAATCACCCACATTAATGCTAGTGCCTTCTCTAAATTATACACAGCGGTTATAGGAGATTAGAAATAATTAAGTGGCAAGATCAGAAGGGGGGAAAAAAGAAGCATATTCCATGGAGGATATATGGCAGGCTTTGAAGTTGTCATATACAGGTATCTTTTGGGTCACCTATCTCAAAGTTGCCAGATAGAAATTCAATCTTTGATACAAATCTACAGTGTGATCTTTAGCTAGCCAGTCAGCCCAGCCTGTGAAACTGTCACCGGGCGCGATTTTATCTCACTTCCTGCATTCTCAGCAAAGGAGACCAGAATGGGATAGAAGGAGAAAAAATCAGAAACAGTAATCCAGGGAGTGGAAAGGTCATTTTTTTAAAAAAAAATGTGGGGGGGGGAGGGATGAAAGAAAACAGATTTAATTTTTGGCATGAAATTGATGGACAGGATGAGGTGTTCCATCACTGCCTTGTAATTTACCAGATTTTTCACATCATGCAAACTTGCCCTCCTAATAATTTTTAAGTGACTGCGCAGTGGTTAGGGTGCAGTACTGCAGGCCACTTCAGCTGACTGTTATCTGCAGTTCAGCGGTTCTAATCTCACCGGCTCAAGGTTGACTCAGCCTTCCATCCTTCCATCCTTCTGAGGTGGGTGAAATGAGGACCTGGACTGTGGGGGTGATATGCTGACTCTGTAAACCGCTTAGAGAGGGATGAAAGCCCTATGAAGCAGTATATAAGTCTAACTGCTATTGCTATTGCTATTGCTATCTGCAGTTCAGCGGTTCTAATCTCACCGGCTCAAAGGTTGACTCAGCCTTCCATCCTTCCGAGGTGGGTGAAATGAGGACCCGGATTGTTGGGGGCAATATGCTGACTCTGTAAACCGCTTAGAGAGGGCTGAAAGCCCTATGAAGCGGTATATAAGTCTAACTGCTATTGCTATTGCTATTCATAAGGTTAATTTTATCTCATTCCTCAGCCCAAACGTACATACACATCGAGTCCAGTTTTGAAATAATATTTTCCTTCATCACCTAATACAGACTTTACCAGAGATGGGATCTGGGGTATTTTGTTGAAGAAGATCAGCAATAGAGCCTGAGGTGTGTCTTTCATTGTCACTTTAAGTTGCTATGGTCCACTGGTGGGATTCAAATAATTTAACAACCGGTTCTCTGCCCTAATGACCAGCTGGATAGGCGTGGCTCAGTGGTCATGTGACCATGTGGGCGTGGCCAACTCAACATCACTCAAGTCGATGGGCGCTTCGCCTTAGCTATTAAAAAGTACTGAGTAAATCTTTTCACAATTCCATCTTCGCTCTTCTTCCTTCTGGTGTAGTTAAACAGAGGCAGAGGAATCTGGTCCGCAGTAAATTCCTGAAGTCTAACCTCCTGTTTAAAGCTGTCTTCAGACCAGAGGAGTGAATTAACAAAGGAAATGGATTAAAGGAAAACTTAAGTTTTGAAAGATATTATTAAAACGTCATAAAAACTAATCTGCTAAATAAAATTAAAATGGTATCTCACTCTGGAGTGGGGATAAGCTTATAATGGTGTTAAAAGATTCAGTCAGTCACAAAGCCCTGCTATCAGAGGGAAATTGATCTTTGCGCTGCTTAAAGAGCAGAAAATTCACACCTATCCTAACACTAAAGGGTGATCACCATGTGGAAACTTGTAGCATCCCTCCAAATTTTCCTCCTTTCACAGGTAAGAACATCAAGTGTTTTTTTCTGGCTATTGGTAGCTCAGCAAAGCATACATCATGTCTGACAGGGTGAGTGGACTTGTTTGACTGGAAAGCATAAATTGAGCATAAATGGAGGGCTTCTTGATTGTCTAGGAATAGGAATGTCTCTAATGCTCTGAGCCCCCCTGTCTCTCCATCCTTTCTTGTTCTGTCGTTTGCTCTCTCTCTCTCTCTCTCTCTCTCCCTCCCTCCCTCTCTCTCTCTCTCTCTCTCTCTGTCTCTCTGTCTCTGTCTCTCTCTCTCTCTCTCTCCCTCCCTCCCTCCCTCCCTCCCTCTCTCTCTCTCTCTCTGTCTCTCACTCTCTCTCTCTCTCTCTTTCCCCCCCAGGATCTCATCAATCCTCCCAACCACAATTTCCCCTGTACTCTTTCTTCCACTCTGTGGGTTCATATTTCTTTCTCCTATATTTCTGTCTCCTTTCTCCTTGTTGTACAACAATATTTTCCCCCCATCTACATTACATTCAGCTTTTGTATTTCTCATGTCATATCCATTTTTTTTAAACTTCCACACATGAAGATGGATAAACAAAGAATTTTATAGGGAGTCATTTTCCCTTTTTTCAGGTCACAGGCTTCCCACTATTTTCTACTAGCATAAAGTCTCTTGCCAGATACTTTATTTATGTTTCTTTTGGGCTCACAGCAAGCGTGAGCCAGGACTGATAAAGTTATTTCCTTTTAAGTCTGTCTGACTGTCGTCTGTGATCGAGTGAAGAAGGATGGTTAGAACAGTATCCTAACCTTCCATGTCACAATCTGCCATATGTTGTGGCCTTCAGCAGATTGGCTAATAGGCTTATTTAGACACTGTTCATCACATCTTCTTTTGCTTATTTGTGTTTCATATCAGGGAG
This sequence comes from Thamnophis elegans, assembly GCF_009769535.1. NCBI lineage: Eukaryota > Metazoa > Chordata > Lepidosauria > Squamata > Natricidae > Thamnophis > Thamnophis elegans. The sequence continues at coordinate 3,464,538 of NC_045551.1, forward strand.
ATAAGCTGGAGATTCTGACATTCAAGAAGGATGGGTGTGAAATGAATTCAGTTTTCAGGACTTCCATGATGTAAGTTTTTTTTCCCCTTCCCGTTTCTTGAATGTGTGATTCAGAAACATTGGTGCCTTGAATGCACAGGCTAGAGACAAATCTCACTGATGCCAAGTTTGAAAAATATGTTAATCACAACAAACATAGAAAGACAAAAATGACTTCAGGACTGGCAACATCTGGCTCATCAGGTTACTTTGATATCATCAAAATGATGTCATCCACCATGTTCTGCTGCGAAAAAAACCAAACAACTTTTTGAATACAATTTTCAAAAATTTACATTACCGCTTCAGCTGCTGGGTTCAGACTGTGTACGTAGATAGACAAATGGTGAAAATAAAATTCAAAAGCCAACTGTGGCTTGACTTAAAACATCCATCCTCCTCTGCTTTAGAGTTACGGGCTGTGTGTTCCTGAAATGGAGTCTCACTCCGTATGTCAGCATTCCAAATATCATGCAGAATTAAATCGGAGTCCAAGGCAGAGCGATCCCTAAAGTTCCAATTTAATAAAATGGACATTTTGGCATCGTACTATGGAATCCCAATTCGGAAGAACTTCCTGGGATTCCACCAAGTTAAAAAGTCCATGATCTTCTCCCCACACCCACAAATCCATCACATGGTCCAATCTTCTCTTCCATGCTGGCATCTCCACCCAGCTGGTTCCGGTCAGGTGCCAAGGTGCGGAGACAAAGAATAACCTTGAGCTTCTAGGAAGGAATTTTTTATTTTGAAAACAACACATTCTACCCCTCGCTATTCACCCCCTTAATGAATACACATCCTAAAGATGAAGCTAGAAGAGAGAGTGTGGCAGGACAAAGATTCTTAAAGGAACAGCTGCAGGCCTGACACCTTAATTGTAATCTACGTACATTCGATTTTGGGATACGAGTGCTATAGAAGGCAAACAATAGTAACACCATTATTTAATACTTGTGCTTATAAATATCCAGAAGCACTAACCCAACTGTAACTGGAAGCAAGATATTAAACTGCTAGGTTTAACCTGATTTAGCAATGTTCCAGCTGTAATTTTAGGACTAAGAAATCTGTCAACTAGTATTATAAACAGCAAGGAATGACACTTGAATGACTCTTGAAGGAAAGATAGCTTCATTCTTCAGGTGCTTCAGTGTGTGCCAGTCGATAGAGTTCCCGTAAGCCTTATTAACCTTTGTGAAAACCTCCAACAGAGGCTCTTAAAAATATTGTGTGCGATATTTTTGAAGCACATACCATTGATCAAAGAAGAATGCCAAGGTATCTGTTACCTTGGAACATGGGTAAAAAGATTATTACCCTCAAAAGATTTTAGATTATTATCTAAGATTTGCTTTCAGAACCAAGGCACGGTCCTGAAAACTTTCTGAAATGTTCATTTCACATTTCTGGAAATGGAAGAATAGGCATAAACGGTGAAAAAATATATCAAAATTTAATCAAAAGTATTAATAAACAAAAAGTTAAGGCCATAAGTGGCGCAGCTGGAAAAGCTACTGTAATGACCTGCCCTCCAGCCATGGCCTCTACCTATTCCTCTAAATCAGGCCTCAGCAACCTGCAGTTCTGGAGCCGCATGTGGCTCTTTCATCCCTCTGCTATGGCTCCCTGTCACCAGTCGGCACCACAATTTTGAGAGGAGTTTCTGGTTGCGGGGGGGGGGGGAGGAAGCAGGGTACACTGGAAGGAGACTCTATGGCAAGAGGTGGGTTTTCCAGTCAGCTCCACAATTGATAGGGCTTTTGGTTAGGACAGGTAGAGGAAAAAGGACACCAGGCTAGGAGGAGATTCTATGGTGGGGAAACCGAATTTCCGGTCAGTTCCAGAATTGAACAGGGGACCTCCAGTTAGGACCTTTGTGGCTCTTTGAGTGTTTAAGGTTGCTGACCCATGCTCTAACTTAAACTATGAACCATGAGTATTTTCAAATTGGAAGCTGATCTGTCTGGGAACCAAAGGTGGGTTCCTACTGGTTCGCACCTGTTCAGTAGAACCAGTTCGTCAAATCTACCGAACCGGTTAGAAGAGGTTTCACCAGTGGACCCAGAAAACAGGCCACACCTACAGAAGAGGTTCCAAAAATTTTTGAAACCCACCACTGCTGGGGACGCACAAACTCATTGAGAATTGAAGATGACATAGACCTCCTGAGCCCTCTTTTATTATAACCTCACCACTTTCTCCACCATTTCCCCCTAAAAGGGTAAGTTGGAGTCAGGATGGAAACTGTTCATTTTTATTGGAGTCATGCTTGGTTTCTTGAGAGTGTGAGGATCAGCAGCTCTTTCTATGTTTTCTAATGAAATAACATTTTGTTCTCTAAAAAAAGTTGCCTAGAAAGTTTTGCAATTCTCTGAATATTTGGATGCAAAGTTAGTAGTTTAAACTTCTGATAAATACTAAAAAAATCCATGCTTTTAGGGAGATGTCTGAACAGCATATAAATGCTATCTGGATGCTTTAGATTTAAGGAAAGCTTTAGCTCCCTTTGCTTAGGCTGGGATTCAGATGACATTTAAATTAAATTTGTTATAATAATAATCTCCTGCATGTGTCCATCAAGGTCATCTTTCTTATTTTCTATATTTTATAGTATATTAAATAATTTGCTCAGGCAGAGGCATCTTAATATTTTCTCTATATAAATAACAATGACCTTTAAAGAAAGAAGGTTGGATTTACAGTCAAATTTTCAGTCTTATCACTGAGTGCTCATTGTCCTTGGTTATTAGTTGGAATAAGAAACTGTAGATATTAACCTTTCTTTTAAGATTAGCTGGGAATCCTGACAAATATTAGAAGCTTTGCTCATTTAGCTATCAGGTTCAATATTTAATGCCATAAGTAATAAATGGAAAATACTGGGGGACAGAGATAATTTGGATTGTTTTAACCATGAAAAGATTACATTTGGGATAATGCTAGTTTTAAAATAGCTACTGAATCAGTTTTTTGTTGATCATGTTCCTGATAAATCAGATATTTTGGAATCATTACTTTTGATCAATTTTGTTTAGATGAAACAGACACACACACACACACACACACACCACTTTTATTAAGATTTTACAAAGAACTAAAAGATTATAGAGAGAAGGAAGGAAAGAGAGAATAAAAAGAAACAGAAACAACTTTTCAATTTTCTTTATGGAAATATAGGTATAATTACAACATTATCTCTTATTCTCTGATTACAACAAAACCTTTTTCTATTATTCCACTGCATAGGTTTTAGAATTAGGGTTAATTCTTTTTTGTTTCCTAGCATTGTTAGTGAAAAAAAACTTATTGTGAAGTTCTCTAATATTTTCCATCAAGATGCAATTAATAGATGAGAAGCCACGTACGCGACTGGCTTTGATATGTAGAACCATTTCGATAAATCTGTTTTTACTGTTATTCTGGTTTCAAAATAGTTCAGTTTTATGACTTGATGGTATTCTGCATGCTTATGTTATCAGGATACTTTTAGTTAGAATTACAAGCCAGAAATAAGTGCTATAATTATTAATCAATAATGTTTTTATTTGAAATGGAATTGTTTAAAATGAACAGAAGGCAAGATTTCTCTGTGGATAAGATTTCGTATAGAATTACCTCCTTCGAGATATATATGACTCTAAACTGTCTTTTTTTTTTTTTAGAAAAGTTTTTTCTGTGCCTCCAGATATTTTCCATTTTTATATAGAAAAAGAGTGATTAGTTGAGAAGTGGAGCAATTTTATTACTGTGTCTTGTTTTACATGACATTCTCTAGGTTTTGTCTATTTTTTCTAAATAAATATTTCCAGCAGTTATTGCCACATTTGTCTCTGTAATGTTGTAAAACTAATTTCTATAGTATCACTTCAAATTAAATGAACTGGAAATAATTATCTGATACTACCAATTATAAATATTAGATAATATCTTCTGGCAATGTTTCTATCATGTTGTTGTATTAATGTTACATTGTGTTATGATGTACTCTCACAGCAAATAGTCACTTCCATTAAGTTAGGTATCTATTGAATCAAGTGCTTTATCATTTACGTTTTCAATCATTTTATTTTGCAGTGATTCACTTTATTTTCATTGGCAGTCTTTGGCCTTCCTTCAAATCTCCATTCCTCCTTGCAACACAGAATCTTGTTGAGTGGAAATGAAACATCTTTTGACTTCCCAACCAGCTACACAGATTAGTTTGAACACAAAAATGCATTAAAGTTCCCAATCAACATACTTTTCTGCCACCATAAGTATCCCTTACATGTTTGTTCATAAATATTACATTATGAATGAAGGCTAATATATGTGTTCCGGGATAATGTGGGGAAGGGTGCAGCAATCAACATCTATTGGCCCAACTGGCAATGACTCTGACATATTATGGTCTGTGGCTTGGAATACAAGAGGAGCAAAAAAATAAAATAATTCATTAACAAATGAAATTAAAAAAAAAAAACACCAAAGTAGACAACTTGTGCATCTGTGAAATGAACAGATAATAGAAGGCCATAACCAGAGGTGGGATTTTACTGATTTGGACCAGTTTGGGCAAACTGGTAGCTCAAACTATCAGCTGGGAACAAACCGGTTCGCTCCAACTTTCAGCAGGTCCCACCCTCCCCCTCTGCCCCCATGGTATATTCATCTATTATTCCCTTTTCTGAAGCCCAGCTGATAAGTGCAGAGTGGATAGCTGTGCCTCAGCTGTTTTCCTCCCTAGCAGTAATGTGGAAAGTGGTTTCTCTGCAAATTGTAATGCGCACGTCAGCGAACTGATTGTTAAATGGGTAGGATCCAGTGGTGAGATTCAGCCAGTTCACACCTATTCGGGAGAACCGGTTGGTAACTTTCTAAGTAGTTGAGAGAACCGATTGTTGGAAAAAATCTTATTTTGGTTTTTTTCCATTTTACAGAGCTAATCCTGTAAGGAAGGCAGGAAGGAAACATTCTGATGTTGTTTCTAGCCTCATCTTTATTGACCTGCTTACAGAAACTGCCTCTCCGGTTAACCCTTATTACCATTGTAACAACTAAGGTGAAGTGCCCATCGACCTGAGTGACCTTGAGTTGGCCAAGCCCACCCAGTCACATGACCACTGAGCCCCACCTACCCAGATAGTCATTAGGGCAGAGAACCGGTTGTTAAATTATTTGAATCCCACCACTGTTAGGATCCCACCCCTAATCATAACAGATCTGAAACCAGGTAGTCCAGTCTTGTGTAAATGAGTATTGATACAGAATCCTATCCGGGTTAATAAGTAGGACCAAAAGTTTAGTCTCCTGAGCTTTCAGACTTGTGCTAGAACTAATCCCCAGGAAGTTTGAAAGAGAACATTGTGGTGATGGAGAAGTTCCCTGAGGATGGACTCCAGCAGGAGTCTGCAAGTTCAGAAGACTAAACCTCTGGTCCCATAACTGACCAAGATTGGGTCCTGCATAAATAGTCCATTACACAAGGCTGAACCACCTTTTGTTATCTCTTCATTTCACAGATAAATATCTGTTCAGACCCCCCTCATCCCACACCAAAGCACGCCAAGCCAAAGATACTTTACGGAATTTATTAATAGACAGACAGGTCCTTGGCAGCAAACCGGCACAGATAAGCCTTGGCAGCAATCCAGCCTGCCAAGCTCACCATAACGTTCTCCAACATTAGTTAATGCGTTGACTTCTGCAAAAGGGGCGTGTGCAAAAGCAGTCCTTTTAGAGGAGCCTAATGGCCACCAGCTGAGTGCAATTACCTCCTGTAACTGCATAATTGTTCCTTATGCCTATTAACTCTCCGGTGCCGGGCATCTAGGAACAACTCCCTTGGCTCCTCCCCATTGCTGACATCTGGATCACACTTCCTTGTCTCCTCTCCACTGGTCCAAGGATCAGGCGCCTCCTGGTGGCCAACCAGCCTCTCTACACCCTGCTCGGAGTCAGAATCCTGTCCAGGGTCCTCCACATCCTTCAAAGCCGACTCTTAGGGCCCCTCGCTGTCGGAGTCTGGTGGCAGCTCCAACGGCTACTGCTGGGCCACAACAGGTTTCTATCTTTAAAGCTCTTAATTGTTCCAGGCCGTTTCGTCATAAAATCTGCCTAACTAACTCAAATAGTCTGATCATGACAGGAGAGGGCTGATAAAAGGAATTAGCTCCCCTAGTTACACCGCTTATGTCTAGAATAAGAGCCAAGGTGGCGCAGTGGTTAAATGCAGCACTGCAAGCTACTGCTAGATCAGCAGTTCAGCGGTTCAAATCCCACCGGCTCAGGGTTGACTCAGCCTTCCATCCTTCCGAGGTGGGTAAAATGAGGACCCAGATTGTTGGGGGCAATATGCTGACTCTCTGTAAACCGCTTAGAGAGGGCTGAAAGCCCTATGAAGTGGTATATAAGTCTACTGCTATTGCTATTACCTTCTCTCCATTGCATAGCCTTGCATAAAGTTACAAAGATCTGGCTTTTATGGATTGATTCTGGAACCATCAATGTAATTTAATTATACCAACGCCCTGCATGTGTACACATTATTATTATATTATTTTATTACATGTACTGTAAGCTCTGTAGTCCTATTATATTGAGATGGTGCACACATTTCAGAAATAAAGAGAATTCAAAAGTGATAAATGATGCAACTTATCTATGAAGTGGGGTTTTAATTTTATTTTGGTGGTAATGCTCATAGTATGTCCAGTTTAGATGTGATAACTTGTCTAATGCTGATGTTGTGTTAAGCAGTGAGCCTACATGTAAGACATAAATCAAATATATTAATTAATCAGCATCAGAAAATCTCAGAGAAACTCCATAGTTTATGGTCTAGAAAAAAGCCAGAACAGCACACCACTTCTATATATTGTTAAAACATTGACATGTTGATGTTGTCACCAAGAATCCAGCTCAACCTGAATGATATGCTATTTTTGTGAGAAATCTATTAATATATAGATACATGGAAATACATGGCAATTAATACCATCTGAAAGCTTTTTCCCCTTAGGAAAATGCATTTTTGTTCCCAAATCAAATCCTTCTCAGTATTTTCTTTTTACTTATTACTGAATTTAGTTTTAAGATGTTGGTTAAAATCACTAAACTGTTTAAAAAGCAAAAAGCTTTATGTTTTAAGACCGACCAGTTTAGGGAAATGTTTAAAAAAAATGTATCTGCAGCTTTGAATATCTGTATTTCCTTTGCAGAGATAAGGTAATTAAAAGAATTTTGTAGGAAACTAGACTAGTTTAAAAAACAAAACCATTGGCTTTTGTATAGGTGTGGAAAAATACAAATCAATAGACAAACCTGTTCTCAGAGAAGTGAAACAAATACATCTTTATAATTGCAACACATAACATAGAAAACAGCTGCATACTTATTTTGAATAATTTGAGTCTGAATATAAATATGTATGCAGCAGGAAAATATGAGAACAAATCAGAACACAGAGGAACCTAACTTTTTAATAGTGGCTTTTCAGAGAAACTGGAACTAAGCAGATCATGCATATTCTAAAAATCTGTCTGCTTACCTTTAAAATAAGTTAGTTAGTTTGCTTCCTGATACAGGAACTTCCATGCAATCAATAACTCTTATACAGACTGCTCAATTAATTATAACTGTGGAAATTATCCCAACACATATTCTGTGTATAATAGACTTTATTCCAACAATTGGTTTTGGAAAGAATTAAGTAAAGCATTTTGTATTCAAACGACACTAAATTTTGGCTCATTATCATTCCATTATTTTCTCTGGAAGCAGACTTCCCTTCCTCTCTTCCCAGCAGTGGTGGGTTTCAAAAATTGTTTGAACTACTCTGTGGGTGTGGCCTCCTTTGTGGGAGTGGCTTGCCACCCATGTGACCAGATGGGAGTGGCTTGACACCCATGTGACCGGATGGGAGTGGCTTGCTGCCCATGTGACCGGATATGAAGATGCCGGCGACACTTGTCAGAACCACCTTAAATTACCTCACACACAGCCCTGGCATGCATAAGAATATGATGTAAACTTGTTTTTGAAAAGGCATCTTTGGTTTGCGTTAAAACAATTTCAACACACGCAATGTTCTGATTGCACCACAAACGCAGTAGTCATCCTTACCTTTCACAGAGGCACTGAGTTTTATAAATAGGAGCATGATAGTGTTGAATAATCATATCCAAGGACCAGTGGTGGGTTTCAAAAAATTTTGGAACCTCTTCTGTAGGTGTGGCCTGCTTTCCGGGTCCACTGGTGGAGCCTCTTCTAACCGGTTCGGTAGATTTGACGAACCGGTTCTACTGAATAGGTGCGAACTGGTAGGAACCCACCTCTGCTTCCCAGGTATACTTCTCTTGTTCCCTCAACTTAAGTTACTTTTCAGGTAAGGTAGCAAGAGCTCATTATCCACAGGTAAAGTCACTGGCTCCATTTGTGGATCATATGGCCCCAGCAATCACCTGAATAATAGGCTATCAACCAATAATATGAAGTATCCAACTCTCAAGAACTTCTCATCTACTCTCCCTGACCTAAATGAAGACCTTTCTCCTTCTAGTCTCATAGTCCCAAGAGTCAAAGAAGAATGTCCTCATCTCTACATACTGAGGGAAAACAAGCTAGTTAGATGTGAAAGAAGAGGTGAGCTCTGTGTTGCCAAATTAATCATATCACTTTGGCAATCCCTTGATTCCAAAATAGTCAGAATATGATCTAGATGAGTTATTATCTTATTTCGGAGTCAATTATCAGAAATATATCTTTATAACAAAGTCTAAATCTGAATGGATTGTCCATATAATCGAAACCCATAAAGAAATTTATTCTAGGGTATTACCTCTTGCTATGGCAACACCTCAATTATTACAACAACATGAGGAAAAAATTGCCAGAAGACATTATCTAATATTTATAATTGGTACTATCAGATAATAATTATTTCCAATTCATTTCATTTGAAGTGATCCCATAGAAATTAGTTTTACAACATAACAGAGAAAAATGTGACAATAACTGATGAAATTATCTATTTAGAAAAAAAATAGACAGGATCTAGGTAATGCCATATAAAGTAGGACACAGTAATAAAATTGCTTCAGTTCTCAGCTAATCACTCATTTTCTATATAAAATGGGAAATACCTGGAGGCACAGACAACAATTTTCTAAAAACAGACGCTTTACAGCCAACATGTTACTTGAAGGAGAAATTTCACAATGAAACATTATTATTAATTAATAATTATAGCATCTATGTGTGGTTTGTAATTATAATTAAAGATACCCTAAGAATATTCCATTACAAAATACCATTACATCATAAAATTGTACCATTTTAAAACCAAGATAACAGTGAGTATAGTTTCATCCAAATGGCTTCATGTTTCATCATGATAATTGATAACTATGTACTCATGTAGAAAACATAAAATCCACCACCTCATACATACATTCTAGGAGCAATTTCATTGTTATTTGTTGTTTTTTCCTATCAGCAAAGTCAAGATACTGGTGATAGGTACCTGTTGTGACTCAGCAGAAGTTTGCTGTGAGTTGAGTCAGGATGCAACATTAACAATGCAGCTAGGGCTCGTTAGTGGCGTCTTCTGGTGATAAAAGAACGGATGGTGCCATGCCCTGGTTGCAGGAGTCAATGTTCATCATTGATCGGTCTTGGTTTGTTTGTGAGAGACACTTGGAGAAGTGATTTGCTTTCTGTAACCCTGATTCCAGGAGACACTTGGAGAAATGAATTGTTTTGTAAGAGTTTTTGTTTGGTCTTCTGTTATCTTCTTGTCAGAGACTTTATTTATGTTTATTTTTGGGCTCGCAGTCAATCTGAGCCGAGGACTGATAAAGTTCTTTCCTTTTAAGTTTGTCTGCCTGTCGTCTGTTAACAAGCGAAGAAGGGGGGACAGAACAGGTACCTATGTCTTGGCCTACAGAATAATCAAGTTAGAAACTATAAGTCTTCATCAAAATGAGTCCATGAAATTAGTCGCACAGGAACACATGGAGTTTCGCAATCATGGAATATGGGCATCATATGGAAATGCATATTTTGTCAAATGTTTCATCCTCTTGTAATAGCAGACTGGTATAAATTTTCTTAAGGTAAAGAACCAATGGTAGTCAGGGTTACTATTTCAGTTCACAAATATATTGTTTTCAGAACTGAAAATCTGGCAGCTCATTTGTCTACAGGGCAAACCTGAAATGTATGTTTCACTAAGAAAAAAGCTGCAAGGTGGAGGGAGTGAAATAAATGTTGAGAAATGTCTTCTGTGTTTACAAACTGAGAAAAAAAATATTTTCCTGTTTTGTTTTTCCACCAAGTGTTATTCGTGCCTCATTTAAATAATTAAATACATCATTGCTTTACTATAATTAGAAAAGTACGTAGTCGCATTGAGATGATTCACCTTCCCACTGCTCAAACCATCTGATTTCACAGTAAAGATGTATCAGGATTTGATCAGAATCTTCTAATACTACTAGAAGTAAATATTTGCATCTTTGCGATACTACAGCCCTCATCGAGGACAATCAATCAGAGTTTCACATTCCCGGATAGTCATAGAGAAGGATTGCCTGTTGTGCCTTTTTCTTCTTGATGACAACATAAATTGGTTCTCCTATTTTATTTTATTTTTAAAAGCAACTGTTAAAAGCTGGAGGAAGACACCAATATCTATATCATTTTTATTTGGCCTCTTTTACCCTTTCTTATCTTCCTGATGTTAGGCAGGCTTTAATATCAGGGACTAAAGTTACCAAAAAAAAAAAGTGACTTATAAGACTACATCATAAAACACAATATTGTACAATACCGACACTTCAGTGGTGGGATTCAAATAATTTAACAACCGGTCCTCTGCCCTAATGACCATCTGGATAGGTGGGGCTAGGTGGTCATGTGACTGGGTGGGCATGGCCAACTCAACATCACTCACATTGATGGGCACTTCACCTTAGCTGTTACAATTAAATAAGGGTTAACCGGAGAGGCAGTTTCTGTAAGCAGGGCAATAAAGATGAGGCTAGAAACAACACCAGAATGTTTCCTTCCTGCCTTCCTTACAGGATTAGCCCTGTAAAGTGGGAAAAAAACAAAAGGAGATTTCTTCCAACAATCGGTTCTCCCAACTGCTTAGACAATTAAGAACCGGTTCTGCCGAATAGGTGCGAACTGGCTAAATCTGTGACACTTCTACATTGATGTTTGTTGCGTGAATGTAAACGTTCCCTGTTTGCAATGTGACTATCACAGGAAGGAGACAGTATACAGTGTGATGAAAACCACCCAAGAATGGAGCCATAATAATATTATCTGAGGGGAGGCAAACATGTACTCTTGGTATCTTTCAGACTTCAGCCCCCGTCATTGGCAATGGATTATGGGAAGTGTTGCCCTAAACAATAATGCAGTGACTCAGTGGCTAAGACACTGAGCTTGTCAATCAGAAGGTCAGCAGTTCGAATCCCTATCACTGCATAATGGAGTGAGCTTCTATTACTTGTCCCAGCTTCTGCCAACCTAGCCATTCGAAAGCACATATAAAATGCAAGTAGAAAAATAAGGACCATCTTTGGTGGGAAGGTAACAATGTTTCGTGCACCTTTGGCGTTTAGTCATGCCGGCCACATGACGATGGAGACGTCTTCGGACAGCGCTGGCTCTTTGGCTTTGAAATGGAGATGAGCACCGCCCCCTAGAGTCAGGAACAACTAGCATATATGTGCGAGGGGAATCTTTACCTTTACTTCTGGCCCAGTAAAAAGATACTCAATCTCAGTTTTTTTCTCCTTTTCTTCATCCTTCTTCCAATTACAAGGATGGCTGAAGCCTTAATATCAGTGTTTAACTTGCCTTAGGCCAAGCAAGAGAGTGATCCCTCATGATAATAATAATAACAATAAAAAATACCAGCTACATTATTTTTTCCATTTCTGTTTATCCCATTTTAAGGAAGAAGTCAATGAAGGTTGAAAAGGCCTGCAGCTAGATGCTCCCCCGGTTGCTATTGAGATTTGGACCATGACAACAATGAATGCTGAGGCAACTTTTAGTCTAAATCTTGGCTTGTGTTCTATTGGCTTTCAAATCTCCTTGGGGCTGCCGACATATTGTTTTCCCTTTTATTGTGTGGCTTGTTTCCATTTTGAAAATCAACTGCTATATGACCCGAGGACCTGCTGTATGAGAAACAATGTCTGAAATAATTTTATTTTGCATGTAAATAAACTGATGTCAGAACTACATCATCTCATCTTAGAGGGAGATAGAGTACTTGTCAAGTCCTACTTCATTTAATAATCAGGAAAGAAACCACTCAACTCCATTTGCCTGAAATTAAGTGTACTTTTACTAATTACAAACGAATAGTAGCGAAGCAAAGCTGAATCTGGTTAATTAGGCGCGAAAGCAAAGAATATCATGTATAATTCAATCCCCCCCCCCTTGGCACCCCAGTCCATAGTCCAATTATAATTCACCCAACTGTCAGGTGGGAGATATCTTCAAAGAACATCACCAGGATGGAATCCTGGACAGTTAACCTTGGCGGGAAACTCCCTTCCTCCACATGCGCAATGAGATGGTCAGGTCAGCGTCTAGAATCTTCCTCCAGCACATCATGATTCCCTTCCCAAATACCATGCCCCCCCCTCCCCGTTTCAATGGCAGCCAAAGCAGCAGCAAAGCAGAGGCTGACAGTACTCAACTATTCATACCAAAAAAAAAAAAAAATAACAGTTTAAAACGTACATAAAGAACACTAATATATGAGGACAACCAAGGTTAATGTCCTTTTCCTTGGGGTGCTCACTTTCCTCGCAAAGTAAATTTCAACCAGTGATGTGCGGTCAGCTTTAGCCCTGGTGAGGCACTTTCTAGACTTGTGGACTTCAACTCCCAGAATTCCACAGCCAGGCATGCTCAGTTCCGATTTAAAGCGACAGCATTTTTCCCCCTTGCAAAATAAGTTTTCCCATTCTTTTTCTTCTCCCTCCCCCTCCTTCCTCCCTCTCTCTCTCCCTCCCCCCTCTCTCAAACAGACACACGCACACAGAGAACTTCGATCCCTCTCTCATTCACTCACTCTCAAGCACAAACACAGAAGTTGGATTGGATATATTTTCCAATGGCTTGAAAGCAGCTCTTCTGCCATACCCCCCCCTTCCCCTGCTGCCTTCCGATCAAACTTTTTGAATTCCTCCCCCCTCCCACACACGCACCTTTTCCAGCTGTTTCAGAGACAATTTCAACTCTGCTTCTCCCACCCCTGCCATCCCCTCTTGAAAAGCCAGAGCTCTGAAGTCAGACTGAGCTAGTCGCTCCCAGAGAACTCTAAAAAGCCTCTAAAAATGCCCTCTACAGGAGGCGAGAGAATACGTGCCTCATTTGCATAAGGAATTCTTTGCTTGTTAACCCTTGCTTAACTCTTAAAAGGTGAAAAATTCCTTATGCAAAAGAGGCCCCTAGTTCTCTGGCCTCCTCCTAGTTAATACTGAGAGCAGACACCAAGCCACTGTGACTTGAAATCTGGTAGGAACTACCCTGGCTTTAATTATTTTAAGAAAAATATTTAAAATCCTTTCCTTTCCCTGAGGAGACTGGTGAGGCCCCGCCTCCCTTGCCTCTAGTGACTGCACGTCCCTGATTTCAACAATGTGACAACCCCCACCCACCCCCATTACACGCTAAAGTGATGAAATCATAAATATCTTTAATACTCAACTGAAAGATAAACTCTCATTAATAGATCTGCAATTTCTGAGCATAGTTTGGTTACAAAGAGTGTTTAATAAAGGGAAGGGTTACAGGGCGGACTAAAATAGCTAAATACATCTCTTATATGTTTAAGCAAATTGACACGACACCTTGCAATGTCATTGAATAATGTCTCTTTCTGCACAGCTATATCCAAATTAGACCGCATTCTGCCATTTAAAAATATCAACCGCCTCCTGTCTCACATGGTGTTACCCTAACAGTCAGCTCTGGAAGGTGTGAAATGTTGTCATATGTCCATCCTTCACACCTTTAAGGGTGTAGGTTGTTTTTTTTTCCTCCTCCAAATGTACAAAATCTCAGCAGGGGCAATTCTAGCTAAATAAGATCAGCTTGGCTAGCATTAGAAGTCGATCCAATTAAAAACAGTGTGTTTCATTAGCGCAATTGAGAAGATTGGCTATATATAAAAGGAAAATAAGAACAGGAGTGGATTTGACTTTCCAGCAAAAACAAATACACACAGCTACTTAGTTTCCAAAAGACCATTTCCAAAATTTCTCAGGAAACATTTTTTAATGACATTTCGGAGGTATTTCCCCTCCTTTTTTTGATTCCCTCAATCCCTAGTCCAGAATATGAGACATCTTTGAGTGGGGGGGTGTAGCTCCTGGATATTTGCCCCCCATATTTTGTAACCTCTGCCATTTTCTCCCACTGACACACAGAACCTCCAGATCACATTACACCAGAGGTGGGTTCCTACCAGTTCACACCTATTCAGTAGAACCAGTTCATCAAATCTACCGAACCGGTTAGAAGAGGTTCCACCAGTGGACCCGGAAAGCAGGCCACACCTACAGAAGAGGTTCCAAAATGTTTTGAAACCCACCACTGGTCCTTGGATAGGATTATTCTAGACTATCATGCTCATATTTACAAAACTCAGTGTCTCTGTGAAAGGTAAGGATGACTACTGCGTTTGTGGTGCAATCAGAACATTGCGTGTGTTGAAGTTGTTTTAACGCAAACCAAAGGTGCCTTTTAAAAAACAAGTTGACATCCTATTCTTATGCATGCCAGTGCTGTGTGGGAGGTAATTTAAAGTAGTTCTGACAAAAATGTCATCGGCATCTTCATATCTGGTCACATGGGCGGCAAGCCACTCCCACCCGGTCACATGGGTGGCAAGCCACTCCCACAAAGGAAGCCACACCCACAGAGTAGGTTCGAACAATTTTTGAAACCCACCACTGCATTACACATTCTGAAAGCTGTATTTTCAACAACACCTCGCCTGCCTGAAAAAAGGCAGAGGGGAGAAAGAAATGAAAGCCTTGCCGATTGTGACTAACAAACCCAACAACATGAATAAACAGCATGACCTTTAGAGGACCAACCAGGGACAGATTAGGGATCCATTTCAAAGGTATGACCTGAACATTTTTCTTTCCAGGTCACTGATCTGTTACAAAGATATGGAGTTCATGCCAATTAGATCTGGGAAAGTGTACTGTAATCTCTCTCTCCCTCCTTCTCCTCTATGTATGCATATTTTAAACAATAGCTACCATCAAACTGTAATGACTAAGGTTATGACTAAAGTTTAATCAATTAATTAATTAGTTTTATGTTGTCACAATGGAAATTCCACCAGAGGCTCACTGATGTAGCAGGCATGAACATTATTGCAGCTCATCACCTGTACACTCCTAAGCTATTTTGAACTAACCTTCAGATCCAATTAGTTTCCAGCTAATAGAACATTCTACGTTCAAAGGATTCCCTAACATCACTCAAAATTCCCAAAGGGCAACCTCAGCTAACTATTTGCAAGAGGACTTTGAAAAATGGGGGGAAAAAGGGGGGGAGGGAAGGAAGGAGTAATAGAGGGCAACAGAAAAGACTACAATTGGAAGCATCCTTTAGATGTTCTTGTTGTTTATGCTGTCCACTTTATTTGTCCTGTGGAGTGATTTGAATCAATCACATCCCTAGAATAGCAAACTAGTCTCCATCTTAGTTCTCCGACCTGATGGCTTCCCTATTTCTGTTAAGGCTATATTATAAACCGACAATAAGGAATGTTTCAGCCAACTAACGTTGAAATACACCAAGTGAATGAGAGGAAGAGAGGGAAACAGAGGAGAGAAGAAAGATGGGAAGAGAGGGATAGGAGAGAGGGTAAGGGGGGAAGATGAGGAGGATAAGGAGTGGAATGAAGAGGGAGGAGAAGGAGAAAGGAAGGGGAAGTAGAGTAGGAAAGGATGATGGAGGGAAGAAAGGAGGTAGGAGAGAGGCAGAAGAAAGAGGTGTATGGAGAGCAGAAGAGCTAATAATGGGTTTTTATCTTTCTGGGCGTTGATGACAAGAGGAATTGATGTAATTACTACGTAATATAATAGGATATTGACTATGTAATAGTATACATGTGATTATATGTTATGAAAATGGAAAATAAAAAGTATATTTTTTAAAAAAATAAGGAACATTTCAGGCAGAATTAATCAAACAAAGGATTTTAATAATCGCTTTGGATGATAGTATTTCACCGCTATTTCATAGCGCAGTGATGGTGAACATTTTTCTGCTCAGGTGCCAAAAGGGCAGGCGCACTATACTGCAAACATGTGTGCCCACACCCATAATTTAATGCCTTCCCCCCCATGCATGTGTGCACAACCCCCCGCACCTCCCATCCCCCCCCTGTGCATTCACGCATGCCTCACTGAAGCCCTTCTGGTAGGCCCTTTGGGTCATTTTGCGCCCTCCCCAGGCTTCAGGAAAGCCTCCGGAGCCTGGGGATGGCAAAAAATGGGCCCAACGGGCCTACAGGAAGCTTGGAAACGTAGGCCTGTTGAGTCCATTTTTCACCATCCACTATCCACCATCCATAGGTTCTGGAGGCTTTCCTGAAGCCTGGGGAGGGTAAAAATACACCCCCACCCTCCAGAAGGCTGAAAATCAGCTGGCCAGCATGCATATGTGTGCTGAAGCTCACACAGGGCAACGCCTCAGATGCCCTCAGATATGACTACACATGACACCTGTGGCATGCATGCCATAGGTTTGGCATCATGGTCATTGGGTAATAAGCAGGGGCGTGCAGTCACTAGAGGCAGGGGAGGCGTGGCCTCACCAGTCATGAGGAAAAGGAAAGAATTTTAAAGAATTTTTTTAAAATAATTAAAGCCAAGGTAGTTGCTGCCAGATTCTAAGTCACAGTGACTTGGAACAGTGCTTAGCGTTAACTATAGGCGGAGGCCAGAGAACTAAGGGCCTCTTTTGCATAAGGAATTTTTCACCTTTTAAGAGTTAAGTAAGGGTTAAAAAGCGAAGAATTCCTTATGCAAATGAGGCACGTGTTCTCTTGCCTCCTGGTAAGGGCATTTTTAGAGGCTTTTTAGAGTTCTCTGGGAGCAACTAGCTCAGTCTGACTCAGAGCTCTGGCCTTTCATGAGGGCAGAGTTGAAATCCTCTCTGAAACAGCTGGAAAAGGTGCGTGTGTGGGGAGGGGGGGAGGAATTCAAAAAAGTTTGATTGCATGCAGAACCCACGTTGCCTTTTCAAACACACACACACACACACACAGCTGGATAAAAGTATATAAGCCCAGCTTCACTGAAAAGGCAATGTGGCTCCACCTGCAATCAAAGGCTCCGATCGGAAGGCAGCAGGGGAAGGAGGGGGGTATGGCAGAGGAGCTGCTTTCAAGCCTTTGGAAAATATATCGAATCCAACTTCTGTGTTTGTGTTTGTTTGAGAGTGAGTGAGTGAGAGAGGGATCCAAGTTCTCTGTGTGCGTGTGTCTGTTTGAGAGAGGGGGGAGGGAGGGAGAGAGGGAGGAAGGAGGGGGTGGGAGAAGAAAAAGAATGGGAAAACCGACGCTATGGAACAATCTCCCCGTGGAGATCCGCACCCTCACCACCGTCCAGGCCTTCCGCACGGCCCTCAAGATCTGGCTATCCCATCAGGCCTGGGGATAGGACTTTACTCTCTCCCCGCCCGAATGCTGAGTGAATGTTGTGCTTTTATTGTTAATTATTTTTTACTCACATTTTCTTTTATGTCTTGTCTTGCACTCCCCTCCCTCATTATTGTAAGCCGCCCTGAGTCCCCTCAGGGAAAAGGGCGGCCTATAAGTGTTCAATAAAACTCTAAAAAAAAAAACATATTTTGCAAGGGGGAAAAATGCTGTCACTTTAAATCGGAACTGAGCATGCCTGGCTGTAGAATTCTGGGAGTTGAAGTCCACAAGTCTAAAAAGCTGCCTCACCAGCCATAAAACTCACCGCACGTCACTGGTAATAAGTATGGATGAATATCTAAATTGTGTAGAACAAGAATGGATATGGGATTGAGCTTTAATTAAGACATAATAAAAGCTACCATTCTAACCTGTAGAACAGAACTAACAGTACTAAGATTGGTATAGTATTTAGAAGGGCCAAGGAATTCAAATCTACCATCAGCTAGGGAAATTTGTGGGAAGTTCTTGAGCCATTCACAGTGTCCTTCACTCAACTTACCTTACAAAATAATCATTGCATTGCAGAGCCAGGAAGAGACTGCCATATATGCCAAATATATAGCAAAGTCAGAGGCATAGTAAAATCATTCTTGATCCAAATGGATTGAAAATAATGCAGCTGTTTGTTTTATGAGGAAAGTAGCTCAGTTTAGCCTTAGCCCTTTTCAGAAGACCTGGAAATGGGTGGGATGATCATTTATCATTATGGAAGAAATTGAAAGCTCCCCATTCAAGCCTTTTATCACCCCTATTAGCTATTTTTTCCCCTCCTTTTTCAGCTGCCCACAGGTACGAACTATTTCTCAGGGTTTACAACTTGGAAAACTCTACCTTTTTTTCATATTTCCTGAAGCAAAGATACGGCCTCAGAAATACACATGCCCTGAACACATGCACAAGTTGATGTAAACCTTTAATATTTCACCCTGTGTGTTCGTTCTTTTCTTTCCTTGGGCCCAGAGCTAAACATCTTATTACTCTCACAGTGCCATTACAGGCTCATCAGAATTTATAGTATTTATCCTTCAGGTCCTGTTAATAGAATAGGCGTTTTAAAGAATGGATGCTTTTCGACCTAGAGAATGGTATTGATGAATGCTTTCTGCTACTCTCCATGGTAGTAATGCAATTTTTAGAACAGAACATATTTCCACCAAAGGAACGTGGGCATTTTTAAAAAAAGGCACCACATCTATCTCTCTAAAGCCTTGCCCATCATAAATCCCACGTGCACTTAAAAATGGAAATAATTCAATTTTATGCCTCCTCCCTCTCTCCTGTCTATTAGCCATGTATCAAACAGCTTGCTCTTAAGGCAAAGAAAGCAACATGATTTGCCTCCGCAATGTATTTTGCATGGCTTCAGTAGCTTGACTGGCATTTTCGGCAGCCAAAAGAAGCTTCTGACACTTATACAGAAGTCTCTTCCAAAAACTTCCAATCCCTGGAAACCTTTTCCAGCTCTTGGAGCTGAAACAGCCAAAACGAGCAATGCAGATGATCACTTGGATTTCACTTGGCTTGTAAAATTGAAGTAGGCTCTGCTACTTCAAGAAGCAACTTCAAGGGGTGTTCCTCTTGAGCATTTGTTGACACAAAGGACTACCCAAAGAGCAATAGCAATAGCAGTTAGACTTATATACCGCTTCATAGGGCTTTCAGCCCTCTCTAAGCGGTTTACAGAGTCAGCATATCGCCCCCAACAACAATCCGGGTCCTCATTTCACCCACCTCGGAAGGATGGAAGGCTGAGTCAACCTTGAGCCGGTGAGATTTGAACAGCCGAACTGCAGAACTGCAGTCAGCTGAAGTAGCCTGCAGTGCTGCACTCTAACCACTGCGCCACCTCGGCTCATATGTGGTGTATCACAGTATGCTGTTTATTAATTAAGGGATTTCCCTTTTTTGGGCATTCTTGCATAGTTCTATGTATAAAGGATATTAATTACACTGAATTCAATCATGTGCTAAGAAGGCTATCCAATGGACTAGCTTCTTGATCTCCAATCACAGGAAAATGTTTCACTGAAGCCCAATAAAATCTCCAGACAACAACATTTAGTTCCTTTAATGCTCAGCAGCAATCAAGGGAGGAACTAATCTTTTCTAAAAGTTGTGACTGAAACATTTAGCTTTGGTTTGAGTTGAATGTAGTATGCAGTGTGAGATAAATTCCTAGGTGGAAGAGAAATAAAGAGCTTAGAGGTCAGCTAATGTCATTTCCTTTTAATCTAGAGATGGAGGACTCTAAGAATCAAATTCTCACTCAACCAGAACAGCAATTAGCCTGACCTACCTCATAGGGTTGCAGTGAAACAAAGTGGAAAAAGAGATTCATGAGTGCTGCCATAAAAGAAAAAGTATACAAGAATAAAATGCAAACAAAATGCAAATATCTATCTCTTTTATCTCTAACTATCTCTGCCTCTGTATCTATCTGCATCTCTATCATCCCAATGTCCATCTCTGTCTCTCTTTCTCTGCCACTCTGTCTCTGTATGTGTCTGTCTCTATCATCTCCCTCAAATATTATTTGCAATCAGCCTAAAAACATCAGTCCATTCACCATATTGAGAGCAGTTCTAGAAAGCCAATTGCTTCAAAAGTAATATTTCCTACCAATACAGAGAACATACATGGAGAAGTCCAAGAAGAGTTTAATGTAATTTGTTAATTAGCTCCCGAATGTAGGAAACAAGCAATTGAACCAAAAGTTATATTCTGTGCCAAATGGACTACCTCTAGTTTTCTATGCAGCCTTTCTAAGCAACCTTGTGATGCTACTGGAAAAACATTTCTGAACTATATGTTGGTGCTTCTATCAGTTCCACCTAAATTATACTCACATTCCTCAGAGTTGCCCAGAGGTTTTGAAAGATAAGTTTATAGTGGGAGCTATAAACTAATAATAGTCTCCTGTTGGAGTTCGGCAGAAGCCATTGGAGCTGCCACCAGACTCCGACAGCGAGGGGTCCTATGAGTCGGCCCTGGAGGATGTGGAGGACCCTGGACAGGGTTCCAACTCCGAGCAGGGCACAGAGAGACTAGTTGGTCACCAGGTGATGCCTGAGCCTTGGATCAGTGGGGAGGAGACAAGAGAGAATGATACAGAAACCACCTGTGAGTTGTTTCGGGATGCACGCCGGCGAAGGGCTACTCGGCGTAAAGAACAACTACGTAATTACAGGAGGTAATTACGCGCAGCTGTTGCTCATTAAGATCCTCTCCTGATTATAAAAGAGACCACGCCCTGTTTGCAGGAGTCAATATTCACGAATTAAGAGAAACCAACTTGGAGAAGTGGTTTGCTGTGAGAAGCTGGTTTGCAGTGCTGCGTGTGTTTATAGGACTTTTTGCCAGAGTGATTATCTCTTTGTTTATTTTGGGCTTGCAGCCAACGAGAGTCTGGACTGATTAAAACATTCTTTTGTACGTCTGTTTTGGCTTTCGTTCCTGGACGGAGAAGGGAGGATCAGAACAGCCTCCCTCTATCAATGACCCCATTCACCTGAATCAGACAAGCTATAATGGAAATAGCAGCAAGATTATATTTGTCCAAGTAGATTGCTAGTTGGCACATGTGCAGAAAGGTTCAAAGCTTAACGAAACATCTCTTGAAATAAGTCTTGCTGAAATAAATATATTTAGTTTCCAGCTATGCTTGCTTCCAAATATGTTTAAGAACATCTACTTGGGTCCAGAAGGCCATATGTGAGACAGCCTATGTGTTTGCATCCAGGCACAGATGCACACACAGCTGTACCACAGAAAGTACAGCAGTGCCTAGATTGGAAAATAAATCCAGCATTGGAAAAGTTCCATTGTATCATCTTTTTCTTCCTTTTCCTCCTCCTCTTCTTCTTTTTCTTCTTCCTAGATATTCATTTCCTTCATTTTGAAGGAAGACAAAAAAACCTCTCCTAGATAAAATCCATAGAAAAACTCAAGAGAATTTAGAGATATTCCACTTTTTAGTGTAAATTTCCTCAGGCTTTTGTCTTTTAAAATGGTACAGCTGAAACCTAAGCTTTTAATTTCTTTGGAAACAGCACCCTCTTCCCTTGGAAAATGAACACTGCAGAAGAGGATATTTCAGGGACTTTGGAAGAGTCCGAATTGTACCCTGAAGAATTTGAAATTCATAATCTTCAGATTATGAAGCTTTCCAGAAAGACGTCTCGCAACTCAGATTTTGACATCAAGCACCAAATTCACCTTCAGTTTATGAAAAGCTCAGGGGCCCTGCATGATGAACCAAGAAATGTAAACACAACATTCAGAGCAGGGGTGGGTTTCAAAAGTTGTTCGAACCTACTCTGTGGGTGTGGCCTCCTTTGTGGGAGTGGCTTGCTGCCCATGTGACCAGATGGGAGTGGCTTGCCGCCCATGTGACCAGATATGAAGATGCCGACGACACTTGTCAGAACCACCTTAAATTACGTCACACACAGCACTGGCATGCATAAGAATATGATGTAAACTTGTTTTTTAAAAGGCATCTTTGGTTTGCGTTAAAACAACTTCAACACACGCAATGTTCTGATTGCACCACAAACGCAGTAGTCATCCTTACCTTTCACAGAGGCACTGAGTTTTATAAATAGGAGCATGACAGTGTAGAATAATCACATCCAAGGACCAGTGGTGGGTTTCAAAAATTTTTGGAACCTCTTCTGTAGGTGTGGCCTGCTTTCTGGGTCCACTGGTGGAACCTCTTCTAACTGGTTTGGTAGATTTGACGAACCGGTTCTACCGAATAGGTGCGAACTGGTAGGAACCCACCTCTGATTCAGAGTATTTTTTACAAGTTGCAGAGGTGCTCAGCACTCCATGATTTGGGTAAAGATCATGGAGGAAAGGTGTTTCAAAAAGATTGGCTTTAAGCAGCCGCAGACAACAATTCACATTTGTGCAATTCACGCTCTCCAGCTCTTGGTCATCCAGCAGGAGTTGTTGTTTTTTTAAATAAAAAAAAAGCAGATTGTCCTTTAAAATATTTTAGTCAATAATCTTCCTAATCTGCAAAACCATCAACACCCTTCTCATAAACACCTGCTATTTGTACAAATTAGTGATGGAATCTTGTCCCCAGGAAAATTGATGAATTTCTGATCCCTGAGGGAGCCAAGGTGGCGCAGTGGTTAAATGCAGCACCGCAGGCTACTTCAGCTGACTGCAGTTCTGCAGTTCGGCTGTTCAAATCTCACTGGCTCAAAGGTTGACTCAGCCTTCCATCCTTCCGAGGTGGGTGAAATGAGGACCCAGACTGTGGAAGCAATATGCTGACTCTGTAAACCGCTTAGAGAGGGCTGAAAGCCCCATGAAGAGGTATATAAGTCTAACTTGCTATTGCTATTGCTATTGTTACTGATAGCTAATTATCCCGGCTTGCCTTTAGGATGTCTTTCATACCCTTCTCTTTTCTGCAGAAGATAACTTTGGCAAGGAGACAGATGCAACTGAACTGCAGTACAGATGGTGGACAAACTCATGAAAGGCATTTATCTGTACTGCTGTGCTGCGTACAGGTAGCTAACTAGACAGAGAAGAGAGCTGATCCTCTTCATTCCCCTTCAGTTCACTAATATGCCATGAAGGACAGTGTAAGGGCTGCTGGGCCATTAAAAAAGATAGGAGGATAACTTATAGAAGCCTTCATCTCAAGGTTGATAAAGGTTCACAGTACAAAAGGCTACAAGTACATGTGCTGTACGACCTGATTCATCAAACATGGCAGATGGTAAAGTTCATATTGTTCTCTTTAAGAGGCTATAAGAAAATCATTTGTCTTGCATTCCAGTATACCTCGCCTCAAAGCCCACCTTTAATGGTCCTGTTGGGAAATTACAGTTGCATCCAGAACGAGTGTTTTTACATAAAACATTTAAGTGTCAAGATAGCATCTACTTGTGCACAATCAAAGCTTCGCCTTTTTTACCTGTGTGTTGCATCTGATCCATCTAAAAATGGGTTGCGGCTTTATTTGCATATTCATAAAAGGCATCTTGATACACACACACACACACTTTTGACTCTTAGTTCTTCCTACCTCGTGTACGCAAATGGAAGAAAGATTGCTCAATGTGTTGGGGAGAAGGGTGGTAACGTTTAGCAAACCAACAGGACATTGGTGGGTTCTGGACCCTCATGACCCGACAAAAGGGCGAACGACAAAACCGTGCCCAACTAAACTGCGTCACTAAAACCGCGACGTCATCAGCGCGGCGACAACAGCGCGGAGACAGAAGCGCGCTTTAACTTAAGGTAAGGGTTAGGTTCAGGGTTAGGTTTAGTGTTATGTTTAGGGTTAGGTTTAGCGTTACGTTTAGGGTTAGGGTTAGCGTTACGTTTAGGGTTAGGGTTAGTGTTATGTTTAGGGTTAGGTTTAGCGTTACGTTTAGGGTTAGGGTTAGCGTTACGTTCAGGGTTAGGGTTAGTGTTATGTTTAGGGTTAGGTTTAGGTTTAGGGTTAGGTTTAGTTTTACAGCGCGCTTCTGTCACCATGCTGTTGTCGGCGCGATTCAGTGCTCATTCGTCGGAGCGCTTTAGAACACATGGTTTTGTCACCGCGGTTTAGTCGGGCGTGGTTTAGTCATTCGCCCTTTTGTTGGTGAACCCTGGACTCTAGCATGGGGCCTTGTGTCCTAGATGGGCATGCCTACTCCGTGCACATGTGCACACCACTGCCCTGCAACACCCAGCTGCTCAGTGGAGGACGCACAGGCACTGCACACTGTGCGTGCATGCACAATGGGCCGGTAGCATTATAAATGGCCATGAAACATGGGTGGGTGGGCCAAACGAGCCACTGTTCTGATACGGTGGCCGCTTCTCCCAGCTACTACCAGTACGGCCGTACCGGGCCATTCCTCCCAGAACCCACCACTGCAACAGGGCCTTCCTTTCACTTTTATACTGTTGCTTATAGAACATAAAAGTTGGACATTCAATGTGCATAGCAGAAGATGCAGTTTTTATCTGAGGTTTTCAAGAATGATCCCAGCATATGAGCATGGATGCGAAATGCTACTTCCAGTAGCTGATTAGAAGAACTGGTCAAAAACTGGGGCTTTTCTTCAGAAACTCCCTTCAACTGTCCATGTTCACAGCAGACCCCAGACTTACATGCTAAGCTGTTCTGACCCACTCCTCCGTCCAGTAATGAATGTCGAGACAAGCTTAACTAGAATGTACTTTAATAGCAAGACACCAAGACCTCGGTGGCTGAAAGCCAAGCAGAAAAAACAGATAAGGACCTTGGCAGCAACTCAGACAAACTCAGGCAGCAATAAACACAGATAAGGCTTGGCAGCAATCCAGCCTGCCAAGCTCACAGTAATGTCCTCCGACATTCAATCCTGCGTTGACTTCTGCAAAGAGGGCCGTGTGCACAAGTAGCTTTTTATAGTCTGGAGAGGAGCCTAATGACCACCAGCTGAGTACAATCACCTCCTGTAATTGCGTAATTGTTCCTGACGCCTAGAAGCTCTTCAATGGCATGCATCCAGGAACAACTCACTGTTGGTTTCTGGATCACTCTCCCTTGTCTCCTCCATACTGGTCCAAGCCTCAGGCGCCACCTGGTGGCCAACCAGTCTCTCTGTGCCCTGCTTGGAGTCAGAACCCTGTCCAGGGTCCTCCACATTCACCAGAGACAACTCATAGGGCCCCTTGCTGTCGGAGTCTGGTGGCAGCTCCAACGGCTCCTGCTGGGCCACAACACTAAGCAATGCAGCTGCTTCACTCTTGGCAATGAGTGCCAAGTTGCAAATGGAAAACTTTGAGGGATAGCTTTTTCATCCAAGACAATTCATTATATTTTGGAGTACTGGTAGAAAATGTTATGGAAGGACAGAAAAATTGGTCCGCTAATGATTTTCTAATTGTTTGCAGCCAAAATACGCTAGCCCTAATCAGAGTACACAAAAATAGTGTCTTTTTGTCCAGACACATTTCTGTGCACAAGGACACACAGCAAATACAGAGAACAATTCAGCCTGTTTTCCACAGGTAATTCACAAAATAGAACAACAGAGTTGGAAGGGACCGTGGAGGTCTTCTAGTCCAACTACCCTACAACACTAAAACTTCAAATTGGAACAATCTTGGAGAATCCTCCATGTTAAAGGCTTTTATGCCTAGGATAAGTTTATTTTCTAGCTTAGTATTTCTGGACGAAACCTAAATGGAGCATGAACTAGAATTATATGTGTTTTGGAGAAAATAAAAATAAATTATCTTCTCTCATTCTCCCTAAAACTTAGACCCAATCAAAGAAACAAAATGATGGAAGAACCAGGATGGGGAAAAAGAAAGTATTTTCAAAGTGCCATTCTTTGTCGCCAAGTGTTTATGGGTCATTTACTTGAATGGTTTTAAGAGAAGATTATATGGATTTAGGGACAATAAATCTATTCTAACAACTACTCTTCTTGATGGGTCTATATTATTTCGGCAATGGAAATACTATGAGTGAAAGATTTTATTACTTGCCTCATGTCCTACTAAAGTGGAAGGAATGTAGTTAAGACTGATGGAGTAGAACTACCAATAGGCAACATAGCAAACGTCAAATCAGTTACATATACAGTATCCCACAGTCACTTGGGTACCACAATGAAGAGGCAAGGAAGACAACAATATTCAAGTATCACCAAAGGATGACACAGGTCCTGAAGATTCAGTTGAATCAAATAGGAAAAAACTCTGTTTCAAATCCTTACTCAGCCAAGAAATTCACTGAGTGACTTTAGGCTTACCTCCTAACCCTACTCAATCAGTTACTATGAGTATAACAATGGAGAGGGAAAAAATACAATGTACATTATGAAGGAAGTTGCAATATTCTGCAAGTATAATGCATAGATAGATAGATAGATAGATAGATAGATAGATAGATGGATGGATGGATGGATGGATGGATGGATGGATGGATGGATGGATGGATGGATAGAGAGAGATAGAGATAGAGATAGAGATAGAGATAGAGATAGAGATAGAGATAGAGATAGAGAGATAGAGAGATAGAGAGATAGAGATAGATAGATAGATAGATAGATAGATAGATAGATAGATAGACAGACAGACAGACAGACAGACAGAGAGAGAGAGAGAGAGAGAGAGAGATAAAGATAGATAGATAGATAGATAGATAGATAGATAAGATAGATAGATAGATAGATATAGATAGATAGATAGATAGATAGATAGATAGATAGATAGATAGATAGATAGATAGACAGACAGACATAACAATAATGAAGTTACCGTGAGCAAGTAGATGGCTGTATAATTTTTTCCAAAATAAATAAATAAAAGAAGTCATGTTAGCTTTGAGTAATAACCAATCTATACCAAGTACACATTTGGTCTTCAAAAATTGTCCTCCCTGATATTTTCTTATGCTTAGCCAATCAATATATCCCACAAAACATATTGTTATCTCAAACAGATTTTATGTCTGCTTATAAACGAAGCTGTTTGACAAGACAAAAGGTCACTTTTAAAGTTAAATGGTAATGCATCCTCTCTTTTTTCTCTCTTCCGTTGCTAGGCATGTTAGGTTGTCAGGTCTATTATCAGGAATATGTGGCAATATTAGTTATTTGTAAATGGAATACATTTATGGATTCATTTGTCACTAAGCAGGAAGAACATCCAGTGGCAGGCTGTAAGGTTAAGCATTATTACTTAGAACTCTGATTTAAACATCCAGGAAGATGTTTACTCCTGTCAATAGCCTAACATTCTGCCTTACCAGGTAATCAGTGTGCGGGAGAAATATCACATCAGCACACTTATCATTTTCATATTGTGCTACAATCATTGCTGTAAATAAGGGACGTGAATACTTAGAAGCCGTTGTATTTATGTATAGTGTCTCCTAAAGGCATTGTTAATGGATTGCTGAGCCATTTGGAAATAATGAAAGCTCCAGATCTGTTATGCTTCTACCTTTATATGCAACGAGGAGAGCAAAGCAAGCAGAACTTATTTATCAAGCCCCTTTGATATGGGGCATCCTGCTCTTCCCCTCTCTTGGACTATATTATGCAAATTTCATTTGCTGGTTGGATGGTGCATAAGACTTTTAACCTATTAATAAAAGAAATATACTACTTAAGACAAAGCCTCCAGGTCCATCTATCATCACCGGTTTGCAGCAGTGGATAGGATAGATTGATGAAGTTAGTTCTAATATGTTATATTATGTGGTACATTATTCAGCTACTGTCAATAGATCTGACTTGGATTCCGCAGGCAAAACCGAAGTGAGGAATCCCATAGGATCACCCCAAATCAGGCAATGAATTTCTATGCATTCTAAAACCCATTTCCATTGATTCATGGAAATTTGCCATCCTTTGATGTCTAGGCAAAAGTGCCCTACCCTCTAGAACAGGATTGCACGTCCTTATATGAATAATGCAAAATTATAGAGAGATTTGAGAAAATCTCATCGATGTGATGCAGATGGCTTCTGGAGATACTTTGCATGATAGAATAGTGTTGTGGCCCAGCAGGAGACGTTGGAGCTGCCACCAGACTCTGACAGCGAGGGGCCCTATGAGTCGGCTCTGGAGGAGGTGGAGGACCCTGGACAGGGTTCCGACTCCGAGCAGGGCGCAGAGAGGCTGGTTGGCCACCAGGAGGCACCTGAGCCTTGGACCAGTGGGGAGGAGACAAGGGAGAGTGATCCAGAAGCCAGCAGTGAGTTGTTCCTGGATGCACGCCATCGAAGAGCTACTAGGCGTCAGGAACAATTACGCAATTACAGGAGGTAATTGAGTTCAACTGGTGATCATTAGGCTCCTCTCCAGACTATAAAAAAGACTGCTTGTGACACTCCACCTTTGCAGAAGTCAACGCATTGACTAAAGAGAACGTAACTAACTTGGCAGGCTGGATTGCTGCCAAGGTTTGTCTGAATTGCTGCCAAGGTTTGTCCGAGTTGCTGCCAAGGTCCTTATCTGTTTGTTTGCTTGGCTTTCAGCCACCGAGATTTTGGCTTCTTGCTATTAAAAGTACATTCTAGTTAAGCTTGCCTCGGCTTTCGTTACTGGACGGAGGAGGGGGTCGGAACAAATTCGGATATCCTCAAAAAATCTAGTCCCCGAGGGGGAAAAAAACCCAAAATGTCCAAGTAAAAAGTGGACTTTATACTTGGACATTTTCCCACCTCCCAGCTCCAGCCCTGGCACTGCCAATTGTATAGCCTGTCTCATGGATAGAAGTGATTGCAAGCAGACAAAGCTTGTTTTACCCAGCCTGACCTCCTAGGAAAGCAACACTCTGGACTCCATTTGATTGAAGTGAAAAGGCACTTTTACGAAGAGATGCCGATTGCAGTTGAGTCAGACAGAATCTGAAGTTCCCATGCATCAATACAAAACTAACCCCTCAGCTGCCCCAGCCCACCCCACACAGTCCATCCATGTGCAACCAATCCAGCATCACCAAGATGTTTTGAGACGCGCAGAGGCATTTAGGCTGGTGAAATTCCATTCTCACAGTACGTTGTCTTGAAGAGAGCAACACAGACTAGATTCCAAAATGCTGTTCTTCCTCAAATGTCAATTCCCCCCTCCCAATTTCCCATCCTAAAGGTATACAGCTTGATTTCCCATTTGTTCCTCCCTCCTTTCTCCAGTCGATGGCAGAACACCAGCAAGGGGCCAAGCAAAAGGTGGATTTGACAAGGTGGATCTGACACCTTGTTAAATATAATTTAGTTTCAGTCAGACATCTCCTGGGAACTCCCATCTTCAAAGCTTACACTATGTGCACAAAAAACATACAAAAACTAAATGTATGTGTTGAAATGGAAATAACTACGTGCCTGAAGCAATCATACTTTTAACAGTTGAAGTATCAAGTTTTCTGCTATCTGGTATACTCTGCTATGTGAAGAAGGATATTCTTGTGCTAGAAGCAACCACTGAAAATTAACAAATCTTTGCTCTGAGTTCCTTACTGTTGTGTTGTGGCCCAGCAGGAGCCATTGGAGCTGCCACCAGACTCCGACAGCGAGGGACCCTATGAGTCGGCCCTGGAGGATGTGGAGGACCCGGGACAGGGTTCTGACTCTGAGCAGGGCGCAGAGAGACTGGTTGGCCACCAGGTGGCGCCTGAGCCTTTGATCAGTGGGGAAGAGACAAGAAAGAGTGATCCAGAAATCAACAGTGAGTTGTTCTGGGATGTACGCCGTCGAAGGGCTACTCGGCGTCAAGAATAACTACGTGATTACAGGAGGTAATTATGCTCAGCTGATGGTCATTAGGCTCGTCTCCAGACTATAAAAGAGACTGCTTGTGCCATGCCCTTCTTGCAGAAGTCAACGCTTGGACTAAAGAGAAATGAACTTGGCAGGCTGGATTGCTGCCAGAGTTTGTTTGCATTGCTACCAAGTTTTGTCGGACTTGCTGCCAAAGTCCTTATCTATTTGTTTATTTGGCTTTCAGCCACCGAGATTCTGGTCTTGTTATTACGCTTGTCTCGGCTTTCGTCACTGGACGGAGGACGGGGGTCAGAAAACATATCCATTTGCTAAATCAGTGGCAATTCAGGAGAAGTGGTGGTGATGGGAGGGGGGAGATGAGCAATTGATGAAAATACAAACCCTACCTCTTTTCTGTATGACTTGTGAGATGGCATGTATGTTCAAAGGACCAGAGCTGGCAGTGCAACAGTGAGATGCGTGCTTTTCTCATTCTGATGAGACTGGATGGCGCTGCTTGCTTCATAAAGCAACTCTTTTCAACTCACGGGTGGATTAGATGTATCAAAAATGAATTTCCGTCTCTAGCCAATTATGGACGTTATTGTCAGAACTGCCATCCTGGGCTTCAGCTGCACTTTGCTAGACCATGGGGTGGGGGTGGAGTTGCTGGGAGCGGGAAACAGAAACCAATCATTGTCCCTTCCCAAGATATTGCCTCATTGTCCCAAAGCTAGAGGCCTGGAAGTGGAATGTAATGGCTCACCATCTAGCCTGCCAATTCAGGGATTGTTTGCGAAACAATCCTTTGACTGTAACTGGACAATAGGAAGATAATAGGAAGAATAATGGGAAAGGGAAAGTTAACTAGGAAAGCTTCGCATTGAAAGGAGGAGCCGAGGTGGGGCAGTGGTTAGGGGTGCAGTACTGCAGGCCCCTTCAGCTGACTGTGATCTGCAGTTCGGCGGTTCAAATCTCACCAGCTCAAGGTTGACTCGGCCTTCCATCTTTCCGAGGTGGGTGAAATGAGGACCCGGACTGTGAGGGCAAGTTGCTGACTCAATTTGCTAAAAAAAAATTGTAAACCGCTTAGAGAGGGCTGAAAGCCCTATTAAGCGGTATAGAAGTCTAATAAATAAATGAATGAATGAATGAATGAATGAATGAATGAATGAATGAATGAATGAATAAATAAACTAACAAACTAACAAACTAACAAACTAACAAACTAACAAACTAACAAACTAACAAACTAACAAACTAACAAACTAACAAACTAACAAACTAACAAACTAACAAACTAACAAACTAACAAACTAACAAACTAACAAACTAACAAACTAACTAACTAACTAACTAACTTTTAGTTCTGGCTTTGCTGCATTGTAACCATCTGGCTTTTAGTAAAAGTATACCTTCCACACAAATGGAGTCAGGTGTCTTTCTTTTCTAGGAGCCCAAATTGGGGCAGACTTGAGAGTTATTTGTCATTAAGAAATTGAACAGAGAGCATATTCTCTATTCATGTAAGAGAACAACGTAATTCTGAGTGTCCTTCCTTTGGATTAGGAAGGAGACAATAATAGCAGTAGACTTATATACCGCTTCATAGGGCTTTCAGCCCTCTCTAAGCGGTTTACAGAGAGTCAGCATATTGCCCCCAACAATCTGGGTCCTCATTTTACCCACCTCGGAAGGATGGAAGGCTGAGTCAACCCTGAGCCGGTGAGATTTGAACCGCTGAACTGCTGATCTAGCAGTAGCCTGCAGTGCTGCATTTAACCACTGTGCCACCTCGGCTCAGTGGTTAAATGCAGCAAACGACAAACTCCCTGCCGCTACCCTTGCAGTAATGGAACTAGGCTGGTCTTCTCCAGTCTTGCCAGATGTTCCTCCTGGGAAGCAGATATTGTAACTTTCCAATATTCTTTGCCCCCTTGTCCAGAAGATGCTTCGTACAGGTTTGACCATGTGTACAATCAACTTTATTCCAGCTGTTCTCTTGTTTTCCACTTTAGCTCGGGCAAAAAGTTGGCAGAGACAGTAAGGACGAACATGTGGGTGATACAAAGCCCCACAGTTCCCATATGTGCAGGAAGCAGATAAATGCACAGTTCCACAACTTACGTTGAAGCTAATCCATTGTGTTGACAGCATTAATATTAATAAACTTTATTTCGACTTTGGAAGCCTTCCCTCTCCCTGTTTGTTTCATTTTCGGTTATTTTGCTGTGAAGAAAATGTCACCTATAATTAGAAGAGTCTGCCAGTTTGAGAGGTTAGAGTCCAGACAGAAGTCCAATCTTATTTTTACAAATATTTTATTCTGCAACAGATTGCATCGGTAGAATCTTTTTTAAAAAAAAAAGACAGATAAAAGTTTTCCTACGGCAGAAATGAATATTCTACCAAATATGTTGTGGAATACAGTTGGCAATAAGGTAAGCTCTAAGACCTCATACAAAGAAGCAGAAATGTTATTGCTAATGCCCTGGACAATCCTTTGTGATTTAGAATGTCGGAATTGCATGAATTCCTGAATCAGGGCACTTCACTAATTTATTTGCTTGATTTATTTAGCCGCCCAGCTCTGAAAATTACTATTTCTCTCTTTCTACTTTGCTTAGATTCCCTGTCAGCCTTATTCGCTTTAAATCCTATCCAGTCTGCTTCCACTATCTCGGTCTTGAATCCTGCAGATATAAAAGTTGATCACACATACCATACTCCCAAATTTCCTACCCCTATCTCAATAGAGCCGAGGTGGCGCAGTGGTTAAATGCAGCACTGCAGGCTACTTCAGCTGACTGCAGTTCTGCAGTTCGGTTGTTCAAATCTCACCGGCTCAGGGTTGACTCAGCCTTCCATCCTTCCAAGGTGGGTGAAATGAGGACCCAGACTGTGGGGGCGATATGCTGACTCTGTAAACCGCTTAGAGAGGGCTGAAAGCCCCATGAAGCGGTATATAAGTCTAACTGCTATTACTATTGCTATTGCTATAATTCCTACTGACCTGACACACCAAAGGAACAATTTTGGGAGACCCTCCATTGATCTTGGTGATATAAAGACCTTGGGGACCAAACAGAAAATAATTAATGTAAAATGTCATATTTGACATAGCAGCCACAAACATGTGAAAGAATAGAGAGATGATTTGAAACAGCACAGAAATCAGATAGATCATCATTGGAAGTAGAGTTGTAGGACATATTCAAGTAGCTTTTGGTCATCATAACAGAGTAATATGAGTGATGTTATGTATTGTCACCCAACAGTTTCACAAATATTTTTCTAAAGCCACTGTTTCTCTATGTTCAGGTGCCATTATTTAAAAAGATTCAAATTGAAGCAATTTACAGATTAATTTCCGCCCAATTAAAATTGGGAATATGCAGACATTCTAGAAAGGCATCAGAGGTGGGTTCCTACCGGTTTGCACCTGTTCGGTAGAACCGGTTCGTCAAATCTACCGAACCGGTTAGAAGAGGTTCCACCAGTGGACCCGGAAAGCAGGACACACCTACAGAAGAGGTTCCAATTTGTTTTGAAACCCACCACTGCCAAACACACACACACACACACACACACACACACACACACACACGAAAAAGGAAGGAAGGAAGGAAGGAAGAAAGAAAGAAAGAAAGAAAGAAAGAAAGAAAAAGAGTGAGAGAGAGATGACTGAAAAAAAGCAAAAAGGGACAGGGAGACAAAAGGAAGGAGGGAGCGAGAGAGAGAGAGAGAGAGAGAGAGAAAACACATGGCCTGCAAGCCACTCCCACTAGGTCACATGGCCAGCAAGCCACTCCCACAAAGGAGGCCACACCCACAGAGTAGGTTCCAAAAAATTTTGAAACCCACCACTGAAAGGCATCCTTGTTTATTTGTGATTGCTACACTAATTGTACAATACTGTCAAAAAACCCTCTAAATATAGCATTATGTGTTTTCAAGACTGAAACACTGACATTTTGGGATTTGCATGTGCAATAATAACACAACAGAAATAGATTCAGTTAGAGTAAGGTCACTTCAGGTAAATTTATCAAACATTTCTGTTCTTTCTTCTTGTGTCAGCCCAAATGCATAGAAGATTAAAGAGCAATTTACCCTAAAGGTGTTTTGCCGAAATAGACTGGTGGTGAGGGGGAAAAAACCCTTAAATATATGTACATATTCACATACCCGTGCAAGTTTTCTTCTTCACACCTTTTCTCCTTATCTCTAACTGCAGAGCTGACCATAAGAGGATATCTGAGCAAAGGTCCTCTATTTATTTTTTGTGCTTTCGAAAGTTCTCCCCTCTTCGCCTCTCAGAGTATAAAGTTTAATTTTCTTATCGGATAATTAAAGACTGCACGCCTCCAGAGAAATTTTCAACTAATATCACAAAAGGGCAGTAACTCTAGATTATTACACAAATTTAAAATCAGATTTAGATATCCTTTTGTACATTACTGTATTGCTTAAATTTGTTGGGATGTGGGCAATGCTTTCTTGGCTTCCAATGCAGCTTCTAGACCATAGATCCCATATTTATCTAGAACTGCATAGTTCAAGATTGGGATAAAATTAGTTACTCTTGAGAAAATCTGGCCCAGATGTATGGAGACTGATCAGTCCCTACTAAGAGCCAAGGTGGCGCAGTGGTTAAATGCAGCACTGCAGGCTACTTCAGCTGACTGCAGTTCTGCAGTTCGGCTGTTCAAATCTCACCGGCTCAGGGTTGACTCAGCCTTCCATCCTTCCGAGGTGGGTAAAATGAGGACCCGGATCGTTGTTGGGGGCAATATGCTGACTCTGTAAACCGCTTAGAAAGGGCTGAAAGCGGTATATAAGTCTGCTATTGCTATTGCTATTAGCAGAGATTGCTATATGTGCCACAAGGATGAAGAAGGCTGGTATCCTAGCTTGCACTTTCCCTAATGTATATGTGTGTAGATTGTGATACAATGCAGAGAATAGGCTAATCATTTCCAAACAATTGTTCACTTCATTTTCCTGTCAAATGCAGCTGCCTGCTTCTCTTAGGTTTATATGAGAGCACATTGGAAACATCAAGAATATCTTAGGCAGTCAATCCATCTTGTAGCTGGGACATTAATATTGCACTTATGCAAAGCAATCTTTCATGTTAAGCAATTTCCCATTTATCCTGGAACAAGAAAAAGAGTTGCATTATGTTTGTTTTAGATTAGGTATCAAAATTAAAATATACATACACTGCAAGGGCACTTAAGCCCACAAAGTTACTGAATTCCTGGAACACTTTATAGCCATGAATAAGTTGTTGGAAAATGGG
Organism: Thamnophis elegans; assembly: GCF_009769535.1. Classification (NCBI taxonomy): domain Eukaryota; kingdom Metazoa; phylum Chordata; class Lepidosauria; order Squamata; family Natricidae; genus Thamnophis; species Thamnophis elegans. The sequence continues at coordinate 3,499,845 of NC_045551.1, forward strand.
TAAGCGGAGCAGCTACATCTTGAAAATATTTGAAAAGTAAAACTTAAAAGCTGGAATCCTGTATGTTACCTGGTTTCAGTGAATCCTTTTTCAAGATAAATGTCCATAGGATTTCATTGTAGTTCATCTCTTAACAAAAAAAAAATGTATATGCTCTGCGCTGTATACATTATGCGCATTTTTCAGGGTAGGATTATGAGATATCAAAATAGAGCTTCAAATTGATTATTAATTCTATTAAGAGCTTAGGTGCTTTAAAAAGTTGCCAAGTTTGAAGACATCTCTTCTCCATGCACATGGTGATCCTCAAATAGTGAGGATTTCTTTCTTTCTTTCTTTCTTTCTTTCTTTCTTTCTTTCTTTCTTTCTTTCTTTCTTTCTTTCTTTCTTTCTTTCTTTCTTGAAGCCTCCCCCCTGCTTTTGCTCCCAAGGGGCTGCAAGGAGGCTTGCTATCTCCCCACGCTCTATTTCTCCAAATAGTGAGGATTTCTTTCTTTCTTTCTTTCCTTCCTTCCTTCCTTCCTTCCTTCCTTCCTTCCTTCCTTCCTTCCTTCTTTCTTTCTTTCTTTCTTTCTTTCTTTCTTTCTTTCTTGAAGCCTCCCTCCCCCCCCCGCTTTTGCTCCCAGGGGGCTGCAAGGAAGCTTGCTATCCCCCCACGCTCTATTTTGCCTGCCTGAAGTCTGGTGGGAACCAAAATGAGGCTCGTGGGGATCCTGGAAGGGGTGGGGGAAGGGAAAGGTGTGAGCCCAGTGGAGATGGGGGCGGCAGAAAGCTCCGGGGGGGGGGGCGCTAGCAAGACTTACCTGTAGGCAGGAGGAGGAGGCAGCTCAGTTGGTCTCAGGGCAGACACCATGTGGCAGCTTATGCAGGCAAGGCAGGCAAGGCATCTTAGGCAGGGAAGCCACCTGGGAGGTGAGGAGTGACTATGTGGGGTGGGGTGGGGGGGCATTTGCACTTAAAATGGTCTGTGCATGCGCACAACATTTAAAAAAAGGAAAACAAATTACATTTTTCAATGAAGATTGTTCTGCACATGTGTTCACAGAACAGAAGACCACGATGGTGCTGCAGAGGATAGAACTGATATGGGCATGTGTCCGCCACAGTTACTACCTATTGGGTCGAACCGGACCGAATAGGTAGGAACCCACCTCTGCTTCTAACATAGAGAGCATTGACCCAACAGATGTGTAGATTTCCCAGGAATCTCTAAAAGCTATTGCCAAATGGAAATTTTTAATTTTACCTTTTGGAGTACAATTGCCAGTAAGCTACTCAGAGACCAGATGCAGCCCTTGTTCCTGAAGTGCTATGAATTCCCGATATAGAGAGACACAAAATCCCAATGATACTGTTGAATTAGCAAACCAAATCTTCTTTTTTTTTTAAAGCTTCCTCAGGAGCCTAAAAAATGCCTGATTATTTTTAACGAAGAACCGAGAGTTATTATGCTTGTGTGATCTCCCAAGTACTACTTCCCAATCATTTTCAAACCATGCGCAACACTATTGCTGATGTTCTGCTGAATCTTTATGCTAAAGCTGATGCATAGAATTCAAGCATACCCAGAAGGGCATTCTCACAACATTATATATGCATGTTCGTACATTTGTGATATAGTTGGCTTAATGATACTTAATGCAAAGACAGGCAAGAATTTGTTAGCAATTTACCATCGTTGATTTATTTTTGTACAGAGATGAAAAAATGGAAGAATCTTCTATCCTTCGTGATCTGTTCATTATCATCATTTTTCTTGTCTTTCATCTTTGTTGAATTTGTCCATCCTGAGCCTATCTCGAAAGGCAACATTATTCCATTTAATTCACTGCCTTAATATTGAGCATTTCCTAAAATATTCATTCACTGATAGAAAGATTTTTCTTTTAGTTGAGAATGTGATGAATACTTTTTATTCCTGGCTCAGATACCAAGCAAGGGACTGGATCTTTCAAGAACTGATTTCAAAGCAGTTGGGGAGTTTAATTCCTATGGCATCTTCCCTCTCTTCCAAGACTGAAATCCACTCATTAAATGCAATACCTGCAACCGGATACTAGCAATTAGAATAAAAAAGAACTATGACTAAAGAAACAATTAATTAGGAATATGGTTAGCAAAACAGCTTGCAAAAAACAGGAACAGCAAAAAAAATTCAACTAGTATCATTTCTGCCTAATATTCTGAGGGAGGGAGGGAGGGAGGGAGGGAGGGAGGGAGGGAGGGAGGGAGGAAGGAAGGAAGGAAGGAAGGAAGGAAGGAAGGAAATTCAAAATGTACATTCAAAATCTAGCTTGATAGGAGAGAGATTTTCCTACAACTCTTTATAATTTTTACAGATGGATTTTCTTTCTTTTTTTCTTTCTTTTTTGCCTTGTTTGCATGTATTCATTTCACTTTGTCCAAAACTCCTCCAAACCAATGGTGGGTTTCAAAAATTGTTCGAACCTACTCTGTGGGTGTGGCCTCCTTTGTGGGAGTGGCTTGCTGCCCATGTGACCAGATGGGAGTGGCTTGACGCCCATGTGACTGGATATGAAGATGTTGACAAACTTGTCAGAACCACCTTAAATTCCCTCACACACAGCACTGGCATGCATAAGAATAGGATGTAAACTTGTTTTTTTAAAGGGCATCTTTGGTTTGCGTTAAAACAACTTCAACACACGCAATGTTCTGATTGCACCACAAACGCAGGAGTCATCCTTACCTTTCACAGAGGCCCTGAGTTTTATAAATAGGAGCATGATAGTGCAAAATAATCATATCCAAGGACCAGTGGTAGGTTTCAAAAAACTTTGGAAGCTCTTCTGTTGGTGTGGCCTGCTTTCCGGGTCCACTGGTGGAACCTCTTCTAACCGGTTCAGTAGATTTGACGAACTGGTTCTACCGAATAGGTGCGAACTGGTAGGAACCCACCTCTGCTCCAAACACATGCCATCCCGTGTCAGAAAAAAATTGACTTTAAAGACAGGCTTTGAGGAACATAGGGACTGTGTCAAGGAAACAGTGGGAGGATAATTGCTGATCTTTCTCTTAGTCAAAATTCTCAAATCCAGCCCAATTAGGCTGCAACCCTATCAGAACATATCTGAGTACAAAACTCCCAGAATGAATTGGAACTGATCTCTGAATAAGACCTAAGTGAAAGTATTTGGGAAATATGCAAAATAAAAATAGGTCACTCACTGTTCTTAGCCAGGTTCCTCCTTACAGTGGGGCAGCTGATAAGACAGATCTGTGATGGTGAACCTATGGCAGCATTACACAGTTGGCACACAGAGCCCTTTCTGCGGGCACATGAGCCGTCACCCCAACTCAGTTTCGCCGCGCATGGATGCGTGCATCCTATTTTGGGCCTCTGCTGCACATTCGTGGGGGGAGGGGTGCAGGCTGGGGACACACATGCATGCATGAGGATGGGGCGCACATAGAGGGGTCATACATGTGTGCGTGGGGGGCAGGTTGTAGGGGGGTCATGTACACATGCACAGGAATGCATGCACATGCATGCGGGGTGGGGCACACACAGGAGGTCACACAAAGATGCGCAGATCAGGTGCATGCAAAGAGATGTACGCATGCATAGGCATCAAGGCATGCTGGGGTGGTCGTGCCTGCATTTCATTATGGGTGCAAATGTGCACACATGTATTTTCAGCACTCAGCGCCAAAAAGGTTAGCCATCTGTTCTGACCCCCCCTTCTTCGCTCATTCACAGATGACAGTCAGACAGACTTAAAAGGAAATAACTTTATCAGTCCTGGCTCACCCTGGCTGCGAGCCCAAAAATAAACATAAATAAAGTCTCTGGCCAAAAAGGTTACACAGCAGAATGCAAAAACAAAGAGCTATGACAGCAACACCAGGTTTACAGAAAGAAAGCAAATCTCTTCTCCAAGTGTCTCTTTGAATCAGGGTTACAGAAAGCAAATCACTTATCCAAGTGCTTCTCCCAAACAAACCACAACCGATGAATGACGAACCACAGACGAACGAGTGAACGTTGACTTCTGCAACCAGGGCGTGGCACCATCAGTCCTTTTATCTCCAGAAGACAACACTAACGAGCCCCAGCTGCATTGTTACTCCTGCATCCCGACTCAACTCACAGCAAACTTCTGCTGAGTCACAACAGCCATCACAGGGGGAGATAAATCAAAAGTACAGATTAGTGCCATATTTGCAACCTTGCCTAGCCTAAAGCCTATCAAGTTAGTCCTAGCCTTTCATTATCAATCATTACATAATTCGTCTTTGTTGTTCTGCCATCTATTAACCTGAACTAAAGCAGTCAAAAATTTCACCCATGTCCTTCCAGATTTTGCCCTCCTCCAGATTTTGATCTTCTGTGTTTATTCCTGCTTTTTCTGGTAACACTAATGCCTATGAGAAAATGGGTGTATTAATGCTTAAAGGGAGCATTGGGGAGCTGGGGGGCATCTTGAATTGAATGCATACTGTATGGTAATTCTAAAGAAAAGAAAAGGGTGTGAAAGGAAGATTGTCCAATGAATTCTACAGAGGAACAATTCATACTTTTTTTGAGGCTAAAATTCATGCAGGATTGCCTTACTGATTTGTTGCTAAATATATCTACCCAATTCTGGAGTGTTGGATTGTTAGCGCCTAGGTGAATGTTTCTTGTTGAATATCTTGTTAAGGATAAGAGAGATGGAACGAGAAAAAGGAGGACAGTTCTTTTTCTGAGAATCTGCACAATTTTCCAGGCAGCAGAAACAAGCTGACAACTAACTGAGAAATGAACAGAAGCAATCAGAGAGAAAAACAAAATACCTGACAATTAGGCAGAAAGGATTTCTTCAGAGTAGTCTTTGAAATGCAACATTTGAGGAGGATGCTATTCTTTTCTTTTCTTTCTTTTTTCGTGCATTTGATGGAATTGTTCATGAGTGCAAGACAAAAAAAAGAGAGAAAGCAATTCTTAATCATCAATGTCCTCTTACTTTCAGTAGGAATATAAGGTATCCCCCCCCCCCCGACCTCCATCAAATGGTAGAAAAATGTTAGGGAAATAGAGAAGGGATTTGATTTCACAAAAGGCTCCAAGTCTTGCTTCTCCCACGGTTGAAACCTATTGAATGGAAATATATGCGTCATTCATCTGAGTGGAACATTTATTAAAAGTTGTTGGCATTATTATTTTTTTATTAAAATATTCAATAACACCACAAGCCTTCTGCCACGAGGCTAGCATTCCATATTTTAATGGAGACACTAATTGGATGTCAGTTCCGGAAAGAAAATAGGAAAGAATAGGCATAAAACATGAGTCTATAGATGGGAAGGTTTTTTTGCTGTGCTTGAGAAATTGTAATTGATATGTAAAAGGGGAAAGAGAAGAATAAGTGTTTGCAGAGACAGATAAAGTGCCTGTCTGTCTATCATTATCTATCATTGGTCTATCTATCTGTCTCTCTGTCTCTGTCTCTGTCTCTGTCTCTGTCTCTGTCTCTGTCTCTGTCTCTGTCTCTATCTGTCTTTCTGTCTGTCTGTCTGTCTGTCTGTCTATCTATCTATCTATCTATCTATCTATCTATCTATCTATCTATCTATCTATCTATCTAATCTATCTATCTATCATCTATCATCTATCATCTATCATCTATCATCTATCTATCTATCTATCTATCTATCTATCTATCTATCTATCTATCTATCTATCTATACCTATCTATCTATCTATCTATCTATATCTTCCATCATCTATCTATATATCTCACCTCTATGAAAACCTCCTCTCTTTCTCTTTTCTTTTTTTAACCTCAAATACTTTGAAAGCATTTAAGCAGCTAAAAACTCTCTGCATTCAAAATATTGTAAAGTAAAGTATTTTGGCAGATACCAAAACCTTTGACACTATACACAAAGATGCAAATAAAGCTATCTAGCTTGATTTGGCTTAGCTTTTCAAAAATTCCAAAAACTTACAGAAAAATACACATGCTGTGCCATGTCTTCTAATTCAAATTGTTTGGATCACACTTCTTCTAACCTAATGGTTTTTTTTCCCAAGTGGTTTTCTCTAACACAATGAGATTTTTGGTGTGTGAAGACCTTTCCCAAATAATATTTTTTCTGTACAATTTTTTCCCCAAACATTTTGATAATTCCAACCTATTTTTTTTAAAAAAAAAGATGAAGTGCAACACTGATTTGTGTTTCTGCTCTCTGAGTTTTCAGGATGCAAATTGCCTAAATTCTCTTTAAAAACAACAGTAACAAAATTCAAGGTTGAGTGAAATTCTAATCTATCCAAACATCACAGATGCTGCCAGAACTCATATTAGAAAGAGTGTCAAAAAAACCATGGACTCCACAACTGCTTTTGAAAAAAAAATGTTACTCTCTCTACTAGATTATTACATGGAATCTTCAGAAGTAATGACCTTTTGCAGATTATGTCTGATCAAGTGAGGGTCATATACCTCCCACCTAACCACTATATTGAAACTTTTCCTGATTTTTTCCCCAGGTTTTTTTTTGGATAGCACTTAAACGACATTGTCTTGATAACCCAATGGGTATCTTAGGTAAGCTACAGGTATTTCTGAACAGGGCTAATATTCAATAAATATCAACAATTACCATAACATCCTCTGCTTTTTGTACTAAACTCTAAAAACAAAAATAACAACAGCATCAACTAATCACACAATTTCATCAAGGATATGTACAATGGAAATATGATCACTATCTATCTCTGGAAACAGAGTGTGTGACCGAAATATTTAAAGACTGTGACCCGAATATTTAAAACTTTTATTTGGTGGAAATTCATTTCTTACAAAAGTCGGTAGAAACTTTATTATTCCAAATGCTCTCGTGGCTTCTCTTCCAGACGAAATAAATGTAATATATACCATGCAGTTTGCTCTTAACTACCATCTTTCCCCCAAAAATAAGAACAGGGTCTTATTTTCTTTTAACCCCCAAAATAAGCAGTAGGCCCTATTTTCGGGGGGGGGGGTGTCTTATTATTTTTGAGGTACAGGAGGCGGCAAGCGTGGTCACCTCATGGCTGCTGCTGTGTTGTAATATTTTCAGGGAGGGCTTATTTTCAGGGGAGGGCTTATTTTAGCGCATGCACACAAAAGCCCGATTGGGCTTATTATCCAGGGAGAGCTTATTTTGAGGGAAACAGGTTCGTCAAGTGAAGAAGAGTTTTTTGTTGTTGTTCTAACACCACCACTCCTTTTTCACATCAACCTTCATCATCCCAAGAATATTTCCTATCATTTTCAGCTTAACTTATTTCATCCCCCCCCCCCCCGTGCTTCTTTATTGATGCTTATTTCGAGTTGTAGGATAATGGGGTGAATGCAAATTTTACCGATTCCAACCATAGCTAGCTCTGAGGAGGCTGCATCAACTGAATCATTCATGTAAAAATATTCATATCCCCACTGTGCAATTGTGAAAAGATGCAACTCTTTCGTGCTGACTTTATTGATGATTCTGGATAGCTAACAGTTGAAGTCACACTCTGTCAGGTCCCCAACTCTCCCATCTGTCATTAAAGTTTGGGAATCGTTGTTGTGGAGAAAGTTCAGGAACATTACCAATGTCATTTTAACTATACAAGAGACTGAATGGCCCTTTGCACATGCAAATATACCACTAGATTATTGCAGCATGAAGTGTTTTCTTCTCATTAATGAGCCATCAGGGATGGAACTCCACAAGACCAACTCTCATACCATCTCAGCTGTTGAATGCAGTCAGAAAGTCATATTCTGTTTTATGGAATGAGAGAGGAAGGAATATTATAGCATAAAATGTATTTGATGAGCTCTACGATAGCTTCTGCTAATCAGTTCTTTAAAGGGGGAAAAAAGTTTCTGTTGGTGTTATTCCTCAAATATTACTCAAGCTTATATATTACGATACCTTCTGGGAAATGAAATAATTGGTGAATTCTAAAATGCTTACTTTTATTAGAGGACAGGGTGCTTCATGAAATTGTGACGCAACCAATGACGTCCATGTAGGAAATCTTCATACTCCTGTAGGAGACAAATAAAAGCTGCGTTGGTGGTATCCTTTCTTAAAGCTGTGCAAATCATTTCAAAGAGGGTTTATTTTAATATACAGAAACATGTGTGAAGCTCCTCCCTTTGAATCATTAAAGCAGTCTTCTCTCAATTTTATATGGTTGCATTAAAAGTTCTGGGCTTTTGGCTACCTATTCTGACCCCCCTTGTCCCACACCAACACACACTCCGAGCCAAAGATAAGTTACGGCATTTAATTAACAGACAGACAGGTCCTTGGCAGCAAACCGGCACAGACAAGCTTGGGCAGCAATCCAGCACAGATAAGCCGTGGCAGCAATCCAGCCTGCCAAGCTCACAATAATGTTCTCCGACATTAATTCCTGCGTTGACTTCTGCAAAAGGGGCGTGTGCACAAGCAGTCCTTTTATAGTCTGGAGAGGAGCCTAATGACCACCAGCTGAGTGCAATTACCTCCTGTAACTATGCAACTGTTCCTTACGCCTATTAGCTCTCCGGTGCTAGGAACAACTCCCTTGGCTCCTCCCCACTGCTGATGTCCGGATCACACTCCCTTGTCTCCTCCCCACAAGGCTCAAGTGCCTCCTGGTGGCCAACCAGCCTCTCTGCGCCCTGCTCGGAGTCTGAACCCTGTCCAGGGTCCTCCACATCCTCCAGAGCCGACTCATAGGGACCCTCGCTGTCGGAGTCTGGTGGCAGCTCCAACAGCTCCTGCTGGGCCACAACAGCTATCTATACGTTTGCATGGCCATTTTGCTTCCACCGATTCTTCTTCCCAATCCCAGTAAAACAAAGTCACTCAATATGCATATTCTTACAGAGACAGGGGGGAGCTAATTTCAAAACCCACATAAGAAAAGATGCTTTCCATCCACCACCATGCATTCCAGCATCTCTGTCAAATGATTTGCACAGGTGTATGATCTTCTTTAGATTTGCCTCAATGCTTGTATTTTTTTTTCTCTTTTGCTCTCAAAGCTTGGTTATAAACAAAACTGAAAATATGAATTAATATACAGATTAGATTTTATAGTAAAAATGAGCATGAAGTCGCATTTGGCCAACTCTAGCCCAGCATCCCAAACACAATGTACTGACACATTGGAAGACCTCATCATGACACATCATTTAGAATTGATCTGTAAAGTATTACTTTACACTGGCATGCACTGTAAAAATAAGAAGAAAATATCACAGCAGAACTTGTTTATTTGTTTATCCAGGACTTCAAAATCAATCATAGAACAGGCAAGGATTTTGTCACAGAAGAAGGAAAAGCTTGGAAATTTAATTTTCATCAGACGTGTGCTGACAATGTATCTAACAAGAAGAATAAAAGCTGACCTAAAAATGACACCTCTCAGATCCTGCAGAGATTCCTAACAACTCTGATAGCTACCTCCCTCAATTAGTTATCAATTTAAAGTGAGCAGAAAAGATATAAATCTACAACCAATGCAAGATTAGCCTTCTCTCTCAGCAGAAAGCACACCATTCATACTGAACATTGTGTTAAAACCTAAAATGTTAAACTTATTAAGAAATAAAATTATGTGAGCCAGTGTGGGAGTGAGGTCACAGAGAAGTGTTGATAAAAAAAGGGAACATACTACAGGTAGCCATTTAATGTTCTGGAAGGGGTTGCACTCCCCTTAAAAATCAGATTCATGGTTTAGGATTGTTTCTGTACCTAGTTTTGACACTAAAGTCATAAATGGCCTGTCTAGCAAGAAACATATAACATATAGCCTGTTCTGACCCCCTTCTTCATACACCAAAGCACATCGAGACAAAGATACTTCAAGGATTTATTAACACACAGATTAGACCTTGGCAGCAATCCAGCACAGGCTAACCTTGGCAGCAATCCAGCCTGCCAAGCTAGCCACGATAGCCTCTCCAGCTCTAGTAAATACGTTGATTCCTGCGACGAGCGTGTGGAAAATCATTCCTTTTATAGTCTTGAGAGGAGCCTAATTACCACCAGCTGAGTGCAATTATCTCCTGTAACTGCGTAACTGTTCTTTAAGCTATTAGCCCTACGTTGCCGGGCATCCAGGAAACAACTCCCTTGTCTCCTCCCCACTGCTCCAATGCATGATGTCAGGATCACACTCCCTTATCCAGGAACAACTCACTACTGGCTTCTGGCTCACTCTCCCTTGTCTCCTCCCCACTGGTCCAAGGCTCAGGTGCCTCCTGGTGGCCAACCAGCCTCTCTGTGCCCTGCTCAGAGTCGGAACCCTGTCCAGGGTCCTCGAGAGCCTGGTGCGAACCGGTAGGAACCCACCTCTGGAAGTAACCATCTGTTTTCTGCAAATCAGCTAATTATCTGAATCAAATGAATCGTTTTTATAAAGCTCCAAATGTCAAATATGTAAGTCCACCTGGGTGTTAGGTAAATGCCAAGACTGATTTCAAATACAGCATTAGGATGAAAAAAACCCTTAATAATTACAATACTATGTAAACAGATTAGATAGAATATATGTTTACCTTAATAGTTGTTTCATAATTATTTTACTTTGTCAGCAACCTTGGGAAAGTCCTTATCAGGTTTAATAAGCTCCAGTATACATGTACAAATAAACATTCATAAAGATTTCTAAATATATTATGGCAGAGGTGGGTTCCTACCAGTTTGCACCTATTCGGTAGAACCGGTTCGTCAAATCTACCGAATCGGTTAGAAGAGGTTCCACCAGTGGACCCGGAAAGCAGGCCACACCAGACAGACAGACTCACACAGAGAGAGAAAGAGAAAGGGAGAAAGAAAGAAAGAAAGAAAGAAAGAAAGAAAGAAAGAAAGAAAGAAAGAAAGAAAGAAAGAAAGAAAGAAAAAGAAAAAGAAAAAGAAAAAAGAAAGAAAAAGTGAGAAAGAGATGAAAGAAAAAAAGGAAAAAGGGGCAGAGAGACAAAAGGAAGGAAAGAGAGAGAGAGAGAGAGAGAGCCACTCCCACCAGGTCACATGGCTGGCAAGCCACTCCCACAAAGGAGGCCACACCCACAGAGTAGGTTCGAACATTTTTTTGAAACCCACCATTGTATTATTGTCTGCATAATGCCAAAGTTAGTGAATGAAGAAATCCTCTTCCATCCTACTGTAGCCTCAGATCAAATCACCTTCTCAGAATCTGGCTCAGGTTGTCTTACAGAGCTAGCAGGACAACTGAATTGGTACCGATCCTGCAAAATTGGAGTCTGAAGTTATGAAATGAAATGTCTGTAGGAGTTCCTCATTGTGCAAATGTCTTTAATGTAATTCAATATTGGGTTTCTGAATCAAGTAGCTGCAATAAGCAATATTTACTTGGTCAGATTTGGGGATACTCCAATTAAGTGGATGCTTGAAACACCCTGTGAAATGTCAAATAGTTTATTTCCATTTTCAGAAAGATGTAATGGGTGGTTTAATTAGAGCTATCTCCTCGGGGCACCTCAATGTTGTTGCTTTGCTAATTGAATGGTTACTGTTGGCACTAACCATGATTGACAAGTAATTTAAATTGTACTTCTCAATCTGTTTCAGGAGAGTTCCAAATGAGCTTGAGGAAAACATTCACCTGAGCACTAAATAGTGGGTTCATGCCAGGGGTGGGTTCCTGCCAGTTCTAAGCTCTTCTATAGAAGAGGTTCCACAAATCTACAGTGCCATTCAGAACCGGTTCCAGCTTCCTCCCCCTGCCTGTCCGCACATCATCAAGATGAAGAGCGAAAGGAGGAATTCTGGGAATTGAAGTCCACAAGTCTTAAAGCTGTCATGTTTGAACACCCCTGAGGGTTTCTTTTCTAAAGGGTTAGGGGTGCAAGGGTCTTGTAACTTGACAGCTTTAAGACTTGCACACTTCAAATGCCAGAGTTCCTGAGCCAACATGACTGGAGAAGGAATTCTGGGAGTTAAAGTTCCCAAGCCTTAAAGCTGTCAGGTTTGAACACCCCTGGGTTTTTTTTTTTTCTAAAGGGTTAGGGGTGCAAGGGTCTTGTAACTTGACAGCTTTAAGACTTGCATGCTTCAAATGCCAGAGTTTCTGAGCCAACATTTTGGTTGCTAAGCAAGAGCGTTGTTAAATGAGTTTCATCACATTTTACAATTTGGCCATGCCCACCCAGTCACATGACTGCCAAGCCACTCCCACCCAGTTACATGGCTGGCAAGCCACTCCCACAAAGCAGGCCACACCTACGGAAGAGGTTCTAAAAAAAATTTGAAACCCACCACTGGTTCATGCGTATGGGCACATACATCATCTCTCTTACGATTTTTCCCAGATAGCATGCCAAACCATTCTTATTTGGTTGCAAGATATTATGCAACACACACGCATACACCCAAAAAAAAAAACAAGAAAAAGAAGGAGGAGTAGAAGCAGAAAAAGTTTCTCACAAGTTAATGCACAGCTCCCTTCAATCAGATTTTTATAAACTCCATTCAGAAGTAATTGAATGACGAGACTGAATTCAAAGGTAAATCGGATAATTAGCACTGCATTGCTCCAGCAGGTTTCAGCATCTAGCCAACCTTGACTGCTTAAAATAAAGCTGAGGAAGGTTGGACCTGTTTATTGCTTGGATGGGAAACAGAACTAAAACTCCAAGTATAGACTAGACTCCAAAGTTAAACAAAAAAATCCTAGATGAAAACCATTGGCAAACTACTTTTATATATTTCCTGAGAAAAAAAATATAATGGTGTCCCTGTTGTCCCATAAGCTAAGCTTGTCTTAAAGGAAAATCTTTATTTTTTTATTTAGAAATTCATTATTCTAGGCACATAACACATCAAACAAATAGCTTGGATTCTAGTGTTCCATCCAAGCCAATAATGGAATATAGCCCCAATAATGCCAATCTTCAAGAAAGAACTATCTCCCTGAACAATTATTAGCCACAAATTTTGGTAGTAAGCTGTATGCAAGATACTTATATCATAAATTTATAGATTAGATGGAGGCAGAAATATTTTCACTTCCCAGACAGGCAAATTTCAAAGAACGCAGAAATACCATGGAGCAAAGATTTGTACTGAATTGTTTAGTGAGCTCCATATACTGCATTATTGATCTTAAGTAAGTATTTGATAGTATCTCTAGAAACAATTACGGGGAAAGTTCATAGGTACATCAATTGATCAATGATTGCTTACTCTTATCTTTAAGATTCACAAAAAACACTATTCTTAAGGTATGATAAGATTTAATGAAGAAGATCAGTTTTCCAACTCAGTCCACGCCAGAAGAGAACCTGTCCTGTTGCTCTATTATTATTCAATTTATGTAAAAATTCATATTCAACTATTGAACAAAAACAGAATTTAATTGGCTGAATGCTGTAGGCAGCTTTGCTGTCATTCTATTCTAGGCAGTTGATGCTGTGATTCTATCACAGATCCCAAAACCATTGGAAAGGACTTTGCGATCAGTATTAGTCATAGTTTAACTGTAATTAAACACAGAATAATATTATATTTTCCGTGACCCGTCAAAACCGCGTTCCACAAAAGTGCGGTTGACGAAAGCGCGTATGTGACATCATCACAGCGCGACGAAAAAGATCGAAAAATTGAAATAAAAATTAAATTACAGCAAGCCGATTCACATAAAGGTAAGGGTTAGGTTTAGGGTTAGGGTTAGGGTTAGGTTAAGGGTTAGGGTTACGTTTAGAGCGTTAGCGTTATGTTTAGCGTTAGGTTAAGGGTTAGCGTTAGGTTTTTCGTTAGGTTAAGGGTTAGGTTTAGGGTTAGGTTTAGGGTTAGGTTTGGGGGGGTTAGGGTAAGGTTTTCGCTTTATTTTTACATTTTTTGATCTTTTTCATCACGCTGTGATGACATCACATACGCGCTTTCGTCGACCGCGCTTTTGTCTACCGCAGTTTTGTGGTGGAACCATATTTTCAACAAAGATGAAAAAGTTTAAAAAATATTATTAGCAAGTAACTATTTTGACTTACTTGGGATAGATTTTCACTCAACAGGAACTCAACATTTTTAATATGTTATCCAGAAGGAGCAAAAATATATGTACAAACATACCTCTTACAAGAGGTATATGTTATAAGAAGACACTCAAGATTTAGCTGGAAAAAACATACTGGGGGTATTCTATTAATAGCAAGAATCTGAGCATTGGTACCAATTTATAGCTCTAATAATGGAATTGATTAACTCAGTAACCCCATCACATATAATTTTAATAGCTTGTCAAATGAGTATTGTAGTGTTAAGAACTTAAAGCTACTAAAGTACTTTATTCGCTTAGCAATTCAGTTATTCACAAACAAGTTTGATAATTTGGTCACGTCATTTTAAACATTTAATTGCTTAGTATTCTAACATTTATATTTATAGAGCCTCTTACTTTGCTCTATTTTATTTCTCTCAAATTATTGACGTTGTCTTTTATTATAGCTTAACCCAAGTTTCATAACCTGCAACAAAACTGACTCAATGACTATAAGAAAGGAGTGTGTTTTTCATTGTGGTTTATTTGCCTTTAAAACGCTACACAATTTTATTTATGATTAACGTATCTATATTTTGGCAATGTCCTGATTATTATCCACGATCTGTTATCTTTCTCACTTTGAAGAGCTAACATGACTAAAATCCTACTTTTCTCAGTTTTGATGCAACTGTTGTTGAGCTTTCAGAACAGAGTAATCTATCACTATATCTCTCCTGAGCTTTGAAGGATGGAGATCTATTTCTATGGAGGAGCCGATGTTATGGAATCCCTCTTCTTGGTAAACTACAGGAAATCATTAGAAACAGAACTCTCTTAGGATTTATAATTCACTATCTAATTCTTTTGGGTTTGGGTTTGTTTTCATATTTTACCTGTGGTTAAATTCTGGGGGGCCGCTTATAATGGAAGCAGTATGTACAGTAATATAATTTTTTCACATTACTTATACTGTAAATATGTAGAGTAATATAATTTTGTTTGTACTGTAGTTACTTTACAGTTGAGAGTATCGAAGTTTCATAGACTTTTATGTTAACCAGGGTCAATACATTGTCCTCAGCAGTCCTCTTTGGAGGCTATAAGGATACACCATTGAATTAGCATTTACATAAAAATGGTTCAATGGAATCTTTGAACCATGTATTCCTTTGCTTTTCCCTTTATAACAATATGTGTGTGTGTGTGTGTGTGTGTTCTGACCCCCTCCTCCGTCCAGTAACGACAGCGAGCTGGCGGGATGGCGCTTTCTTTTGCCCGCCTGTCAGAGCTCAAGCGAGCGAAAGAAAGAAAGCGCTTTAGACAGTGGGATGTTGGGGGAGAAGACTGCCTCACCAGCCATAAACCTCACCGCACATCACAGTATTCAGTACACTGCACTCTATAATGTGATAAAAATGATTAAGTTCTTGTGGCACTGTTTTGACTGAGCCTGAAGTCTTTAAAAGGACCATCTGAATCATTTTCAGATTTTTATTTTCATTATTCAGATTCGTCAACTGTATGTTTATGGATTCCCATTTATATATATGAGAAATGGAGTGTGGGGGGAGGATATGACACGCAGTAGCGATTCACTTCAGCGTGAATGCTGAATCTTACTTTTAAGAGTCAGGAATGGCTCTTTTCAGTAAATAACAAATATGTACCTAACCTTATTCCAGCATTTAAAAAAAGACTTTTTTTTAAAAAAGTAATATTATTATTCCAAAATATCTTGTATCTAAATGGAGAGGGATACAAGGACAAATTGAAGCAGAGGGCAGTAATTTCAGAAGCAAAGCTGAGAAAGCAGAAATGTATTAGCATCTTTATTGCATGTATAATTGGATTTCTTTTATTTCTGATTGGGGAAAGGGTCACCATCAAAACATACCACTATAAAAATCTGTAATTCAGATTTCATTTTCTGCCGGAATACAGAAGAAACATTTTACATAAATAGGATCCATTAATCATTAAAAATAAAGGTTAGGTGTAAATTAGGCTGGCACAGTACTCTCCTTCTTTCTGATTATTGATAGCTTTGCCATGAAATTTGTTTTTCAAAGACGTGAAATGGGATTTTTTTCCCCCTCGAAAACAATGGTGTATTTTGAGAGAGAGGAAAAAACCCAATAACTTCAAGTGGGCAACTTGTGAAATCTTATTGCTTTGACTTGAAACAATGCTGTAGACAAACTCAATACCCGAGAGCTCATATATCTCATTGCTGGATATATTTGGTGACAAAATCTTTCTCATGCTCTTACCTGCTCTATTCCAATTTGCAATCTGCATCTCAGTTACCATCAGTGTGGCTTCTCACAGCTGCCCCTTGCATAAGTTCACAGTCAAACAAGATCCTCAAAGATCTAGTGAGGCAGGTTTGCTTCAAGATCCCTTATTTTTGCAAGAAGCAAGGGATTAGAATCTAGGAGGGCCTTTCTGCTCATTCATTGGTGAACATATTAAGTTGGGCGCTCCTTTGATCTTTACAAAGGGAGTCTTACTTTCAGCTGCCCACAGTCATTAAAGAGGCGGGTGGTCTTAAAATGTAAACAGATAGATAGATAGATAGATAGATAGATAGATAGATAGATAGATAGATGGATGGATGGATGGATGGATGGATGGATGGATGGATGGATGGATGGATGGATGGATGGATGGATGGATGGATGGATAGATGGATAGATAGATAGATAGATAGATAGATAGATAGATAGATAGATAGATAGATAGATAGATAGATAGATAGATAGCTGTTGTGGCCCAGTTTGAGCTGCCACCACACTCCGACAGCGAGGGGCCCTATGAGTTGGCTTTGGAGGATGTGGAGGACCCTGGACAGGGTTCTGACTCCGAGCAGGGCGCAAAGAAGCTGGTTGGCCACCAGGAGGCACCTGAGCCTTGGACCAGTGGGGAGGAGACAAGAGAGTGTGATCTGGATGTCAGCAGTGAGTTGTTCCTGGATGCCCAGCACCGAAGAGCTAATAGATGTCAGGAACAGTTGCGCAAGTACAGGAGGTAATTGCACTCAGCTGGTGGTCATTAGGCTCCTCTAATTCTTTCCTGACGCATATTAGCTCTTCGATTCTGGGCATCCAGAAACAAATCACTGCTGGCTTCTGGATCACTTTCCCTTGTCTCCTCCCCACTGGTCCAAGGCTCAGGCGTCACCTGGTGGCCAACCAGTCTCTCTGCGCCCTGCTCAGAGTCAGAACCCTGTCCAGGGTCCTCCACATCCTCCAGAGCTGACTCAGAGGGCCCCTCGCTGTCGGAGTCTGGTGGCAGCTCCAACGGCTCCTGCTGGGCCACAACAGGCAACTATATAATTCAAGAAGGGTGGAGATTAAGGCTACCAGGCTAGAAACTGGGAGAGCAGGAATAGTCCTTCTTTAAACACAAAGGCAGCTGGATGGCCTTGAGCTAGTCACTCTCTTTCATCCCACAAAAAAAGGGAATGGCAAAATAGTTTTGAAAAACCTTTTCTAGAAAACTTCTTATTCAGACACTCATCTAGGAACTCACTGGGAATCAACAACTAAGGTAAGGGGGGAGGAGAGGGAAGGGGATGGGAGGGAGGGAGGCAGGGAGGGAGGAAGGAAGGAAGGAAGGAAGGAGATATTGCTAAGGCATGTTTATGATACGGTACAGGAGAGTTGAGGGGAAACAATCATCCAATTTTTAAAAAATATTGTGAATGTGTTTGGCATGAAAAGCTGCCATTTCCATGCCAAGTCTATGTTTTGGAGAATCCCACAATGAAGTATGTAAGCTTCAGTATGACATCTTGGCACATCCCCAGTTGCTGTTCTCCACTGAACTTGTTATTTTCAAAAACGTAACAATGATTTGGAAAGCAGAACAACAGGACAGCTGTGCCTCTCTGTTTTGGCAAATTAGCATATTCATAGGCAATCAATAATTAATATACTACTTGCCTGAAAACATATGGATGAAATTACATCTCCGATCATACTTATTCAGGAAGGAGTAATACATGTTTGGCTTCAGTAGTTATTGTACAAACTTCACTTGAGAACAGAAATGGAAATGATAATTCAGTTGAATATCTCTCATATGTGCGAACAAAACAATTCACATTTAGAAAAAGATGCAGTAGCAGATGGTAAGTTAACTATATGGTTTTCCTCCATTTGAAATCTGTAGAGTTATGGGTTTCCTTTCCTTAAAATAATAATACCATGAATTTTGTTATATTTTCCCAAGGATGTGAAAGAAAATATTAATTTATCTTATTATGAGTTCTGAATATTATGAAAAATAAACCCACAATTCAGATGAAGGTGTTAAAATGTTTAATTATATTAATGCTTGGCAATTCTAGTCTTCACAAAACAACCATTCTAAATTCTCTCCCTCTCCTCCAGCTCTCTGTTTCTGTCTCTCTCTGTTTCTGTCTCTCTCTGTTTCTGTCTCTCTCTGTTTCTGTCTCTCTCTTTCACACACACGCACACACACACACACACACTTATAAGACTACACACATTTTTGTTTTGGAAAAATAAATGGACAACCAATGAATATGGAATAATCATCAATAGCAAACATGACTAATATTAATATTATTTATATATAATATTATAATATAATATTAATGAGTGGTTCTAGTTCTAAAATTTGGGGTGCATTTTTTTAAAAAAAATGTATTTTTACTTAGACAATATCAATATCCTCTGGGATTGGGCGGCCTATAAATTTAAACAAACAAACAAACAAACAAACAAACAAATAAATAAATAAATAAATAAATAAATAGATATTAACAACATTCTGGCACATACTTTTTCAATTGGCTGGAAATAAATGCAGTGTGCAGATTTCTAATTTTAATACCTTAAAGGCCACTTTAAAGTATCATAAAGTTTCGAGGGAATCATATCATAGTTCTTTATGGAAATCTGGTTCATTAGAAAGACACTCAGGAACAGTGTCTTGTTTTTATATAATGGCTATAATCAGTGGTGGGTTTCAAAAATTGTTCGAACCTACTCTGTGGGTGTGGCCTCCTTTGTGGGAGTAGCTTGCTGCCCATGTGACCGGATAGGAGTAGATTGCCACCCATGTGACCAGATGGGAGTGGCTTGACGCCCATGTGACCGGATATGAAGATGCCGACGACACTTGTCAGAACCACCTTAAATTACCTCACACACAGCACTGGCATGCATAAGAATAGGATGTCAACTTGTTTTTTAAAAGGCATCTTTGGTTTGCGTTAAAACAACTTCAACACACGCAATGTTCTGATTGCACCACAAACGCAGTAGTCATCCTTACCTTTCACAGAGGCACTGAGTTTTATAAATATGAGCATGATAGTGTAGAATAATCATATCCAAGGACCAGTGGTGGGTTTCAAAAAAAATTGGAACCTCTTCTGTAGGTGTGGCCTGCTTTCCGGGTCCACTGGTGGAACCTCTTCTAACCGGTTCGGTAGATTTGACGAACCGGTTCTACCGAATAGGTGCAAACTGGTAAGAACCCACCTCTGGCTATAATAGTAAAAGAGGTTTAAAAAAAAGTTGTCACTCCAGAGGGGAAGGGAGGAAGAGACAAAGGCAAAAAGTTTTGCAATCTGACCTAACATTTCCCTAGATTGGAAACAATAATAAAGCAGGATAAGTTACAGGCATACATACACACCCATCACGTTAATTCTTTTTCAATGGAAGCTAAGTTACACAAAACCACAAAAATGAATGAGAAAAGCCAGCTGTATAATTCAAAGTCAGAAGATATGAAAAAGAAAATGTAACTAAATCTGTTCTACAGCAGCAACATTCACTAATCCTTCAATGTCGCATCCAATCTAAAACTTTACTGATACCAACAAAATATTCCTTGTACATTTATGAAGGAATAAGTTCAAGTGAACCTCACATACCTTTGACTTACTCCCTGATCAGTGTTAATGTTTGCTTAGCACTTCTTTATGTTACTTTTATGCTTTATTTCATCCTGTTGCATTCTTATCAGAGACAGCACCCAATTTTCAACAAAAAGTTGGTGAAAAACTTTTCAGAACTGCTGTCTATTCATTTTTTTTCTAAGAGCTTATCTCATGTCTTACTAACCACGGCATAAAGATACTTGAGTGTTGTTTTTTTTAAGAACGTGTTCTCTTGCTACAACATTTGTCTTATCGCTAGTCCACCGCAAAGCAGCTTATGTTTATCTCTAGCTGCTCCCATTTTAAAGTTGCATTTTCCCTCTTCTTTTAGCACTAGGCTGTAACTAAGCCATTCCTGAACTCAGGTCTACCCATGAAGTCCAAAGACAGTTTATACGAAAGGTATTTTTGGATGGAGGGTGGATCTCATCTGAAACACGAAGGCTCTTTCTATATGCACTCCTTTTTCACTCTGCACCCTCCCTCCTTCCCACCAACCTGTCAATCGAGTTATTTTTGGACACATGATTTATAGCATTTCTAGCACTCTGATGGATCTATCTTCAGAAAAAGGACAAGTAATAAGTTAGTGATAGGAAGCATCCTTGCACCAGGCAATTTGAAACATGACTACAGCCAATATCCTAGGTTCTATACACACATCACTGTTGTGGCCCAGCAGGAGCCGTTGGAGCTGCCACCAGACTCCAGCAGCAAGGGGCCCTGTGAATTGGCTCTGGAGGATGTGGAGGACCCTGGACAGGGTTCCGACTCCGAGCAGGGCGCAGAGAGGCTGATTGGCCACCAGGAGGCGCCTGAGCCTTGGAGCAGTGGGGAGGAGACAAGGAAGTGTGATCCTGACATCATGCATTGGAGCAGTGGGGAGGAGCCAAGGGAGTTGTTCCTGGATGCCCGGCACCGAAGAGCTAATAGGCGGAAGGAACAGTTTACGCAGTTACAGGAGATAACTGCACTCAGCTGGTGGTAATTAGGCTCCTCTCAAGACTATAAAAGGAATGATTGTGCACACGCCCTTTTGCAGGCGTCAACGTATTCACTTGAACTGGAGAACTCTTAGGGCTATCTTGGCAGGCTGGATTGCTGCCAAGGTCCTGTCTGTGTGTCAATAAATCCTGGAAGTATCTTTGTCTCGGCGTGCTTTGGTGTAGGACAAGGGGGGTCAGAACACATCAGTACATGTTAAAAAGCAAAGGATGTTCAGTGACAAGGGAAATGGGAATCTACCAATTGCTGCTCATGAATTGTCCCACAGTAAATCCATATGACGGGGCTTGTCATAAGCCTCTTTATTGAAACAGATGATGAGGAAATCATATTTAAAAAGAAAGCTGATGCAAATTCTAATAGCCTTTAGTGTGAAAAGTGAAAAAAAAGTGGGGTGCATTTTTCTGGAAGCCACGTGGACAATCATAAAACATTTTCAACACGTTTCACAGCAATAAATAAATAGCTTTATCTAAAGTAAAAGTTAGCCTGTCATATAATTTCTCAAGTGACTTTTCAAACAGTCAGCCAGGCCACAACATACTGTTAGTAATTTACCATTCTTACTTTCATTTGACATACTTCAGGTGTTTAGTAAATGTCCAGTGGTGGGTTTCAAAAAATTTTGGGACCTCTTCTGTAGGTGTGGCCTGCTTTCCGGGTCCACTGGTGGAACCTCTTCTAACCGGTTCGGTAGATTTGACGAACCGGTTCTACCGAATAGATGCGAACTGGTAGGAACCCGCCTCTGTAGCTCTCCCACTTAATAAAAATTCTCGAGGGAGAGGGAGGTGGGAAAAAGTCTATCATGGACAATTTTTCTACTACAAATCTTCACAACCAGAGTTAAGAACTTTGACTGTTGCAATTTATTGGGTAGCCACAGGGGGAGGAGGCTTAAAGGAGCATAACAATTACCACAATGCTGTCATGGCACATATGAATCCATTGTGGCATCTACTAAACAATTATGATTCTCTTACATACCAAAGACTCCAAGATTATATAAGTCTTCCTTCTAAAAGATGTAAAGTGTGAAGCATCCATTAGGCTCTGTTGATGTGATTCACAATGCTCACAAGTTAAATGTAAAATCTCTCTCCTGGTATCTTTCTCCTGAATCCCCGCCCCAACACACATACACACACACACACAAGATTATGGTAACCTTTTAGTCTTACAATAGGTAGTGAGCTAAATAAGGTTAAAGACACTGATCTGTCTAGAGTTATGTAGCAAGCTTCAACACTACAGACTCATAGTAATTTGTTGCTAGCCAAGTAGCCTTGTTTTCATTGTGTATGTAAAAAATCGAAACTAAGAGCAGATGTCAGTTTTAAACACGGTAAAAGATTTTACACACACAAGATGAAGAACCTAATGGAAAAAAAAATCACAAAATATGCCCTAGTCATCTTTGTAGAAATCCATTTGCATTGAATTATTAGCTTGGAGAAATGAAATATTCCTAAAAGATGATTTAATTTCACCAAGAGTTATTGGCCTATGCTTGAAATAGAACATTCCGTTCTTTGGCATATGATTAATTGGGTTATGATGAATAGTGTCAGATAAGGAAGCTGTACTTCGCATACATTAATAATATTACACTCTAGCCATTTGTTCCACTACAAAAAGAACAATAACCTCCGCAAAAAGTAGAAAAATCAAATCCATAATGTGAAACAAATTTATGACCAAAAAATAGCCAACTCACAGTGCAATTTTATCTTTTAGATTGTAGGCAGTTAGACAAGGTTGAGATTATTCCCAAGGTGTCCTACATCTGTAGAACATGGTTCAAGGGCAAAAGTGAGTGAAGGATAGGAAAGGAAGTATTTGGAGAGGAAAAGTGTAGAATTTCAAAGGCTGGTTCTATCTCTGATATTAGCATAAGGTTATAGCAAGAAAGCAGAATATGGAAAAAAAAAATGCATCCATCACAGTCAATCAGTAAAGTATTTCCTAGACTCCTCGCCACATCTTGCCAAGCTTCACTGATCGTTTCACATTCTTTCTTGGATGAGTCTCCTGCCTTCTGTGGGTATTTTGTGGAATATTATATTCTACACTTTTTCACTTGCCATTTTTCCTCTAAACTTTTTTTAAAGCGTTCTAAATAAGAATAGGCCAAATATATTTCTTCCAAGCCTCTACACACTATGTTCTATGCTTACTAGAACTGTTCCTTTTTATATGTCTGAGTTTAAGAAAGGGCTTACACAATTAGCATTTCACCTCATTCAGTCTGAAGAACTGGCAGGGTGGTGATCTTCTTGCAGATAAGCCTTTGATCTTCTTCATTGAAGAGCCAAGGTGGCGCAGTGGTTAGGGTGCAGTACTGCAGGCCACTTCAGCTGACTGTTATCTGCAGTTCAGCGGTTCTAATCTCACCGGCTCAAGGTTGACTCAGCCTTCCATCCTTCCGAGGTGGGTGAAATGAGGACCCAGACTGTGGGGGCGATATGCTGACTCTGTAAACCGCTTAGAGAGGGCTGAAAGCCCTACGAAGCGGTATATAAGTCTAACTGCTATTGCTATTGCTATTCATCCCATCTATCTTCAACCCCAGAATCACCTACATGGGTGTCTTAAAATGCTGTTTCTGTCAACACTCTTGTTCCCCACATCTTATTCTCGAAGACTTTGATGAATCCGCTTCTAGTCTGACCGAGCACCTCTTAAATTATGACTGCCTAGCAAACATCACATGTATGCCAACTTTATGTAGCTCAGATCTGTCATTTGAGAAAATGAAAAGGTTCCATTTTGGGGATCTTTAAAAAACTTCACTTTACCCTTCTGAACTGACTGACTGGATATAATAGACCTTTATGGAGTTAGGTCATTGACTGCATATAGTTGTGCCTAATTAGGTTCCTACTATTACAGGACATTTGGACAGATTGATATCTGGTGGAAGAGTGATTAAAATAGTCTTTTTCGATCACTTTTTGGTAATTTTTTTTTAATGTACTTGGGGAATAATCTGGTTTCTATTAGATGAAACTTTGATTGATTCGTATAAAATAGCGATAGCCCAGGGAAATGTCACAATTATTCTGACTGACATCTTTCTGCTATGTCACATCAGCTTTTCGTGCTGTTAGGGAGCAGAGAAGAGTATGTGACAGATGAACAAAAGTGGAAGAAATCTCACAACAAATGAAAGTGAGCACAAGTTTAGAATTGTTAACCACCTGATGTGAACTCACAAAAGCTCCATCCATGATGTGCCTTTATGATGGAAGTGGGTTCTGATGTGGTGTTATGACATCCCCCAGGCCTCTAGAATTAATTGTTTATGGATCCTTCTGAGTCTTTGGAAAGCTGAGCTTCTCAAACTAGGAGTGAGGAACTACTTGTCTACCATGACTCAACAAATGCGCACCCGACAAAAACGCGCCGACAAAACCGTGGCGAGAAAACCGTGACGTTGAAATCGCGCCCACAACAGCGTGCTGACAAAACCGCGCCCACAAAAGCGTGATTACGGTTAAGGTAAGGGTTAGGGTTAGGGTTAGGGTTAGGGTTAGGGTTAGGGTTAGGGTTAGGGTTAGGGTTAGGGTTAGGGTTAGGGTTAGGGTTAGGGTTAGGGTTAGGGTTAGGGTTAGGGTTAGGGTTAGGGTTATTACGTTGTTTTCGCATTGTTTGTTGATGGCACGCTTTCGTTGGCGCGCTGTTTTCGGTGCGCTGTTGTGGGCGCAATTTCGACATCGCGGTTTTCTTGCCGCAGTTTTGTCGGTGCGCATTTGTCGGTGAACCCTTGTCTACTTCTATTCCCAAGTATTTCATCTTCTTCCGCATCCTGTTTAACAGCAAATGAAATCAATGGATCATTTTAAGGCTTGGATTGGGATACCATGTCATCCAATGACATGACATCCAATATAATTCCTCCTTACTATTCAACTTCAAGGAAGCAACTGGCAAGTTAATAATGGGTGGGATAAGGAAGAACAAAGTGAAATGAAATCCAGAGAAAGTGGTGTTATGGGCCCCTATTCAGGTAGTCCTCAACTTACAACCACAATTGAGCCCAACATTTATATTGTTAAGTAATATGTTAAGTGAGTTTTGCCGCATTCTATGACCTTTCTAGCCATAGCTGTTATGTGAATCATTGCAGTTGTTAAGTTATTAATACAGTTGTTAAGTGAATCTGGGTTTTGCTTGTCAGAAGGTCACAAAAGCTGTTCACGTGACCCCAGGACATTGCAAATTTCATAAATACGAACCAGCTGCCAAGCATCCAGATTTTAATCACATGACCATGGGGATGTTGCAATGCTTGTGTCAAAAACAGTCATAAGTCACTTTTTTTCAGTGCCATTGTAACTTTGAACGGTTGAACTATTGTAAGTTGAGGACTACATACTCTGGGACTGACATGTTTTGTGTGAGGTAGCATTTCAGCTCTGGGAGGGCTTCTTGATTCTCATGCCTAATATTCATATGATTATCAACCATATTGTTTTCCAAGATAACAGATCCGCTATTAGTAAGAAAGGGCCTTGTTTCCAAAGCCAATATATTTCTTGAGCGTCCCTCTAAAGATATTTGTGCTGTATGTATGAATTTTCTGAGGATAACATGTTGTCAGTTGACTTTATCAGGAGACTGTGCAAAATCAGCACCTTTTAAAAAAAAAGGCAGAATATGGTTGCTGTAACTACCTTGGAAGAAGAATAAGAAGCTCAGTTCTTTCCCCAGTATGGAAATACAATTATGTGAACGCATTTTTGTTTTAAAAAGTTTTTTCTTTAAAAAGAAAGCCCACAATAAGCTACAGTAATTACAGTTATGTGAGTGTGTGTGTGTGTGCATATAATATTAACAAAGCTTTGCCTATATTCCTTTTTAATCAGTTTTTCCCCTTCATAATCTTAAATAATATTGCAGACCTCAGTATTAAAGAATCCATTCAAGCAAATAAATCATTTATACAACATTATTAGGATTATTTTAGCTTTCTTTCAAAGAAAAAAACACCATCAGAGTTATATTTAAATTAGGCATTTTAATTCAGTTAATAATCTTATGACTTTTCCTTAGCACAGATTTTATAGCTATAGTCCAGTCATAATATTTTATTCTTTTTCCTTGATGAAAATTATGCCCCAATATATCTTATCGAGGAGCTCTAAAAGCTAGCGTTAATTATCAATTCATTAAATATTGATGAAATTAAAGCCAATAAAATTTTGAAACCATATATTTGTCAGGTATTAAAAATGTCCTGTAATTAAAAAAGAAGCATTAAAATGACAGCGTCTTTATAAATAAGCAAACTAATAAAATGTAACATATGAACTCTTAGGATTAGATATCAGCAAGAAAATTCTCTTATTTGCATTTCTAAAACCAACTATTAACTGTGCCTGTCCAAGGGGGTCAAAGCCAGTGGTGACATTCAATATTTTTTTTTTACTATGTCTTGGGTGTGGCAGAGGAAGGATACTGCAGAATCTCAATTCCCACCCCACTTCAGGAGAAGGATATTGCAAAATGTCCATTTCTACCCCACTCTGGGACCAGCCAGAGATGGTATTTGTCAGTTCTCCGAACTACTCAAAATTTCCACTACTGGTTCAGAGGTGGGCTTCTACCAGTTTGCACCTATTCGGTAGAACCGGTTCGTCAAATCTACCGAACCGGTTAGAAGAGGTTCCACCAGTGGACCTGGAAAGCAGGCCACACCTACAGAAGAGGTTCCAACATTTTTTGAGACCCACCACTGGTCCTTGGATAGGATTATTCTACACTATCATGCTCATATTTATAAAACTCAGTCCCTCTGTGAAAGGTAAGGATGACTACTGCATTTGTGGTGCAATCAGAACATTGCGTGTGTTGAAGTTGTTTTAACGCAAACCAAAGATGCCTTTTAAAAAACAAGTTTACATCCTATTCTTATGCATGCCAGTGCTGTGTGTGAGGTAATTTAAGGTGGTTCTGACAAGTGTCGTCGGCATCTTCATATCTGGTCACATGGGCAGCAAACCACTCCCATCCGGTCACATGGGCGGCAAGCCACTCCCACAGAGTAGGTTCGAACAACTTTTGAAACCCACCACTGTACTGATTCTCCAGAACTTGTCAGAACCTGCTGAATTTTATCCCTAGTCAAAACTGTTGAAAAGCAAAACTTACTCGATTTATTTCTATCAGGAAACTCATCAAGAAGTTTTTATACCCTGCATGTTAAGACAACTTCATCCCTTCCCTTTCTCTTAAAGGGCGGAAATTATCTGAATTGAATGGTGAGACTTTTCAAGATGGGGCACTCTGCGTGGAAATTAAAATATAAATCAGGAGTCCCTCCTACTTTGAAACTATGTATTTCCACAAGCAAAGCATGATTCTGATTTGATTTATTATATTTATTATATTTGACTTATTATATTTGTATGCCGCCCTTTTCCCCCCGAAGGGGACTCAGGGCGGCTCACAATTCAAATCAGGGAAGGGGGTACAAACATAATAATGCATAATTTAAAACATAATAATGCATAATTTAAAAACAAACAACAACATAACAATATATAATTTAAAACTCACAACAGTCATACCATTCGAGATGGGGGCAACAGCTCTTTAGCCCCAGGCCTGTCTGAACAGCCAGGTTTTAAGGGCTTTGCGGAAGGCCTGGAGGGTGGTGAGGGTTCGAATCTCCTTCTTTTCTAATCTGACTTCTGGTGATATAGTCCAGAGGGAAAGACAGACTATAGAATACTACTAAAGATGCCATAACAGAACTCTAAAATGATCGGATGTTATTTCTACAAAAATATTACAATCAGACCATATCACTCATCAAACAGAAAGCCATTCAAGTACCACCTTGAAGCCTTATGTTCCTTTCCAAAACCTGATAATAGTTGCCTTGCCATCCCATACCAATTCAGCTAGAGCCATAACTTCCCCTAAAATGCTATTTTATAAACACAGTTGAATAAATCAGATATGAGTTTACTTTTGAGGCTTAGTAGCTGCTTTGAATCCAGCTGGAGGGCAAGAAGAGCAGAATGGTAAGGAGCTGAACACTTGTAAATCATCTCGCTGCACATATTAAGTAAGAGTTTGAATGACGCTCCAGACCGGGACATTGAACAGGGAATTTAAGGTGGAAGTACAGTACAGGCTACCCATTCACTTAAAAAAAAAAATTGGCATGAGCTGCTTCAGATTTACAAACGCAAAATCTGTTCAAGGATTGGGCGCTTTTTTTATATGTAAAAGAAAAAAAAAGATCAAGGATGCAACTTGTTTTCTTGGTCATTCATGGAAATACAATCCATCCAAGATATCACTTCTTTTCATGATCATTTTAACCAGTGATGGGATTCAAATAATTTAACAACTGGTTCTCTTCCCTAATAACCAGCTGGGTGGGCACAGCCAGGGTGTGTGACAGGCAGAGCCGAGGTGGCACAGTGGTTAAATGCAGCACTGCAGGCTACTTCAGCTGACTGCAGTTCTGCAGTTCAGGAGTTCTAATCTCACCGGCTCAAGGTGGACTCAGCCTTCCATCCTTCCAAGGTGGGTGAAATGAGGACCTGGATTATTGTTGGGGGCAATATGCTGACTCTGTAAACCGCTTAGAGAGGGCTGAAAGCTCTATGAAGCGGTATATAAGTCTAACTGCTATTGCTATTGCTACTTGGCCTCCTGCACCCCTTGGGAACAATAATGGGTCACGGGGGGCATTCCTCCTCCCCATGCTCATTTTGGGCTAGTAGGCCTCTTGCAGCCTCCTGGGAGCAGAAACATGGAGTGTAGGGACTCCTGGAAGGAGAAGAGTAGGAAGGGGCGCGGCCAGCCAGAAATTTAACTGGTTCACCCAAACCGGTCCAAACTGTCTGAATCCCACCACTGATTTTAACACTATATCCAGGGCTTGTCCTTTGTGAATTATCTGTGGATGGTATGTAGGCATATTGAGATAGCGTGTCAAGATAGAATTTGCAGCTGTAAGACTCTGGCTCCCTTTATTCAGCATTTCTTTCTTATTTGACTGAGCTCTATGATTCTGCCAACCAGTGGTGGGTTTCAAAAATTGTTCGAACCTACTCTGTGGGTGTGGCCTCCTTTGTGGGAGTGGCTTGCTGCCCATGTGACTGGATGGGAGTGGCTTGCCGCCCATGTGACCGGATATGAAGATGCCAACGACACTTGTCAGAACCACCTTAAATTACCTCACACACAGCACTGGCATGCATAAGAATATGATGTAAACTTGTTTTTTAAAAGGCATCTTTGGTTTGCATTAAAACAACTTCAACACACACAATGTTCTGATTGCACCACAAACGCAGTAGTCATCCTTACCTTTCACAGAGGCACTGAGTTTTATAAATATGAGCATGATGGTGTAGAATAATCATATCCAAGGACCGGTGGTGGGTTTCAAAAAATGTTTGGAACCTCTTCTGTAGGTGTGGCCTGCTTTCCGGGTCCACTGGTGGAACCTCTTCTAACCGGTTTGGTAGATTTAACGAACCGGTTCTACCGAACTGGTGCAAACCGGTAGGAACCCACCTCTGCTGCCAACTCACTCTGCCTCAACCTGTTCTATTGACCAAACTTTTTACAAACAGTAAAACATAGATACTGAGAATTATTCCTTTCTGCTCATTTATCACCATCTAAAATTTAGATTCTAAATTAATCAACAGATAACTAGCAACCCACACTAAATCCTCCAATTATGTAGTCATTTGTGGATGTAAGAGAGCCTGTTAATCACTTCTGGAACATTGTACTTTGAAAGTAGTTACTTATCTGTTAAGTGACATTATTAAAAATTTGCTGCAATTCAGTGCTACTAATGTGGGCAAATCCACCATGGTAAATGTGTCAATATTGCCAAATCCACATTACTGATTTGGGCTGCTCATTCCTGCTACATTAAATATTTACTTTTTCATGCCCTTGGAATTATCTTCCCTCTTTTATGTATTGAGCAAGGAAATTGCATCCGTGATTTTTAAAACCAGCTGATTATATCTCTTTTTAGGATTTGGATAACTAGTAATTCAAATTCTTAAACTTAATCCGATATTTTTTTAAAAAATATATATTTCTCCAAAGGTATATTGTCTCTGTGTATCTGTGTGTTTCTCTCTCTCCTCTGTCTGTCTCTGTCTGTCTGTCTCTTTCTCTGTCTCTCTCTGTCTCTTTCTCATACATATATATGAAAGAGAAAAATAAAGAGAGAGACAGAGAGAAAGATTTTGACATTCCAGAATGTATTCTCGGTGATGTAAATATATTTTGGGGCATTCAATGTTCAAATATATTTTGGGGCATTCAACAAATTATTATTTAGTAGATTTAATAATGTAACATAAGTGTTCACTCCCCATTTATTTATTTCTGATACAAATGCAGACCTAACAAGTTGGCAGAATCCTATACAAATAACATTCTCAATTGCATTCATTATTGTATCACATTTGAATTATTCTTGTTTCAGGTTATGCTCATTTCCTGCCACCTATTCTAAAGCATGCCCCTTTAGCCAGTACAGAGGACACAAGAAATAATTATATTCCTATGACTGATGGCTCACTTTCAGATTCTTGCCACTGTGTTGAAGCACTATCGGGCACAACTGGATAATGTCTTCAGTTACATCTCAGTTACATCTCTTCCCATGGATTTCTCCCAATCCATGGGAAGAGGAAATTGAGTATTGATGGCTGCTCACAATCACCCCATCAGGGTTGCTTCATTTCCAGATGTGGTTCTTGGAAGATAATTACCCATCATTGG
Source organism: Thamnophis elegans (assembly GCF_009769535.1). Lineage (NCBI taxonomy): Eukaryota > Metazoa > Chordata > Lepidosauria > Squamata > Natricidae > Thamnophis > Thamnophis elegans. The sequence goes on from NC_045551.1 coordinate 3,530,519, forward strand.
ATAGGTTCAAATTTTTTCCATGTCTTTCAGGTCTTCTGCTGACATCCACAAAGATTTAATCCTTTGGTCCCAAATGGAAAAACAAATGTTTTTTCCAGATTTTGTTTAAATCTATCAAATACCTCATTGTGAAGGTATCTTGAGCAGGATCTTGATACGGTTAGGGTTAGGGTTGAAACTAATGGAAACTAATACAAACTAAATTCAGAAAAAGGAAAGTAAAAAAAGAAGAGTAAAAAAAAGAGGCAAAGAAAGAAAAAAAGTTTTTAAAAAAACCACACCAAGAAATAAAAGAAAAAAAGGAGTATAATTTTTTAAAAAAACCAAAATATGTAAAGAAGTGACTTCCAATCTTTATCATAACATATATAAATAAGTTTGGCATTTCTTCATCCCTTATAAGTTTACAAACAGATATACTCTTTTTCCCATAACCCATCCCTTATTCTATAGGAAAACATCAACTTTGCAATATGGCAGAAGCAAAAACCCATAATGGGTTGCCAGAATTTCATAAAAACATTTCTTGTTTTAATCTTTTTTTCAAATAAATTTATTTTATATGTCTTCCTTTTGTTGGTTTATCACTTTCATTTCTCCTTTAATTTTTAAAACTTCAGCCAGCTTCTTTTGTATATCCAATAAAGTGTCCTTATCTGCCTTTTCTTTGCCTATCACTTGTATTTCCACTTTAAATGTCTCCCCTAACTTATAATGCACTGTATAAGGTCCCATTGACTAGGCCATAGTATAGTGTGCAAGAGAACAGGTAGATTTCCTTAAGGTTCCCAGACAAGAAGAATTCTGTGGTATTTTGTCAGCTGGAGGTATTTAATACTTATCTAAGTATAGGTAGGGAAAGAAGTATGATAACAATCCAGTGGTGGGTTTCAAAAATTGTTGGAACCTACTCTGTGGGTGTGGCCTCCTTTGTGGGAGTGGCTTGCCACCCATGTGACCGGATGGGAGTGGCTTGCCACCCATGTGACTGGATATGAAATTATGAATTAGTACTTAGGTCGGTCCAAGTAGCTATTCAGAATCTCTGGCATTGAAGCATGCAAGTCTTAAAGCTGTCAAGTTACAAGATCCTTGCCAGTGGTGGGTTTCAAAAATGTTTGGAACCTCTTCTGTAGGTGTGGCCTGCTTTCCGGGTCCACTGGTGGAACCTCTTCTAACCGGTTCGGTAGATTTGATGAACCGGTTCTACCGAATAGGTGCGAACTGGTAAGAACCCACCTCTGTAACAATCAGAGCAAGCTCATACTCTTATCAACCAATAAGCAACCTCTTATTTGCTAGCAGGCATTGTTGCATTATTAGTTGTGGGTGTTGAAGTTCAACAAAGACATTCCAAGGAACTATTTTTATGTCTTTTTTTTGTTTCCAAAAATTGTTTTAATTTTGTTTCCCATTTCACGATCAGGGAAGATTGGGAGATGTAGTTTAATGATAGCCCAAAAAAGCAATTATCCAGAGTATTGTATTGCATTGCATTGATTAAATTACTATCCTTTATATCACCATAAAAGCCACTGGAAATTAGATAAAACAGATAAAACAAGAAAAGCAAAGAGGATGAAAGAAAAGTGGAAATAATAACATTAGTGGTAATAATAGTAACAATTAAAAAGAGCAAACAGATTCATACGCTAGTGGGGAACCCTTTGAGTCAGATTCCATGTCTTCTGATTGCATTTGGCTGTGGCACAACATTTTGCATCATTCAAAATTTCTTAGCAGGAAAAGCACAATTTCTAGCAGGGTATAAACAGAGATAAAAGACAGGAAGGATTTGTTTACTATGCTCTCTTCATTCCAGTGCTTTGCCCATAACAGGCTATAGTGCTAGCCAGAAATAAATAGAAACTAAATACAAAGTTATAAAAGACATATAAAAGACAAATAAAATATAAAATAAAAGAGAGGTATGAAAGGGAAGAAACAGAAAACAGAATAACAGAGTTGGAAGGGATCCTGGAGGTCTTCTTGTCCAACCCCCTGCATAGGCAGGAAACCTTACACCACTTCAGACACTTTTAACCACTTCTGGTTATCCAATCTCTTCTTAAAACTTCCAGTGTTGGCGCATGTACAACTTCTGGAGGCAAGTTGTTCCACTGATTAATGGAACTGTTTGGAAATTTCTCCTTAGTTCTAAGTTGCTTTTCTCCTTGATAATTTTCCACCTGCTGCTCCTTGTCCTACCCTTGGGTGCTTTGGAGAACATAGCTTGACTCCCTGTTCTTTGTGGCAACCTCTGAGATATTGGAATACTGCTATCATGTCTGCCCTGGTCCTTCTTTTCATTAAACTAGACATACCCAGTTCCTGCAGCCGTTCTTCATATGTTTGAGCCTCCAGTCCCCTAATCGTCTTTGTTGAAACCTTATGTGGGATACCCATAACACAACCATTTGAACATGGATCTCCACCTAGATGAATATTTTACAATTAGGCTACTGCAGTTCTACAAGAAGCAATATTTTTCACAGAAAACTTTGGAAGAGATTTAAGATTTAATGATTTAAGATTAAGATTTAATGGATTTGTATGCCGCCCAATTAAGATTTAATGGATTTGTATGCCGCCCAATCCTGAAGGAGATGCTAATTCCAAAGCAAGAACTAGCCAAATTAAGTGAACTTAACTCTAAACCACCATCTATATTGATGCTACATTTGATCATGTCTTGAATATGCATCCTATGCTATAAGCTGATATACTAGAAAGACAAGTCCCTTCTTTGAGTAGTTGACAGTCTACTTTGAACGATCTACCCATAGAGATCCGGATCCTTACCACCACCCTCAGCCTTCCGTAAAGCCACCAAGACCTGGCTGTTCCGACAGGCCTGGGGCTGTTGACTAATCCAGCCCCACTTAGACGGAATGCATGATGTGGGATTTTAACAATTGTATCTTTTTATGTTTAATTTTTTTTTCTATGTTCTTTTACCCTGCCTGTAAGCCGCCCAGAGTCCCAAGGGAGTGGGCGGCATACAAATTTATTAAAACTAAACTAAACTAAACTTTGTGTGACAAGAAGCACGTAGCAACAAGGTGTAGATAGAAGGTTTCTCTCTTTTTTTAAAAAAAAAGGGAGCTAATGCACTTGCCACATATTTGAGGTTTCATTTCGGTAGGTGGATAAAGGCATAAGGAATGGGCCAAAAGATTTTAGTGGGAAAATAACGAGTGTGTTTAATTGACTGGAGCTAAAATCAATTGAGCTTAAAAGTGGTTTGCTTTAGCTACATCTTGTCTCACATTCATTAAAGGCATTATTTGGGGGAACTGAAGAGTTTAGTTAGTGTAGAGGACAGTTATCCTGCACAGATGTACTTCCCAACCTCTTCCCTTGGGGATCGTTGCACATCTGCCAGGTAGTAGATGATTTGCAAAATTATTATAATTTCCAGTTCTGCTCATGACATGTGTAAATTAACTTAGAAATTACATGCTTGGTGCTTTACTTCTGTTCCCCATTAACATTTTTTTTTTAAAAAAAAGAACCTTTCTGCAATATGCTACCGCAACTTGTCCTTTTCTGTCTTCCTTTACAAACAAAGTTTCCTTCTGTTAATCTAATTTGGGGGTGAGATGAGAGTCAAACACACAGAATTAATTTCCCAATGCTGCCTTTGGAGACTTTTTTTTAGAACTTCCCAGGTTAACCTTGAGATTTCCATCTAGCAATAGCACTTAGAGTTATATACTGCTTTACAGGGCTTCACAGCCCTCTGTAAGCGGTTTATAGAGTCAGCATATTGCCCCCTACCAGTGGTGGGTTTCAAATATTGTTCAAACCTACTCTGTGGGTGTGGCCTCCTTTGTGGGAGTGGCTTGCCGCCCATATGACCGGATGGGAGTGGCTTGCTGCCCATGTGACCAGATGGGAGTGGCTTGCCATCCATGTGACCAGATATGAAGATGCCGACGACCCTTGTCAGAACCACCTTAAATGACCTCACACACAGCACTGGCATGCATAAGAATATGATGCAAACTTGTTTTTTAAAAGGCGTCTTTGGTTTGCGTTAAAACAACTTCAACACATGCAATGTTCTGATTGCACCACAAACGCAGTGGTCATCCTTACCTTTCACAGAGGCACTGAGTTTTATAAATAGGAGCATGATAGTGTAGAATAATCCTATCCAAGGACCAGTGGTGGGTTTCCAAAAAATGTTTGGAACCTCTTCTGCAGGTGTGGCCTGCTTTCCGGGTCCACTGGGGGAACCTCTTCTAACCGGTTCGGTAGATTTGACGAACCGGTTCTACCGAATAGGTGCGAACTGGTAGGAACCCACCTCTGATACACACACATCTGAGATAGATTTGTCTGTCTAATCCATTATATCACAATTAAGTGTATTAATTAATTGTGATGATGGATCCTACAAATTGGCTCATCAATTAGCAATCTATTAAAGAAATGGACTGGTAAATACAAATAAAAAAATATGTGCCACAAAAGTATTAACCTTCTGAATTTTTATGGGACAGAATGAAATACCCTTTCCAAATTAACACCTTCCCCCCCCAAAAAAAAAGAAAACAAAACAATGGAAAGATGTAAATATTAAGTTCTCATATTGATGGGCAAAAACCTGTCTCTGAATAACATCTGCCAGCCAAAACTGAGGGCTTTATAAAAGCATGCAACCTGGACCACGCCAGTTTAGAAAATCATGCTGTGCTTCAGGGGTTTTGTACAAGAATTCACTTCCAGTTCTAAAGATGGTGATGTATATTTTAGAAGAGCCATGACAGGAAGATGGTCCTTTTCCTCTTCCAGTCACAGCTACCATAGGTCAATGGCAACATGTAGGTTAGGGCTAGTGGATTGGGAGATTAATCAATAAAAATAGCACTTAGACTTATATACCGCTTCACGGTGTTTTACAGCCCTCTCTAAGCAGTTTATAAAGTCAGCATATTTTCTCCAACAATCTGGGTCCTCGTTTTACTGACCCCGGAAGGACGGAAGGCTGAGTCAACCTTGATTCAGTATTATAGCAATAACACTTAAGCTTATAACACTAAGAATTGCAATAGAACTTATGCTTATATACCACTTTATAGTGCTTTTAGAGCCCTCTCCAAGTTGGTTAGAACAGGGGTGTCAAACTCATATTATCACGACATCATCGTGTGATGTATCATAACTTTTTTCCTCCTCGCTAAACCAGCATGGACATAGCCAGCATGTAACACATCCAGCCTGCGGGCTGCAAGTTTGACATCCCTGGTTTAGAGAGTCAGCATATTGCCTCTAACAATCTAGGTCCTCATTTTACCAACCCCGGAAAAAATCGAAGACTGAGTCAACCTTGAGCTGGTCAGGATCAAACTCCTGGCAGTCAGCAGAGTTAGCCTGCAATACTTCAATCAAACCATATGCTACCACAGCTTTTAATAAACAGGAGGAATGCATTGCCTTCCTTTTGTAAATGACTGAGATACTTTACTGTATATCAGTAATGGGATTCAGCCAGTTTGTCCCTATTCGGGAGAACCGGTTGTTAACTTTCTAAGCAGTTGGGAGAACCACTTGTTGGAAGAAATCTCATTTTGTTTTTTCCCCCACTTTACAGGGCTAATCCTGTAAGGAAGGCAGGAAGTAAACATTCTTTTGTTGTTTCTAGCCTAATCTTTATTGCCCTGCTTACAGAAACTGCCTCTCCGGTTAACCCTTACGACATTGTAACAGCTAAGGCGAAGCACCCATCAACGTGAATGATGTTGAGCTGGCGATGCCCACCCAGTCACACGACCACCGAGCCACGCCTACCCAGCTGGTCATTAGGGCAGAGAACCGGTTGTTAAATTATTTGAATCCCACCACTGCTGTATATGTTGAGAAATAGATGGGATTCATCTGTGTGATCCCCATTCATGGTAGTGTGATATGTAACGTATTTAGCTCATGCGTATTTAAATTTTGAAGGATCTTTGAGCAAGTAGCCCTCCACAGCCTTCTCTTATTTAATTAATCACAACTTTGTCTTGCAATTGTTACCATTTTGCACTCACTTATTTCCCTCTCCAGGGTCTAGTCTAGTAATCAATCAGCAGGAGATGATTAGATGAGCAAAACAACACACACTAGTGGAAGACACAAGCAATTCCAAGGGTAACTTATTGAATCTGATACTCCAGAGAGGGAGACTGAAAAATACTTTGAACAGTACTGAAAAATAAACACCAAAGAAAATCAATTCCTATAAAATAATAAAATGCCCAAACTGTTTCCCATTGGCAAAAACCTTCTTTAGAGAAAACATGTTTCTCTCTTGTTATGCTTCAAAGTTAATCTTCCCCTGTATCATTTGATTTCATATCATAGATCTCTAGCAGAGGTGGGTTCCTAGTGGTTCGGACCAGTTCTGCCAAACTGGTGCCCAAATACTAGCTGTCTTTGCTGTGGAATCAGCACGCAAACACAGAACACTGGTTTCTAGAAAAACGTCTTAGGAGGAAGGCTACTCCAGGCATGGAGACGATGCACTCCGTTTCACTTGGGGAGAACAGAGCCTGGGTTCTTCCCTCACAGAGCAAGGGGCAAGGGGCTTGTGCTCCTCTCCAGCATCTTTCCTCAGACAGGGAGGTCACTGGGCAGAAAAGCAAGCAACGCTTCCTATCCTTGGCATATGCCATAGTGTGACTTGATGGTTTGGGGGTGCTGCTTTGGGATGCCCACGCAAGGCCAGATCCATTCTGGTGGACCGCCCCAGATACCTTATGGATACAGTTGATTTGTGGTGAGGGACTGTTTTACCAGAGATCCTGGTCTCTTGCCACAATTGCTTCTGAAAGTTTGTCAGGTCTCCTTTGTTTGATTGTAAATTTACTTTGTTATTGAAAGAAAATACATTTGATATGATAAATCAGATATGTTTATGTGTCTATCTGTGTGTGTGTTTTTGCCAATTATCAGGCAATGGCCCAGGGGCCAGATAAATGGCTCCTTGAGTATCCAAACACAATGAACACACCAGTAAATGAGGAGATTTCAGGCTTTATTAAGTACCTGCAGAAGGCAAATTAAATAGAAGAACCAATCAAGTCTTAGAAGATGTTTCCCTTCTCATTCAAGAAGCTTCTTCAGCTCTGATTGGATGGTGGGAAGGAGAGGATTGATATTCCTTGCAGACAGCTGGTCATTTGCATTCTTTTAGGGAGTTGTTGAGACCACTTGGATGTTTGCCTGATCTTCAGGATCACCTGAGTAGTGCAAACGGCTGTGCAGCGTTTTGAGAACTGCTGAAAGGATTCCTGTAGTCTGCAATTCTTCTGGAAATCCATTCATGCTGCCACACCTTCAGGTCCCATGATCTCCGTCCAGCTGCTGGGAACCCCATAAGTTACTCCCCTGTAGTAATGATGATACTCAAAAGCCCTGAGTGTATAGCCCAGACTGTGGACCAGACCATGATCTGTAACTGTCTGACGGGCATGGAAGTCTTGAGAGGTTTCCTGATAATGCACCTCTTCCCTTCCGAATAAGATGAATCGTTATGCCAGCGATTCTGCAGTCAAGGGAGCCCTCTTGATTTTGGTTGATTCCTTTTCACTTTCAAAGCTTTGTTTCTCTGTGCTCTACCGTTGTCTATCCATTCTTGGCATTTTGGCATAAATTGTGCTTGTTCTTTGGCCCGTATTTCCTTTCCTTCCTATAGCAATAGCAATAGCAGTAAGACTTATATACCGCTTCCTAGGGCTTTCAGCCCTCTCTAAGCGGTTTACAGAGTCAGCATATCTCGCCCACAGGCTGGGTCCTCATTTCACCCACCTCAGAAGGATGGAAGGCTGAGTCAACCTTGAGCCGGTGAGATTTGAACCACTGAACTGCAGATAGCAGTCAGCTGAAGTGGCTTGAAGTACTGCACTCTAACCACTGCGCCACCTCGGCTCCATATCAATCTCTCCATATTTCCTTTCCCTTTCTCCCTCCACTCTCTTTCTTTTATCCTCCCACCCAACTTAAGGCAGCATCTAGATAATCAAAATTCTTGATGACAAAGGTTCATTGGTATTGAGCCGAGGTGGCGCAGTGGTTAAATGCAGCACTGCAGGCTCCTTCAGCTGACTGCAGTTCTGCAGTTCGGCTGTTCAAATCTCACCGGCTAAGGGTTGACTCAGCCTTCCATCCTTCCGAGGTGGGTAAAATGAGGACCCGGATTGTTGTTGGGGGCAATATGCTGACTCTGTAAACCACTTAGAGAGGGCTGAAAGCCCTATGAAGCGGTATATAAGTCTATTTTAAAAAAACAAAAAATAAATACTTGCTGATACATTTCCAGTTTGTTCATTTAGTCATCTTGATCCAGGTAACACTAGAAGCAGCAGAAATGAGAGACAAGTATATACCAGGAATGGATGGGGAGTTTCAGGCCCTCCCTCATGGAAATCATTTAAGGCTATCTCAAGCTACTCATTCACCTATTGCTTGGATTCTTCAGGGCATTTTCTCTGGATTCCTAGAGCCATTCCTCGAGATTGTTTCTGGCTTCTTCTGGGGATTCTTGACTGAGTTTTTGCAGAGATGTTAGTAGCTATACTTGCATATCTGTTTTGGATGCAGTAGAACCAGGCTGTCTGGAACTTACTAAAGATGTTTGAAGCCATCCATCCATCCTTCAGTTTCTTTCAGAGCAAGCAGGTTCTACCCAAATCACTCTCTCCTTCATCTTCCCCATGCTTGTTTCTGATTCCTTAGATTATTTGAGATCCTGGATGCCCTTTTAATAGATGCTTCAAGCCATTCCTGAGGACCTAGATGGGATGCTTCACGGTCCTTCCTCTTTGAAGCTGTTCACAAATATTTCAAGCTATTTTTGGCATCTTGTTTGTAAGTTGCGGGACCTTTTCCAAGTTTTTCAGGGATTGCTGAAGCCATTTTTCAAGAAGTGGTATAGGTTCTTCAGAAAATGCAAAGCTTTCTAAGGATCCTTGAAGCCATTTAAATATATTTTCCACGGTTCCTTCAGAACATTGCTTCTTGAGGTTCTCTATTGATTTTTCAAACCTTTTCATCTGGACTTCTGTAGATCTTGGATGCCCTTAATAGATGCTTCAAGCCATTCCCGAGGACCACATGGGATGCTTCACGGTCCTTCCTCTTTGAAGCAAAAAAGGAAAAAAAACATTCTTTTTACAATTTCTTCCAACAATCAAACAATATTGCAGGAAAATCAAACTCACTTTTAACAGCAACTAAATTCCAGTTCAGTCTTTCTATATCGTAAAACTCCATATTCTTCCATCAAAATGTGATTTCTCTTTTGGGTCTATAATTTATCTCCGTGTATTAAGTTGCCACTTTCTGCACTTTGGAGACTTTAAAAACTTCTTTCATTTAGGTGCGTCTCTAATAAAGAAGTTGAACGTCTGACCCAGTTCCAATCCTCTGTTCACACGACTCCAGCTCGGTTGCTCCAGCTTTATTCCAGTCATAATGGCTGTCTCTCTTCTCCATCGGTCGGGAGGGCTACTGGGATCAAGTCACCTCTCCAGAGTGACCCTAAAGACCTCCTATCAGAGTAGAATCACCCGAGATATGTGGAACGCCCAAATGTAAGTCCACAATAGTTAAAATGGTTGATGACAAGGGTTCATTGGTTATGAAGCTCACGTTAGAATACCGTAGTCCATTAGTAAAACAGTATGTCACTCACTCCAAAAAGGCCCAAGATGTTCTGGAAAACCAAAAGAATAAATACTTGCTGATACATTCCCAGTTTGTTCATTTAGTCATCTTGATCGCAGTAACACTAGAAACAGCAGAAATGAGAGACAAGTATATTCCAAAATGGAATGGATGGGGAGTTTCAGGCCCTCCCTCATGGAATTCATTTAAGGGTATCTCAAGCTACTCATTCACCTATTGCTTGGATTCTTCAGGACATTTTCTCTGGATTCCTAGAGCAATTCCTCCAGATTGTTTCTGGCTTCTTCTGGGGATTCTTGACTGAGTTTTTGCAGAGATGTTTGTAGCTATACTTGCATATTTGTTTTGGATGCAGTAGAACCAGGCTGTCTGGAACTTACTAAAGATGTTTGAAGCCATCCATCCATCCATCCTTCAGTTTCTTTCAGAGCAAGCAGATTCTACCCAAATCACTCTCTCCTTCATCTTTCCCATGGTTGTTTTTGATTCCTTAGATTATTTGAGATCCTGGATGCCCTTTTAATAGATGCTTCTAGCCATTCCTGAGGACCTAGATGGGATGCTTCACGATCCTTCCTCTTTGAAGCTGTTTACAGATACTTCAAGCTATTTTTGGCATCTTGTTTGTATCTTGTGGGACCTTTTCCAAATTTTTCAGGGATTGCAGAAGCCATTTTTCAAGAAGTGGTATAGGTTTTTCAGAAAATGCAAAGCTTTCTAAGGATCCTTGAAGCCATTGAAATATATTTTCCACGGTTCCTTCAGAACATTGCTTCTTGAGGTTCTCTATTGATTTTTCACACCTTCTCATCTGGACTTCTGTAGATCTTGGATGCCCTTAATAGATGCTTCAAGCCATTCCTGAGGACCTAGATGGGATGCTTCACGGTCCTTCCTCTTTGAAGCTGTTCACAAATATTTCAAGCTATTTTTGGCATCTTGTTTGTATGTTGCGGAACCTTTTCCAAGTTTTTCAGGGATTGCTGAAGCCATTATTCAAGGAGTGGTATAGGTTCTTCAGAAAATGCAAAGCTTTCTAAGGATCCTTGAAGCCATTGAAATATATTTTCCACGGTTCCTTCAGAACATTGCTTCTTGAGGTTCTCTATTGATTTTTCAAACCTTCTCATCTGGACTTCTGTAGATCCCGAATGCTTTTAATAGAGGCTTCAAGGCATTCCTGAGTATCTAGGAGTGGTGTTTTAGGTCCTTCTTCCTCAAGATTCTTTATAGCTCTTTCAAGCCATTTGTTGGCATCTTGTTGAGATACTTCAAGACCTTCCTCTTTCGGGTTTTTCAAGGATTGTGGAAGACATTTTTCAAGAACTGGTCTAGGTTCTCTAGAAAGGGACAGGCTTTCTAAGGATCCTCGAAGTCATTTTAACATATTCTTCAGATCCTTCAGGACATTAATTCTTCAGGTTTTCTATTGATTCTTCAAGACATCCCTTTTTTCTGGCTTCCAAGAGACTCTGACTTGAACTTTTGTAGGATATCTCCTTGTCTGTTTAGGGGGTTTCTCCTATCCGTGGGGGGATTTGCCTTATCACCCCAGCATCTACAGAGTATCCCCTTTAATCTGTTGACCCCTTCAGGATCAACAGTGCTCAAAAAAGAGTCCAAACAAAGAGTTAGAAGTTAGGAGAGCTTCTGTCCCTCCACTCTAAGCATAGTGACGTCACCACAGGAAGTCCCGTTCTTCGGGTTTTCTATTGGTTCAGCAAGCCATACCTTTTTTTTCCGGCTTCCACGAGACTCTGACCTGAACTTTAGTAGATGTTGAATGCCTATAATAGATGCTTGAAGCCATCCCTCCACATCTAACTCGCACGTTCCTGGCCCTTTTTCCTGCAGATATTTTATTGATGTCTCTAGCCAATCATTCACATCCTCCCTGGCTCCTTTAGCACATTCCTCCGGGAGGTTGGCGGCAGAAGCTTTAAGCCATTCTGGCAGGGTGTGTTTTGACCATTCAGAGAAATCCTGTTTTAGGAGTTTGAGAGAGTTCTGCAGCCACCTCAGAATATTCGACCCGGGTTCCTTTTTCTTTTTAATTTTGTCTACTGAAGCTTTGAGCCATTGTGGACTCAATTGATATTCCACCATTTGACTCTTCATTTTCTCTTCTGCTTCGTGTCTCACTAAGGTGCAGTGGCATATCTTTAGTTCCTCTCTGAAAAAAAATCAGAATGTTCGCTGTGAATCTGGGCCAACAACAAAGTCTTCTTAGTTAAAATAACAGGAACTGCTTTGGTGTCAGGAAACTCTCACTCTGAAAGTATATAAATATTGTTGGGCACCGGGGGATGGAGATTGAAAAGTCTCTTCTATACCTATCTTCCCATTCCATGAGACTAACTCCTAGATTTCTATATGTAAAAGTATAAAAGCCATAGTTTGTTAATTTCTTTCAAAAGTAAGGAGAATGTCAGGTTTTTCCAAGCTTTCTAAGATAAGGAGACCCTAATATGAAATTCTGGAAGAAATAGTTTGTGGTGTCTATCTAAAAAATTCTCACCTGCACAGTATTTCTTCGTACGCCCTGAAGACCTCCTCTTTCTCATCGGTTACTACGATATTTTTGAAAGTCAATATCTCGGTTTTGTTTCTGAGCTCTTTAGTTTCTTCTGTCAGTTTTGAGATCACTGCTATCTTTCTGTAAATTATGAGGACCAGAAAGATATTAGCCCTCTTAATGTGTTACTTGAATTACTAATTATTATTGCATTCCATTATAATTATCTTCTCTTACTCAGTTATACATATATACATGCATGCATGCATACATACATACATACATACATACATACATACATACATACATATACATACATACATGAATGGAATACTTCCTTTATCCAGTATATCTGGCCTAGGGGATCTAATAAATAAATCTGAATTTGAAAGAAAAAGTCAAATCGCTATCTAAATATTTCTCACCTATTAAGTTCTTCTTTGAGAGAATTATTCTCACGTAGGAGCTCTGCTTTCTCCGCAGCTTCTTTCTCAGCCTCGCAGTGGAGTCTTTCGTTCTCTTGCCTCAGTTTCTCCAGCTGCCCAAGTTGCTCCGAAAAGATTTTCCTGTAAAATATCAAGAGCAAAGTGTAATTAGCTCCCTTAGGTTTTTTTTATTTGAATTATAAAACTTGTTTAAAATTAAAACTACTTGAAATAGCTGAGAAAGGAAGAGAAAGTCAGGGTGGCTATCTAAATCTTTTAACCTGCTCAAGTTTTCTTTAAAATTTTTATACTCTTCGGCCAGCTGGTTGTTTTTCAGTATCAGGCCCTGAATTTGGACTTTGAGTTGATCTTTCTCTCCCAGAAGTTTGTAGATATCCATTGTCTTTCTGCAAGTTATGAAGATCAGAGAGAAATTAGGCCCTTGGTGTTTTTTTTTTACTTGAATAATCAAACTTTTGATACAATTACAACACATTCCACCCTTTTTTCCCAAGCTTTCCTAGAATATAATTTTCCATCACTTGTTTCATAAAATGGCCAGTCCCATTACCAATGGACAAATGATGAATGTTGTATTGAAAGTGTGAACTGAATATGGTTATACAAAAATTTGATGAACTATGCAAAGACTTACGTATAAATCAGGTCCCTTGCTGCCTTCAGATCTCCTTCCAGCTTTTCTGTCTTTGTCTGAAAAATCATGAGAAGAATTACATGAATTTGTTTTCCATAAATTCTCTCATGTCAGTGTAAAGAAGATATTCATTGAAACATCCCCTTTAGGTAAAAAGTCTGGTGTGTAGACAAGCATATTTGTGCATATTAAAATCATGCATGTCAAGATGAGCACAAATGTGCAACTCCTGATTTATTGCTGTAGATGTTCAATACAGGCAATAAAGGTTATTCACACCGGGATAGAAAAAGAACAATTTAGTGTTAGTTCATTTGTTTAGGAAACGCAAAACACGTTGGTTCAAACAAAATCTGAATCATCTACATTTTATTTCACTGCCATTGGTGTTGTATGTGGCCAAAGAAACTAGTTAATGTGGCAAAGAAGGAACCAACCAAGAATGAGCATGAACTCTGACAATTGCCATTCTTGAATCGAAGTTACAAATAAACTAGTTTGTATTGAATAGATGTGTGTGTGTGTATGGATTTCATCCATATAGTAGAAATATAAAGCGAACATATATACTCTATAAAATATGCTGCACATGCATTATTCACAATTACCAATTGTGAAGAAATCATTTCTTTTCATTTTTCTCATAAATATATTCTAAGGTGAGCTACAAGTATACATTATATACCTCAGCACGTCTCCGTTCTTCGGTGGTAGATGAGAGAAAAGGAAGTCTCGATCATTCCACCTGCAATGACCAAAGACCCTGTTTTTAATGATTCTCAAGGACTGGCTGGATGAGTCCCTGCAGTTTTCCTAGCAAGGTTTTTCAGAAGTGATTCGGTGTTGTTTTCTTCCTAGGACTAAGAGAAGCTGACTGGCTCAGGGTGACCCACTTGGCTTTGCTTCTGAAGTGGGGCAAGAAATGTCAGTCTCTGAGTTTGCAGGTTGATGCCTTAACCGTGGCGTAACAGAGACCACAATTAATATTCTTTCTGTCTGTCTCTAACTACCTAATCTGCCTGTCTGTCTTTCTTAAATTTCTATACATTCCATCCAGTGGTGGGATTCAAACAATTGAACAACCGGTTCTCTGTCCTAATGACAAGCTGGGTAGGCGGGGCTCAGTGGTCAAGTGTCTAGGTGGGCGTGGCCAACTCAATGTCACTCACGTCGATGGAGGCTTCACCTTAGCTGTTACAATGTAATAAGGGTTAACCGGAGAGGCAGTTTCTGTAAGCAGGGCAATAAAGATTAGGCTAGAAACAACGCTAGAAAGTTTCCTTCCTGCCTACCTTACAGGATTAGCCCTGTAAAGCGGAAAAAACCAAAGTAAGATTTCTTCCAACAATCGGTTCTCCGAACTGCTTAGAAAGTTAACCACCGGTTCTCCCGAATAGGTGCGGACAGGCTGAATCCCACCACTGATTCCATCACATGTTTACTATGAACAAATATCTTCTCTTACCTCTTTTTGGAGACACCTGATGTTTTTTCTTAATTTCCTCAACCGATCGTTTTCCATCGCAAAATCAGTGATGGAAACTAGAAGGTAAAGAAATAGGTGACAAGGCAGAATAGCTTTGGCATTTTTATTTCAAAAATTGGAATGAAAACTTGAGAGACAATGTCTAGAATAGGGCATGATTGGTTAATTACCTTTGCCCTCAAATTCCTCTACTCTGATCCTTTAGGACAAGCGTTGCCCTTCCCTCCCCAGCAGTTTCCCCTTTCCTTTTTTTCTTTCAACTAAATATTGGGCATTTCTATTCCAATTGATAAGGTCCCATAACCTTAAGCTACTTTTCAATCTCCTATGACTTAGAGGGGAAGTTTATGATCTTTTTCATGAAAGCAGATGGATAGACAATTCAACATGTGGGAGACATTCCTGTTCCCCATTCGATTTCCACTCCTTCAATTGTTCCTAGAAGCTACAACCTACATATCTAAACCCCACAGAATTCAATTTTCCTATTTATATGTGGCCCATCTGACCTAAAGGCAAAACTAGGCAGCTAAATGAAGTAAAACATTAACAGATCGTAACAGGTAACATCAAAACTAACATTGCTTTAAAAATGTAAACCCTACAATGTAAGGGATGCAGCCGTAATGGGATTCAAATAATTTAACAACCGGTTCTCTGCCCTAATGACCAGCTGGGTAGGCGGGGCTCAGTGGTCATGTGACTGTTCTGGTGTGGCCAACTCAATATCACTCAGGTCGATGGGCGTTTCGCCTTAGCTGTTACAATGGTAATAAGGGTTAACTGGAGAGGCAGTTTCTGTAAGCAGGGCAATAAAGATTAAGCTAGAAACAACACCAGAATGTTTCCTTCCTGCCTTCCTTACAGGATTAGCTGAGTAAAGTAGAAAAAAACAGAAGGACATTTCTTCCAACAACCGGTTCTCTGACCTGCTCATAAAGTTAACATCCGGTTCTCCCAGATAGGTGTAAACTGTGCTAATCAATTAATCAGTGGAACGCCTTGTCTCCAGAAGTCGTGGCTGCTCCATCACTGGTGGTTTTTAAGAAGAGATTGGACCGCCAGTTATGGTGTCGGGTCTTCTTCTTGAGCAGGGTGGGTTGGAGTAGAAGTCATCCAATGTCTCTTCCAGCTCTATTGTTCTGTTAATCAAAGAAAACTTTATTGGATGCCTTAGGATATTTACAACATGAAAAACAAGGCATGTTTTCCTTTTGCTTTTGAATGGAATTGGTCTTTTTTGTTTAAAGTTCTGGAAATTATGCACTTTGACAACAATTTTATTCAAGGAATTAAGTCAATATGTACATCTCAGAAGGTTCAAATTATGATCAAGGGTGATCTAGCTAAACCATGTTATATCCAGAAGGGGGCAAGATTAGGTTGTGCTTTGTCCCTTTGGCTGTTTTATTTTGGCTCCTGAAGCATTGACCAGTCATGGCCCATGAAAGGAGAGAGGAGAGCATATGGAAAGTTCCATTCGGTTAGTTGCCTAACAACAGAGTAAAGAATCAGACAGTGGCAGTTTGCTGCAACAACATTCTGAGGAGTGACGGCCTACAGAACAGACTTGGCTCCCTCTCTGCTCTTAGCAGGAAAGGAGGGTTAGCTCAAATGTGATCCCTGTGTATTAATTTCACATTTGAACCTTCGACCTGTCAACTGGCTGACAACCCTGACTCTGCTCTTAAGCTTTGGACTGACTGTTGCATGCTCGTCTTTGGAAAACACACTATGTAGAATGAAATTCACCCCTGGATGAAACCTCCAGTTTCAGGAAGGGTTGGCAGAAATTCTGAAAGAGTTAGAAGAAACCGAGGATCCGGGCCCAATTCAACAATTCAGCTGTGCTTGCGGGTACTTATAACAACAAAATGTCAGTCTGAAGTCACAAACCTGTTGTCATGGAGATACGTTCTGGCAAACCAAGCCCAAACATCATGTCCTCCTTTTTCAAAACACCTCGAGGTTTCAATGTCATGGCAGATACAGTAGAACCTCTGGTCATGAACGCTTCTGACCATGACCAAATCGGCTTCTGACCAAGAAATTCACAAAAGTTTTGAATCTGGTCACAAACACATACTTGGGTGGTGATCAACCATGCCCATTGCCAATTTCCCCTTCCAGGCCACTTTTTTGTAAGCACCGAGCAACAACGTCCTCAAGTGGCCATTGCATTAATTTTGCTTTAATTTTAGTTAGGTTTGGGTCATGACCTAATCAGGTTGCAACCAAAATTATGGAATGAATTATGGTCATGACCAGAGGTTCTTCTGTACCATACACACCCTCCAATCCCTCCAACCTCTGGTCATGAACGCTTCTGAGAATTAATTTTGTCCCCATAATAAGAAACTTCCAGGAAGGTATCAAATGCCCAGCTTATGCATCACAGCCAAAGGTGGATTCCTACTGGTTTGTCACAGTTTGGCCGAACCGATAGTGGTATGCTGGCCTGGGTTGCAGAACCAGCAGTGACCCAGGTTGGCATGTCCCCGAACAGGTTACCTCGGTCACTGCGGCCATTGCTGGCATGTTTTTTTTTGGACTGCCGAACAGGTCAAGTAGTTCTGGAGAGGTCCGTTGTAAATTAGAAAACTTGCTAAGCAACTGGCCATTAAGCGAGGACCACTTGTATTTGGTTTGCCTTAAGGGTTCAGAGCTGTATGGAATCTGTATGAAAGAAAGAAAGAAAGAAAGAAAGAAAGAAAGAAAGAAAGAAAGGAAAGAAAGAAAGAAGGAAGGAAGGAAGGAAGGAGGAAGGGAGAGAGAGAAAGAAAGAAAGAAAGAAAGAGAAAGAAAGATAGAAAGAAAGAAGGAAGGAAGGAAGGAAGGAAGGAAGGAAGGAAGGAAGGAGAAAGAAAAGAAGGAGAAAGAGGGAGGGAGGGAAAAGTGAATGACATACAGTAGCATGGATGGATGGATGGATACATAGATAGATAAATGAAAGGAGAGAGGAATGAAAGGAAAGTGAGGGGAAAAAATGGAGAAGAATTAAGGACCACACAAACCCTGGCACTAGAGTTGGCTTCAGAAGACGCTTTGAAACTGCACAGCTGTTTCAGGGCTGAAAGGTATCACAGAGATCATCTAGTCCAACCCTCTGCTCCAGCAGAAGATCCTTACAGAATCATAGAATAGCAGGGTTAGAAGGGACCTTGGAGGCCATGTAGCAATAGCAGTAGACTTATATACCGCTTCATAGGGCTTTCAGCCCTCTCTAAGCGGTTTACAGAGAGTCAGCATATTGCCCCCAACAATCTGGGTCCTCATTTTACCCACCTCGGAAGGGTGGTCCAACCCCTTGCCCCAGAAGGAAACCTTATATTGTCTGGATTATTTTAGTGCCTTTAACACAGAGGTGGGTTCCTACTGGTTCGGACTGGTTCAGTCGAGTAGGTAGTAATTCAGCCGGCTACACCCCCAAATCATTTCTATCAGTGGCACCATAGGCGCCGCCATCTTGGGTTTTTTTATTACTACAACTTTTTTACTAGTATGCATGCGTGTGTAGCGCATCCCTGAGAGAACCGGCAGTAACCGCACCCAAAACCCACCCCTGCTCTAACAGAGAGGAAAATTGCCAGAAAGGAGAAGGAGTTTATTAGGACAAGGCTGCCATGCAGAGGAAGGCAAAAGTAGTCCTTGACATATGACCACAATTGAGCCCAACATTTTGGTTGCTAAGCAAGAGTATTGTTAAGTGAGTTTCACCACATTTTACTCAATCCAGAACATCTCCTGGCTATAAAGGTCATGTGCAGAAAAGAGAAGAACATCTGAAGGCATGTGTATTGTTCTAGTATACAGAGGTTATCATTAAATATGTGGCAGAAAGTGGACTCTGAATGTATTTTTCCAAATGCAGAAAGTGAGGTTGAATGTGTATAGTTTTAGAAGAGCTGTGTGTTTGTGTGTGTGTGTGTGTGTGTGTGTGCGCGTGTGTTTGTGTGTGTACATACACATACAGTATATATAGTAGATAATGTATGTTTTTGAGTGCTTATGCACACTCTATACTATGTAATATGTATATACACATATGTCATGTATATACCTAGGATTAAATAGTATATTTTGGATGTTCGGAAGTAGTAACTAAATAAACAAAGAAATTGAACTCATTGGGGCCTTTGAGGTGGGGAGAGGCCAGGCAAGGCACTCTTTGCTGTGAGTGATGTCAAGTTGGCCATACCCACCCAATCACATGACCAACCAGTTACGCCCACCCAGTCACATGACCAACTCCCTTGGGTCCACCCCACTGCTCCAATGCATGACGTCTTCATCACACTCCCTTGTCTCCTCCCCACTGGTCCAAGGCTCAGGTGCCTCCTGGTGGCCAACCAGCCTCTCTGCGCCCTGCTCGGAGTCGGAACCCTGTCCAGGGTCCTCCACATCCTCCAAAGCCGACTCATAGGGCCCCTCAATGTCGGAGTCTGGTGGCAGCTCCAACGGCTCCTGCTGGGCCACAATACCACCTATTGAAATATGACAAAAAAGTATTCTGAAAGAATTCAAGAAATTATTCTGAAGTTTCCCATTTGACTAAAAATTGATATAATTGTTGGAAATGTAAATTCAGGTATGGAGTTTGGACTGTGGGAAAAGATTTTTGATGTTTTGTTTAGAAATAAAAATATATCTTTAAAATATACTGTATATAAATAGAATATTTATCTATATTATTAACTAACTTGATTCAGGTGTATTTTATGAGAAGAATCAGGAATGTCACATAAAGATATCATTAGCACCTATCATGCTACAGTTCCCAGACTTATACTGTCTCAATTAAAGTGATGCCAAAGGCATATCTATTTGTCCTTGAGGTAATGTTTAATTTAAGCACTTACATGGCTATTCAAATCACCGCAGCTTCTGCAGAAAGAAAGAGCTTTCAGACAAATTAATGTCACTGTTCCTCATTTTATACATGAGTTAAAGTGATTCAGAGCCACAAATAATAAATAAATTTTAAAAAAACTGATGTCAAAATGTTTTACTAAATGATTGAAGAGTGAAAGAGAGTTTTCAAATGCTACGAAAGCCAATGCATTTCTTAATGCAATTACACATTTCACTGCATTTCCATTCTGTTTACTAACCAGATGATCTTTTGACAGACACAGTTCCTCAAAACACTTTATTCTTATGCTGCTCCTTAGAATAGAAAGGACACTTCAAGCATACAGCAATTGTGCTGTGACTTGCAGATTTGCAACATTTGATTAAAATAAAAAGAATTGGCTTGAAAGAGTTATGAACATTTAAAATTAGAGTTGGAGTTCAGCTGGATTTCTATACATAATACTGTTTGTAGTGTGGTGCCTAATGTTAGAAAGGGTTAGAGAAGCGAAACAGGTATTTCACAAATACCTCCATTATGAATTTTTGCATGTGAGAACAGGTAAATTAAAAGAAAAAGATGTGCAAGACTTTTCTTTCCTACCTTCCTTCTTTGAATCTTCCTTCCTTTCTTTTATTTTGTCTGACATTACGCTCAGATTTTACAAGCATTAAATAACAAAATAAAACTGAAATAATAAATCCTTTAGACAACACAACAGAGGGATCACAACCAAAGAAAATACTTGACAAAAATAACAAATTTTTTATTGGCCTTCAAGATTCCACAGACTTAACCATGGAAGTAAACTCTAACAGTGTACATGTACCATAATAAGCAATGGTATGCTAAAACATTTATAATAAGCCACAATTACTGGCATCATATTTTTCACTGAGCCAAACCTAATCAAATTCCCTTTATGGCCTAGGATAAAATGTCCTAATTGAGTCTACAGGTCTACTTCAACCCCATTAAATAGTTCCATGAGTTATAGCCACACACACACAAACAAAAGAGAGAGAGAGGGAGGGAGGGAGGGAGGGAGAGAGAGAGAGAGAGATATTGCAATTATATTACAGTGGAGATGTTCCACAAGAATGGATCTTGAGCATATAAATTAAGAGCATAAGAATCTCTGTTATATATGGAGACTGAATTCTAAATTCCCATTAAATGGCATTTTATCTTCCATTACCTGATCAAACAGGCTTTCCTAGCAGTCATATTCTTGAATTGAAAATAGAAACAAAACCATGGCTTTCGAGCCTTTTCAACATTTCATACCTAGCGGATAGAAGAACTCCTGCTATATAGTCAAACTTAGCTATGTAGCAACACATTTATAAAGTCATTGGATTTCTATTCGATATTTCCTTCCCCCGTGAACAGAGTTCAGTAGTTATAAATGAAAACACGGAGCAGAGTGATTTTTAAAATGTAATGCGAAAATGTATCTCAAATTTAGAGGTCGAATTACACTCCAGTTATTGTGAAGAAATTGTAAATGATTTAAAGGAAAAGAAAAGGCATTGAAAACAAACATTTTGTAAACTACTACTTCCAAGAGCAAACATTCCCTCGGGGACATACAGAAAAACCGTAAACTGAACATCAGAGGGAATTGGTTTTGTTTTTATCGGTGGGGGGGGGAGCATTCATGGGGCTTTTTAATATTTTATAGTATGTTTCAGTCTATCGAGTAATGCAGCACCAGTGAATGGTTTGTTTCACTCACATATCCAACTTCAAATGGATTCCTGCAAGGTAAAAAAAATGTCCCTCGTGATTTTGGAAACGTTTTTATGCACGAGTTTAATAACAAACTATTATTCTTGCACCAAGATTGAAAGTTATATGTCGGATACATGGGAAAAGGTTTGGGTAAGAAATGTAAAGTTTACACGAGCCCAAAATTTGAGAGAAAACTTTTATAAGATGTTTTATAGATGGCATTTAGATCCTAAAAAACTGTCCTCTATGTATCCGAATTTACAACCTAAATGCTGGAGATGTGATTGCGCTGATGCTACATACTATCATATATGGTGGACTTGCAAAAAGGTTAAAGCATTTTGGATAAAAATATGGTGGATTATGCAAAATGTTCTTAAAAAAAGGATAAAGTTTACCCCTCAGTTATTTTTGTTAGGTATAATTACTGATTGTACAATTACATAGATTAACTTGATTTTGCATTTAATAACGGCAGCAAGACTGTTGGTGGCGCAATATTGGAAGAAGGAAGATTTGCCTACTATTCAAGAATGGACATTAAAAGTAACAAACCTAGCAGAGATGGCTAAAATATCAGCATATCTCAAGGACCACTCAAATGAGAGATATAAACTAGAGTGGTGAAGATGGATTGACTATACTCAAAATAAATACGGGACTAAGAAATTCCAGATAGTTTATGACTGAAGAAACAAGGAATGATATAATCTGTTTAGAGTTAGCCTAGCAAAGAGGAGTTAAAGCTCAAATGAAAGATGATACTTTTTTTTAAAGTTTACCTTAGACTATCTTTGTTAAAGATTTATACCCTGTATTGGTTCTGCGAAGCCGGGAGGGGGGGAGGTTGGGGGGGGTTGGAGGGGGTTGGCGGGGTTGGGGGGGAGGGTAGGGAGAGGGAGGTAAATATTTGTAAAAGTTTTTTTCCAAAATTATCAATAAAAAAAAAGATTGAAAGTTATAGGTGTACAACTGAACTGGGTCCGAGTGTGGACTTCCTAATATAGCATTAAA
Organism: Thamnophis elegans; assembly: GCF_009769535.1. Lineage (NCBI taxonomy): Eukaryota > Metazoa > Chordata > Lepidosauria > Squamata > Natricidae > Thamnophis > Thamnophis elegans. Next base: position 3,552,875 of record NC_045551.1, read on the forward strand.
TATTACCGTTGGGTTAACTCATCTGCCGGTGTCCCAGATGATTGTCCTCAATGAGACTAAGTTCAAAACTGATCAAGGAGGCACCACAGATTACATTCAGCTTTACCATTTCAGTTTTTGAAAACTTTTTCTAACAACAACTCAGATGCCTAGATTCTTGGATACATTTCAGAAGTTATATCATGCTTTTATCTAACCGGTGTTTTCTATTGCTGGTGATTGATTGGACCAGTACTTTCTGTCAGATGTTCCCAGGGATGCAGGAAAAACTCCAGCAATAAATCAGTCAATGCAATAATAATGAAAACAATCTTATTCATTCAACATGTTGAGGGGATTTTCTTTTGTCTTTGCAAATGCTTCCCATTTATAATTATCTGAAGTGACATTTGTTAGTATTTCACTCTATTTTAGTTTTAATTTCAAAAAAAGAATCTCGGGTACTGTAAATCCTGCAATAAATCATTTTTTCCCCCAAATACAGCACAGGTAAACATCTTTCATTCGTTAATAACCTTCTAAAAATATCTGGCCCTGACAGATTATTAACATCATATGTTATCATCTAGCTACCAAGAGGAAGGAAAATGATTAAAAGGAAGAAAAGGAAGAAAGTACAAGGTATGCTAAATTCAAAAAGCAAAATTAGAGCTCCCTCCTAAACATTATTCGAAATAAATTAGTCTTAACTCCTAATCAGTTCTATGTCACTTTCTATTCAACTCCTTTGCTATTTTCAGCATCAGGAAACAGGCAGGAGAGCAGGTAGGAGAAAGGGAAAGACGATGTCACTGGACTTTTAAGCTGAAATCTCAACTGTAAACCAAACTTTTTTTTCACAGGACACAACTACTTTCCCAAATCTTACAGCTTGCACAAATTCCCCATCCAAATTGGATTTTTTTTTTAATAGAAGATTTTTTTAAAAATAGAAAACAGGAAAGACAGAGGAAGAAAACAGAGACAATATAAACAGGGAATGAATATGGTGTCAGCTACAAGTGTACCTTTAGCTAACAGGTGAAGGCAAAGACTTCATAAAAAAGATGGGTTATGAATGAAAGAAGTAAAGATTAACTCTGCAGTTTCAGATAGCAATAGCAGTTAGACTTATATACCGCTTCATAGGGCTTTCAGCCCTCTCTAAGTGGTTTACAGAGTCAGCATATCGCCCCCCACAGTCTGGGTCCTCATTTCACCCACCTCGGAAGGATGGAAGGCTGAGTCAACCTTGAGCCGGTGAGATTAGAACCGCTGAACTGCAGTAAACAGTCAGCTGAAGTGGCCTGCAGTACTGCACCCTAACCGCTGCGCCACCTCGGCTCTAGATCTAAAGTAATGGGAAGAAAAAAGGAGCCAATCCTTTTAAGGACCAGGAAATCTTTGGACCATTGATGATAGAAGAGCTGGAGGAAACCGATAGGGTATAAACAGCAGAGGTGGGTTCCATCAGGCAATACTGTCGGTTCGCTTGTGTGCGTGCTGTGCGCACACACACCAGAGGTGGGTTCCTGCCAGTTCGCACCTATTTGGTAGAACCGGTTCGCCAAATCTACCGAACGGGTTAGAAGAGGTTCCACCAGTGGACCCGGAAAGCAGGCCACACCTACAGAAGAGGTCCCGAAATTTTTTTGAAACCCACCACTGACACACATGCACAGTGCATTAAAAATTGTTCTGCACAGAAGTGAAAAACAAGATGGCGGCGCCTATGGCAATGCCCGGAGAACCAGTTCGGATGCATGGCAATCCTGGGGCGCTGCTGGTTCCAGCGACCCAGGCCGCCAAAAGACTACTGGTTTGGCTGAACCTGTAGGAACCCACCACTGATAAGCAAGTAAAAGTAAAAGTAAAAAGATAGAGTTTCTAATGTATTGCTGGATATACACTTCATAAGTGCTAGAGAAAAGTAACTTGGAGATGTTGAAAACAATCAGAAAAGGTGTTAATGTTTTGTACATAGCAATAGCAGTTAGACTTATAGGGCCTTCATAGGGCCTTCATAGGGCTTTCAGCCCCCTCTAAGCGGTTTACAGAGTCAGCATATCGCCCCCAACAATCTGGGTCCTCATTTCACCCACCTCGGAAGGATGGAAGGCTGAGTCAACCTTGAGCCGGTGAGATTAGAACAGCCGAACTGCACAACTGCAGTCAGCTGAAGTGGCCTGCAGTACTGCACCCTAACCACTGCGCCACCTCGGCTCTTATAATACATGAGTGTCTTGAGAATGTTCTCCATAAACTCACTAAAAACGTCTCCAGTGTATTGGACTCTACCTTCTATTATTCCAGCCAATATCTCCAGTTATGTCTTGGGATGATAATTGTCACCTCCTCTCCATTAATTAATTAGGAAAGAAAGACCACGAGACTCCATGTGTGGAAATCAAGTGTACTTTTACTAATTAAGAATGATTAAAGGCGTAGTGTAGCGAAGTCTGATTATTTAGGCGCGAAAGCGATTGATATATAGAATAGCCCATTCCCCACCCTCTTGGCATCATAGTCCCAGTCCAATCATAATTCCTCCAAGTGTCAGGTGTGAGATAACTTCAAAAGGCATCACGAAGATGGAATGTCGGTGCCGTTAGTCCTGGCGGGAAACACCCACGCATGCGTAGTCGGATCAGTCAGTGAACTCCAGAACCTTCCTCCAGCACAATGAGTAACCCCTCCCAAATACCATGCCCTCCCTCCCCGTTTCATGGCAGCTGAAGCGAGAGCAAAGCAGAAGCTGACAGATAATCATTAAGTGTTTCTAGGTGTGGCAGAATAATTTCCAACATCTTGTCCTGGAAGGAATTGCAACTTACAGCAGAACAAAAAAGGATCCTCATTCATATGTTTTCAAGTGCAAGGAAGACTATGAAGGATAACCTACTATTGCTGAGTAGAAGAATTGTGGCTGAATAATAGAAGAGGAATAGATTTTCCCCTTTAAATCATATGACACTGCTAGGCAAATTGTCTGCTTCCCATCTGCAGCATTATTGCATATTACATTTTCAAGATTTTGTCAAGACAATTTCATTTGAGGGATATTAATCAAAAAGTAAGGATTTATTTCCTTCAGCCTGTCAAAGACTCATGTGGCTTTGAATTAATTATTGTAATATGAAGTAAATTACCATAGAGGTTATTAACACTAATTCAGCTACATTCTATCTCATCGGTAATAAAAAATGGTCTTTAGATGATAACCAAATCAAAATTATTTGACTATTTGCATTCTATTTGGGATATAATCAAAAACTATCTGTTCTGATCCCCTCCTCCATCCAGTAAAGACTGCTGAGACAAGCTTAACTGGAATGTCCTTTAATAGCAAGAAACCAAAACCTTACATCAGAGGTCCTGTTAGAAGGGGACCTTCAGAGGGGGCTTTTTATTCATCCAGGGGATCAGACAGATTTGCCAGTCTCTAAAATAAAACTACAATGTAATCAGGATCTGGCAAATCACTCTACATGTGCAATTATTTGATGCCAAGAGCTACCCCGGGTAGGTAATGATACAAAATGTTCAGACTTATTGGGTAACCAGCAGGGCAATCAATACATTTTTATTATGGCCATCAGCCGGCATAAGACATTGGGAAGGAGCACAGACAATGCAAGATATAAAAGCATAAGGAAAGCATAAGGAGGCATGTAGCAATAGCAGTTAGACTTATATACCGCTTCATAGGGCTTTCAGTCCTCTCTAAGCGGTTTACAGAGTCAGCATATCGCCCCCAACAACAATCCGGGTCCTCATTTCACCCACCTCGGAAGGATGGAAGGCTGAGTCAACCTTTGAGCCGGTGAGATTAGAACCGCTGAACTGCAGATAACAGTCAGCTGAAGTGGCCTGCAGTACTGCACCCTAACCACTGCGCCACCTCGGCTCTTATAATACATGAGTGTCTTGAGAATGTTCTCCATAAACTCACTAAAAACGTGTCCAGTGTATTGGACTCTACCTTCTATTATTCCAGCCAATATCTCCAGTTATGTCTTGGGATGATAATCATTGTTTTTAGGTGTGGCAGAATAATTTCCAACATCTTGTCCTGGAAGGAATTGCAACTTAGGAGTAGAACAAAAAAGGATCCTCATTCATATGTTTTCAAGTGCAAGAAAGACTATGAAGGATAACCTGCTATTGCTGAGTAGAAGAATTGTGGCTGAATAATAGAAGAGGAATAGATTTTCCCCTTTAAATCATATGACACTGCTAGGCAAATTGTCTGCTTCCCATCTGCAGCATTATTGCATAACCCTAACAGTCAGCTGAAGTAGCCTGCAATGCTGCATTTAACCACTGCGCCACCTCGGCTCTTATTGAATAGCTAATATTCAGTGAGGATCACCTCCTCCTCCTCCTCTCATATATTCATTCATTTATTTTTTTTCAATAGTTTCACTCTTACCTGCTTTTTTGACCTGAAAATTTTCCCAGCTTTGATCTAAACAGAAAAAATTATCTGCTGATAGCATAGTGTCAAACTTGTCTCATCATGGCAGTGTCATATGACGTATCATGACTTTTTCCTCCTTTGCTAAACCGGGCATGGGAGTGGCCAGTGCATGGCACATCTGGCCCATGGTTTTGACAGCCCTGGCATAGCGCATCAATGATTTAGCCTGCCCATGTGAGGATTATAAATATGTTATGGGGATAGTTGTCCATGCAAACTCTCCTAATATTTTAGGGCATGTATGCAACCATAAAAAACTTTCATACATTGAGCAGGATGTTCTGTATGTAGTAACAACAGGTTTTAGACTCAGGCGTCAGGCCCTTATTGTATGTGCTTATAAGACAGCAGTGGCTCCTGCCTTCCAAAGCATTCTGCTCATTTACGAAGGAAGGGGAAACATCTCATTATATATGTAATCCAATATTTACGCAGCTGGACACCTGCACTGAGCCGGTGTACCCATTTTTTATTTCCTGATTTTTTCTCTCTCTCCAAATCCTTAACAAAACTAATTACACTTCTGGGGCTAAAGTTTCTTTTCCATTCTCTTTTAGCTAGCTACCTTTTTCTTTGATAATGCTTATATAATGAGAGCAGCTACAATTCCAGTCTTCGTTCCGCAGGCTAGCAGAGGAATGTTTAATGGCTACTTGAAAATAAAATATGAGTCATAATAGAAGGCAGCTATTGAATTTTTAATCACCACCAGGGGACAAATAAATAACCCTTACCATTGGCATAGTTGTACGGTTTTATTAAAATACAACACATCCTTTATAGCTGAGCACCAAAATCCTAGGCACTGTAGGAAATACTTGGCTTAACTCAGATGTAGGGAGGACATTTATGTTAACCAGAGGTCTGAGTTCATGTTTGTTCTGTACTTGTTGTTTTCAATTAGCCATTAAATGGATGTCGGTTAACAGACGAGAGATGATTGTGCACTTTAAATGCTTTCACATCTAGGCCTGGCTTGTTTGGAGGTTCTAGCAGGGGAGCGCAGCTATCGTATACTATCGTAAGAGCCGAGGTGGCGCAGTGGTTAGAGTGCTGTACTGCAGCCACTTCAGCTGACTGTTATCTGCAATTCGGCTGTTCAAATCTCACTGGCTCAGGGTTGACTCAGCCTTCCATCCTTCCGAGGTGGGTAAAATGAGGACCCGGATTGTTGTTGGGGGCGATATGCTGACTCTGTAAACCGCTTAGAGAGGGCTGAAAGCCCTATGAAGCGGTATATAAGTCTAACTGCTATTGCTATATGCCTCCTTATGCTTTCCTTATGCTTTTATATCTTGCATTGTCTGTGCTCCTTCCCAAGGTGGCGCAGTGGTTAAATGCAGCACTGCAGGCTACTGCTAGATCAGCAGTTCAGCGGTTCAAATCTCACCGGCTCAGGGTTGACTCAGCCTTCCATCCTTCCGAGGTGGGTAAAATGAGGACCCAGATTGTTGGGGGCAATATGCTGACTCTCTGTAAACCGCTTAGAGAGGGCTGGAAGCCCTATGAAGCGGTATATAAGTCTACTGCTATTGCTAATGTCTTATGCCGGCTGATGGCCATAATAAAAATGTATTGATTGCCCTGCTGGTTACCCAATAAGTCTGAACATTTTGTATCATTACCTACCCGGGGTAGCTCTTGGCATCAAATAATTGCACACGTAGAGTGATTTACCAGATTCTGATTACATTGTAGTTTTATTTTAGAGACTGGCAAATCTGCCTGATCCCCTGGATGAATAAAAAGCCCACTCTGAAGGTCCTTTCTTAACAGGACCTCTGATGGAAGGCTACATAGAAGTGACAAGAAAGTCCTCTTTTGGAATAATTTATTCCCTCAGGCAAGAATAGCTCTAGTTTTATAGCCTGCTAAATAATGATTAAGACTTGACTTTTGTCAGTGGCCTTTGGAAATTAATGAGGTAGTAGAAGAAGTGAGAAAAATGCAGATATGATTATTATTACTGTGAGGAGGAGGAGGAGGAGGAGGAGGAGGAGGAGGAGGAGGAGGAGGAAGAGTGGGGGAGAGAGAACAGAGAACAGTTCTCTGTTGGAAGAAATCTCCTTCTGGGTTCAGTTCTAATTGGGGTGGGGGGAAGACACTAGATTCATGGAAAGATTTATTGCATGGAAATAAGGTTTATTGATGATGGACAGGGCTACATGGTTTGAGGTCTTGAGGGGGGAGGGAAGATGCTGAGAGTTGGTTTGATTTGATTTATTGGATTTATATGCCGCCCTTCTCCCAAGGACTCAGGGCGGCGTACAACATTAAAAAAACACATATTGCAAAAGTTTAAAAAAATAGAATATCCAAAAAACAAACCCAATTAAGATTAACAATAACATTTTTTTTAAAACAATTCGATTAAAATTAACAATGATCAATAATTTATTTTGTTTTGTTCAGGCCAGGCTGGCTTGCTGGAAAAGCCAACTTTTTAGGGCGCGTCGGAAGGACCGGAGGTCGGGGATTATACAAAGCTCCGGGGGCAGCTCATTCCAGAGGGAAGGGGCTCCCACAGAGAAGGCTCTCCCCCCTGGGGGTCACTAGGCGACACTGTCTGGGCGACGGCACCCTGAGGAGGCCAACTCTGTGGGATCGCACTGGACGGTGGGGGGCTACCAGTGGCAGTAGGTGGTCTCGCAGGTATCCTGGGCCCTGATTTTATGCCCTCTCTGGGCTTTTGAATTTGAGCTTGTATTCTGATTGGTTGTCAGACTCCCATGGGGCCATGCAGAGGCAACTGTCTAGCCTGTCCTAAGTCCCAGGCTTGGTTGAGCCTTTCTGGGTGATGTAATCTTCCCAGGTGTCATATGGTGAGATGGGAAGATGGCTTTGGGCAATTTCCTCCTATGGCTCTGATTGAAGGAGGTATATCTTTGTTATGTAGAATAGACTGTCTCAGGCTTTACTGGCCCATTGACAAAGGTGTGGGGGGAGAGGGCTGAGTTTCTGCCTTCCTTTTAGAGGAAATATTCTGTCCTTTTAATATTTCCTAAAATATCTCATTTTTCTAGGAGAGGGTTGGATCCTGACTTCCTACAGGAAAAAATAAACTTCTATCTATCTATCTATCTATCTATCTATCTATCTATCTATCTATCTATCTATCTATCTATCTATCATCTATCTATCTATCTATCATCTATCTATCTATCTATCTACAACAGAGAACAGAGAAGAAAAACTCTGGGTTTTTAGGTATACTCTGCATGTCCATTGCAGTCTACTTAAACTCCTCGGTCACGCTGTAGCAGAAAATGTGATGTGGGTTTTTGAATTTTGACTACAAATGGGAAATCCCAAATCAAATTCCTACTCAAAGCTTAGCAGGTGGCTTTTGCCTGAAATGGAAAGAAATGGGAAGGGAAGAAAGAAAGAAAATTTTTGCTTCTATTACCCAAGAGTTTCATAATAACTCAGAAAAGTCAGGAAAAAAATTCTTCTCTTTAGGCTTTTTAATTTCAAATTGCAAAAAAAAAAAAACCTTACCACATATAGATTCCTTTTATGAATCTTACATGGGTCTTTCATCGCTGGATTTTGTAAATATTATCTCAAGACAGAGTTATTTTAAAAGGACAACACAAGAAGCTCTATGCATTGCAAATTGCTATAATTTGATTGTCCTGTTTTCTCTCATGTGCAGGAACATTTAATTTCTTTTTTATAAGCAAAAGAAAACGCAGAAGCTAGGTTATGCTCTTTAATTTTTTAAAAAGTTGTTTTATGTATGTATCTGCGGCTCTAATTATATGGCAATCCTTGGGTGCATCTAAATGTATTGTTCTATTTTAAATGAATATTTTGATCTCAAATTACAACTGGTGGGCTGCCTTAGAGAGTTGGCATAAAGTCCCATTAGTTTATTGAACCTGCTTCTAAAACCTTTACTTATACTTCATTACTATGCCAAGCATAAGAGGGAAAAAGCATTTGTATACAGCGGGAGAGAAATTTAATTTTTTAAAGACAGCAGTACAATAATACTACTTTATGTGTTGTGTGAAAAAGGTTTATTAAATAGGTTAGATAGAAATCAGAATAGTACAAAACAAGATTCCTTTCAAAGAAATAATCACCTCATAGAGAATGCCAAGCCAGAAAATTAAAATACAGTAAGGAACAAAACAACTTTAATGCTACGAAACTATCCTCTACAAGCAGTAAAACAATAATTCTGAGTAATATAATGGAAGCATAATTACAACTAGTTTGTTCTTGATGGTTTCTTTTTAGAAAATAAATGTTGCAATTCCTTAGTGGTTTTTTTCCCCAGGGATTGGTTAAATTTTTGAACTGGAAATTCCAACATTACACATCCATAGATATTGGAGCCATAGACCAAAATAATATTGGTCTATGGAATTGTCAGGCTGGTTCTACAACAAATGCTCAAACTTAGAATGTTTCCTCATGATGGATGACAAAAAATTGACTGTACACATTTAATCTTGCAAAATGAATTCTGCCTAGTTTGATTCTAAGCCAAAACAAAATGGAAGTTAGATTTGGGGGTGACTAGCCTACCTCACATTGCAAAATGGAACTATCAACTCTCCAAGCATCCCTGGCCTGCTCTCAAGTTGCCATAGGTAAGGGGTGGGTGGGAAAAACTAACTTTGCAGCTGCAGTGAGGGAGAACTTCAGTCAAAACAAAAGCACATTTCAGCCACCTCTCTCTCAAGGCCATCTCTGTGGTTACCAAGAATGGTGAAATCCAAATGAAATACAATAGAAGGGGAAATAATATAAGGTGAGCGGTATCGATTGACGATTGCTATTATAAAAAAAACCAGGAAGTTCCTGTTCGTACTGTATTGTATAAATGTGGTGTACGTCTAACTTTTGTGTGTGTGCATTTTACATGTTTGTTAATAAAAATCTTTTTTAAAAAAAGATGGACGTATTTAAATAACAAAGTAACCTACTCTGTTTAATCAAAAGATTAATTAGATTTTTTTTGTGCTCTTGCATTTAATAGTCATTCATATTTATAACTATTCTATGGTTCATATCGGATGCATTATTTGGTTCACTTGAGCTGCTTTTAACAAAATGGAGCATTTAAAAAAATTAATCAAGGTGGCTACTCCCCCCCCACCAGCCCCCTTGCATTTTAGATAGGGCCTAATTTGTCTGTTTTGCCAAAACACTTCTCTTATAAAATGCAGAGGAGAAAAGGACATGCCTGTTCAGTCGAGTCGAACATTTTATTAATGCACATATTTCATTACTTCTCTTAATATTTTTCCACTTTAAGATAATTGAAATTTTAAAATCTCTCTCTCTCTCTCACTCTCTCTCCTGTGTGTGTGTCTATGTGTTCTCAGCACGGGAAGTTTGCTGTTGAATGAAGAGTGCCCGGCTGGAGTAATTATTTAGCAAATTTGATCTCCTCATTCCCTCCCCTCCCCAAGCAGCAATCGCTTTAGAAAATTATTTGTTGTATAACTCATGTGCACAAAAGAAAGCCAAAGATCCTTTCTGCATGCAAATTACCTGTTTTTTTTAAATTTCTTCTGTTAATTAAGGAAATCGTTTGATGCTTGCCTTGGTTAATTCTCTTATCTTATTTTTTTTTTTTTAATCTGAGTGCAAATGTTTGGTTACAAAAGAGACAATGGCTGGTGAAGCGGCTACATGCCTACTATTTCATACATGCATTCCGACTCGCTCGCTTAACAGAGTCAGGACTTTAACTTTAACTTTTAATAAATTTATATGCCACCCAATCCCGTAGGACTCCAGGCGGCTTACAGAAACAAGTTAAAATAAGGAGTTAAAATAGAGAAACAATTTAAAAAGAAACAATTTAAAAAACAACGCACCATACACTCAATCTGGGTGGGGCTGGGCCTCGTTCATGAGGTCAACAGCCCCAGGCCTGCCGGAACAGCCAGGTTTTAGTGGCTTTTTGGAAGGCCGAGAGAGTGGGGAGGGTCCAGATCTCTACGGGTAGGTCGTTCCACAGGGTCGGAGCAGCTACAGAGAAGGCCCTCCTCCGAGGAGCCGCCAGCCGGCATTGTCCGGTCGACGGCACCTGGAGAAGGCCCAGTCTGTGAGTTCTTATCGGCCGTTGGGAGGTATGTGGCAGGAGGCGGTCTCTCAGATATCCAGGACTGAAGCGGGTTAGATCGAAGGCAGGTTGAGATCTTCAAATATGGGGTGGGAGGTGGGGGGGCATCAGCTGTAGTGGTGTTGGAAATGAAAGACCCATCTGGTTGGGGAAGGGACTGGCGCATGACCAGAAAGCTGGTAGAATCAGAAAAAGTAAAAGAAAGCTGGCGATGCCAAAAAAAAGTGAAAAAAAATGGAGTGAAATTTAGGCGAAAGTGAAAAATTATAATACCGAGAAAGGAAAGGAAAGAGCTCGCTTCGCCAACAAAGAACCCAGATTGGAAACCTGCAACCTTTAGATATGGTTGCAAAATGACAAAGCCATATCCCCACCTATCCTAGCGTGCTCAGGGGAGAAGGATATTTACAACTATACTTTCTGAGTTACTACAAGCCTCCCACCCTGGTGTAGATGAGCGATGCTAATCCTCCCTCTGCTTTGTAGGTAAATAATGTAGCAGCCCTTTATATCTCTACAATAATGGCTGGGTGCCACAGTGATCCCCTATGAATATATCGGTGGAGACAATATATCTTAGGTTTCCCCCAATACTTCATTTACACAATCCATACAATGCAATTTGATTTCTTTTCCTGTTGCTACATCCTCTGTATTGGTTGTTGTTTTTTAAAAAAAAACCAACTATTTTTATTGTTTACTTTTTTATGACTGCAGATGTACCACATTATTGAGTCCCATGTGTTCCAACAGACAACATTGTAAGCCTTACTGACTGAAGTACTAGGAAAGTTACAGAACTTTTTTGGAATGGTTTCCCCCCCCCCCCCCATACCTAGTCCATTTACTTCAGAAGGAATTTACGGGCAGTAAATCAATTTTCCTTTTCCCCATCCCCTGCCTGGCTAATTTTCTCTGCGCACCTACACCGCGGCAACAACACTACGAACAGCCACACCATTATTCATTCTTATTTTTGGAATGGCATTCTTATGCACTGGAGGCAGAGAATTACTAGCCTTTAATATGAAAAAGAAGGGAGGGGGGGAACGCGAGAACAGTGCAAATGAAAAATAAATTAAAATTAAATTCAAAGGACTCGACTGGAGAATTTAATTTGCCGCTGCAAAGAGAGCTACTTTGCCTTATTGCTCAGAGATGCTCATGGTGGGGATGGACAGTCTGAAAAGCCATGTTACCACCTACAAACTGAAGTACTGTTGTGCTATGGAGCGGTGCTCAAACAATAATTAAAAAAACCCTAATAATTTAAACCATATCTTTTTTGTCATGTAATTACACAATTATTAATTAATCTGTGGCATTAGATCATGACATAGGCAATGGTTTAATAATATTTGTGGACAACAACAATTGCATCTGTGGACAAAAATCCTCCACAGTACTTGTTCTGAACCCCCTCGTCCCACACCAACACACACTCCAAGCCAAAGATAAGTTATGGCATTTAATTAACAGACAGACAGGTCCTTGGCAGCAAACCGGCACAGAAAAGCCGTTGCAGCAGTCCAGCAGAGATAAAGCTTGGCAGCAATCCAGCCTGCCAAGCTCACAATCATGTTCTCCAACATTGATTCCTGCGTTGACTTCTGCAAGAGGGGCGTGTGCAGAAGCAGTCCATTTAAAGTCTGGAGAGGAGCCTAATGACCACCAGCTGAGTGCAATTACCTTCCTGTACTTGCGCAACTGTTCCTGACGCCTGTTAGCTCTCCAGTGCCGGGCATCTAGGAACAACTCACTGCTGGTGTCCGGCTCACTCTCCCTTGTCTCCTCCCCACTGGTTCAAGGCTCAGGCGCCTCCTGGTGGCCAACCAGCCTCTCTTCGCCCTGCTTGGAGTCGGAACCCTGTCCAGGGTCCTCCACATCCTCCAGAGCCGACTCATAAGGCCCTTCACTGTCCGAGTCTAGTGGCAGCTCCAACGGCTCCTGCTGGGCCACAACAGGTGCCTAATAAATCTGGTTGGGTTCCACAGAAAAACTAATACTATAGCAATTGTAATTACTATAATTGTGATTATTGTTTTCCTTGGCTGCCACTAAACATTTAGTATTGTGACTGGTTTTTTTAAAATTGATTTCTTAATTCCATTCGATGTTAGGCGTCACTATTTATAAGCTGGGCAGCCACATAAATCAATAGAAATAAATAAATAAAAATAAATAGCAGCACGTGCTAATAGTGAAAATAAGTAAAGCGAAAGTAAGAAAGCAGAAATGAAGTTGAGGATTATATGGCAAAAAAGTCCTGACGTATAGTAAGAAACTCCTTAGACACTTTCAAAGAAAAAAAAATTAAACACAGAAGTAGTTGAACTTCTAAATGATAGAGGAATGATAAAGAATCCTTGAGGATGGTTGGAAGATTTGATGAAAAACTGAATAAATTCTTCATGGCACGACAAAACCGCGCTCGACTAAAGCACGCCCGATTAAAGCGCGTCGCTGATGTCATCAACAGGGCGACAACAGCGAGTGCGGAGAAAGAAGGGCGCTTTAAATAGCGCTTTGAAAGCAAGCCGATTCAATTTAAGGTAAGGGTTAGGTTTAGGGTTAGGTTTAGGGTTAGGGTTAGGGTTAGGTTAAGGGTTAGGATTAGGTTTAGGGTTAGGTTAAGGGTTAGGTTTAGGGTTAGGTTTAGGGTTAGGTTAAGGGTTAGATTTAGGGTTAGGTTTAGGATTAGGTTTAGGTTTAGGGGTTAATTTTAGGTTTAGCGTTTACAGCGTGCTTCTGTCTCCGTGCTGTTGTCGCCCTGTGATGACATCAGCTACGCGGTTTCGTCGAGCGCGCTTTAGTCGAACGCGGTTTTGTGGTAGAACCCAAATTCTTTGCGTCCGTCTGCAGAAGACATAGGACAATTTTTCTCATCCTGTACAGGTAGCCCTTGACTTACAACAGTTCATTCCACACATTCAGCAATTGAAGAATCCCTGTGGTCATGTGATCAAAATTCAGATGTTTGGAAACTGGTTCATACTTTATTTGTGATGGTTGCAGTGTCCCGGGGTCATGTGATCATCTTCTTGCAAGTGAAGTCAATAGAAAGCCAGATTCACTGAACAACAGCGTTACTAACTTAGTAGCTGCGGTGATTCACTTAACAACTGTGGCAAGAAAGGTCATAAAATGGGGCAAATAGCATCTTGGGCCACCATAAGAGCTAACACATCAATTATAACATCAGGGTTTATGAATTAAGACTCAATTTCTTTAGAGGCATGAAGATGAAGTGGGCGGAAGTCCATGGAAGCTTATGTTACTGTGAAGCGGTGCATAAGTCTAAGTGCTGTTGCTATTGCTATCAGAGATGTGTACATCTTGTTATAAAATGCCACAAGGCCTTTTACTGTGTTGTGTTTTGTTTTTACTTGAGCAAAGAAACATGGATGCTTTCCTGGGATCCCCCCCCCCTACTTTATTCAGAAACTGAAGAAACATGCGAGTTAAAACATGGAGCCAATTACCTCCAATAGACCGATTAGATCCCACAGATTAGGCCTCCTCTGAATTCCATCCGCCGGCCAGTGTTGACTGGCGACTACCCGGAGGAGAGCCTTCTCTGTGGCTGCTCCGACCCTCTGGAACGAGCTCCCCGTGGAGATTCGAACCCTCACCACCCTCCAGGCCTTCCGCAAAGCCCTTAAAACCTGGCTGTTCCGGCAGGCCTGGGGCTAAAGATCCGTTGCCCCTATCTCGAATGGTATGATTGTTGCGTGTTTTTAAATTATGTATTGTTTTGTGTTGTTGTTAATTTGTCTGTATCCCCCTTCCCTGGTTTGAGTTGTGAGCTGCCCTGAGTCCCCCTTCAGGGGGAAAGGGCGGCATACAAATGAAATAAACATTCAAACATTCATTCAACATTCAACATTAATCCCCACTGAAACATGTTTCTGAGTACACATCAGTTGTATTTCCTTTTCAGCATGTTAAACCACTTTGGGTTAAAAAATGCAGATTTGCATTTGCCAGTTAATGTGTAATTTGAATCTAGTATTAAGAAGAATTCTCGCCAAGAATTCTCTCTTTCATTTCTACAGGCAGTCTAATTATAAACAAGTGGAATTAATGTGACTTAAAGCTACTAAATCAAGCACAATGCAGAATCACATCAATCCAGAAATGGCTGACCTTTAAGAGGATTTTTTTTTAATTTGATAGATACTTCATCGGCATTCAGAAGAGGAATTGCAAATTAAAAGAAGTGAAACAATAACGCGTTCTTTTAAAAAGGAGAGACAAAAAACCTTAGCTAAAGAAAATAGTTCCAAGACGCGAGGTTAAATTGTATATCGGGACAAAAGGTTATTTATTTCCTGCATAAAATACGGTTGATTAATGAGTTCTGGTATAAGCAACTCTCCTATGAAGAAAGATGGAGATATCTGAGGCCTTATAACTTGAAAGGAGAGACAATATGAGATGTATAAAATTAATCTTGTGGCATGGAAAATCTAGACCATGAGTTCATTCGGTCTGATTTATAAGAGATTTCAGGAAGGCAGACAATGCCATTCACTACCACAAGATGTAGTGGTGGACATTAATTTCTTGCTTGATTCTGCCAGTATTTCTGCATTTTTCTTAAATAGATTTTTTTTTTATTGTGAGTGCCCTACCTTAGGTGTTTACTGTACAACAGGGAGGGGAAATCTAGGGCTTCAAGAAATGCAGGCAGTTCGCAAATCCCCTCTGACAATTATTAAAAACAAATAGCATAATCTTCAGCCATTTTCAGCTGCACTTATAGATAAAAATGTGGCTAAATTTAGCCAATGTAAAAGAAGCATCTAAAGAAGCATCGTCCACTAAAAGGTTCTCTGAGGGAAAAAAATATATAGCTCCACTTACTTAACGACCTTCAGTCTCTCCTCCAATGGTAGATTTTGGCTCTACCAACAGGAAAATTGTCAATTTCCGCTTTAGAATATACTGTATCTAAGCAACTTCTGCCAACAAACAGGATGGGAATATGCAAGTCTTTGAAGAGTGGCCCTTGGCAATGAAAAAGCAGAAAATGTCTACACATGTCTACCTCATTTCTGTGGCAATCAAAACATAAAAGTCTTCCCCAATTGTGCAAGAAGTTGATTCCTAAAGCAAAATTCTGAATCTAGTTCATTTTTGTGGCTGTAAAAATTTTTGAATGATGATGCATGTTTTTCTTAATAGATGGAGCCAACGGAGTTTAGAAAGGTGTCACATTCATTCCACTAGAGGAAATAAGGTCAAGATATCTGTTCTGACCCCACTCGTCCCACACCAACACACACTCCGAGCAAAAGATAAGTTATGGCATTTAATTAACAGACAGACAGGTCCTTGGCAGCAAACCGGCACAGACAAGCTTGGGCAGCAAGCCAGCACAGATAAGCCGTGGCAGCAATCCAACTTGCCAAGCTCATAACAATGTTCTCCGACATTAGTTCTTGCGTTGACTTCTGAAAGAGGGCCATGTGCACAAGCAGTCCTTTTATAGTCTGGAGAGGAGCCTAATGACCACCAGCTGAGTGCAATTACCTCCTGTAACTGCGCAACTGTTCCTGACACCTATTAGCTCTTCGGTGCCGGGCATCCAGGAACTGGTGTCCGGATCACACTCCCTTGTCTCCTCCCCACTGGTCCAAGGCTCAGTGCACCCCTAACCCTTTAGAAAAAAAAAAACCCAAGGGTGTTCAAACTTGACAGCTTTAAGACTTGTGGACTTCAACTCCCAGAATTCCTCCTCTCGCTCTTCATCTTGATGATGTGCGGATGGGCAGGGGGAGGGAGCTGGAACTGGTTCTGAATGGCATGGTAGATTTGTGGAACCTCTTCTATAGAAGAGGTTAGGACTGGCAGGAACCCACCCCTGCTACATACATACCACAAGAAGCTGGCCAGGCTTAGTGATAAATATGTGATCTGTTATCTTGAAACACCTGTTTGTCAAATTCTCACTCAAGACTTTTAACAGTTCATGAAAAAAGCCTTCTAACACTTCCATGAACAGCTTGACAGCTTCTCTTTCCTTTTGGCATTCAGCTGCCTATGATGGGGTTGTTGTTGGGTTTTTTTGTTACTTTTAGTTTATCTGCATTTTGTCAAGAAAGGAAGTCCATACTGATTTGGGACAGCTAGTTCATTATTTGGCATATGCTGTTTACAGTGAGTTCTCACCTGGAATGTGGATGTTCAGCAAAGCTTCTGAAAAATGGTGTTACATTTTTCACAGCTAATTGGCAAATGTGTTGCTTGTTGGCGTGCTTCAGACACATCTGAATGTAAAAAGGAAGGATCTGAAAATACAAACAGCCATTTCTTTATTCACAATCAAGCTGAAAAGCTGGGAGGAAAAGCAAAGAGAGGGGGGAGGGAAGAGAAACTTTTGGGGGGGGAAGGAGGAGGAGGAGGATTTTTAAAAATTAGCTGAATAAGAGTTGACTAAGTTGGAGGAGGGGTGTTGGATTTTAAGTTATTATGATTGTACATGTATACTGCTATTTTTTCTTTTTTATGTATATTGAAAAGGAATTATAAATACCATCAACACAAAAGGGAGTTTGCTCAGAAGCTGAAATACACCAAGTGAATTAGAGGAAGAGTGGGAAGCAGAGGAGAGAAGAAAGATAGGAAGAGAGGGATAGGAGAGAGGGTGAAGGGGGAAGTTGAGGTGCATAAGGAGGAGTGGTAAGGGGAGAGAGGAGAAGGAGAAAGGCAGGGGAAGTAGAGTAGAAAATGATGGAGGGAAGACAGGATGTAGAAGAGTGGGAAACAGAGGAGAGAAGAAAGATAAGAAGAGAGGGGTAGGAGAGAGGATGAGGGGGGAAGATGAGGGGTACAAGGAGGAGTGGTAAAGGGAGAGAGGAGAAGGAGAAAGGAAGGGGAAGTAGAGTAGAAAATGATGGAGGGAAGATGGGATGTAGAAGAGTGGGAAGCAGAGGAGAGAAGAAAGATAGGAAGAGAGGGACAGGAGAGAGGGGGAAGGGGGAAGATGAGGTGTATAAGGAGGAGTGGTAAGGGGAGAGAGCAGAAGGAGAAAGGAAGGGGAAGTAGAGTAGAAAATGATGGAGGGAAGACAGGATGTAGAAGAGTGGGAAGCAGAGGAGAGAAGAAAGATAGGAAGAGAGGGATAGCAGAGAGGGGGAAGGGGGAAGATGAGGTGTATAAGGAGGAGTGGTAAGGGGAGAGAGCAGAAGGAGAAAGGCAGGGGAAGTAGAGTAGAAAATGATGGAGGGAAGACAGGATGTAGAAGAGTGGGAAGCAGAGGAGAGAAGAAAGATAGGAAGAGAGGGACAGGAGAGAGGGTGAGGGGGGAAGATGAGGTGCATAAGGAGGAGTGGTAAGGGGAGAGAGGAGAAGGAGAAAGGAAGGGGAAGTAGAGTAGAAAATGATGGAGGGAAGACAGGATGTAGAAAGGGGGAGGAGAGAGGGGGAAGAAAGTGTCGGATAAGGTATAAATATGATGTATGGAGAGCAGAAGAGCCAATAACTGGGTTTCTCCTTTTTTTCTCTTTGGTAGTTGATGGTAAGATGAATTGATGTAATTACTTAATAATACAACATGATATTGACTATGTAATAGTATACATGTGATTATATGCTATGAAAATGGAAAATAAAAACTTTCTATGTGAAAAAAAATTAGCTGAATAAGGAAGTTTTTTTTTAAATCGCACATCTGGAAGGAGAACCAAAAATGGGACCTTCGCATATACAATTTGCGTGGTTTGTGAATATAGTGTATACCTTCTGACAATACATTTCTAAATGTTTCAGTTAGGTTTGCTGAACACTGTCTTATAATAGGATGGCTCACAGATAATAAGGTAAGAGCAATATATTTCTTTTTATAAAATCTATACACGATGGGCATCACAGAGCAAATATTTTGATATTTGGCCAGTATTCTCAAGAACACACTGCATGCCCATTCATTTCAGAGTCAGAGCTTTTTTTCATGCACAGGCACAACAGGGAAGGTGAAAGCGAAACCCTAAGTGAAATCTGGAGCAGCCATGGAGAATAAGACCATAGGCAGCCCAAATGGTTCTGCTGGTTGATTTTCACTTGTTTTTATTTTTTTTCTTTTAAGAAAGAAATAGAAATAATAAAAAGCTCATTTAGAATAAACCAGATGTCAGGCCTGCAATTATATTCCTTTTAGAACTTTGGCCTGCCACACTTTCTCTTATTTCCTTATGCTGTTTCATTAGTATAGTTGATGGGAGGGGGTAATAGACAGGAGTAGGATTGTGGAATGTGTTGTTGTCATTCTTTACTAGAAGACCAAGGTCATCCTTTGTCTCTGCACCAGTACACCTGACCGGAAGCAGCTGGGTGTGGATGCCAGCGTGGAAGAAGAAGATTGGACCATGAGATGGATTATGGGTGTGGGGACAAGATCATGAACTTTTAACTGGGTGGGATTCTGATGTCATTTCCAGTATTGGGATTAACACAGATGTGCCTAAAATGTCTGCATTATTAAATTGGAACTTTAAGGATCGTTTTGCCTTGGACTCTGATTTAATTCTACATGATACTTGGAACGCTGACACCAGAATCAATTGAAGCCTTAGGGGTAGGCAATTCAGGACTTCCAAGACAAGCTTTTCCAGCCAGAGGCTTGTTGAATGCACTTATAAAACCCAAGGCTACTAGACCAAGTATCTTGATCTTATCCCAAAGGCGCTTTTTTCAAGAGGCAACTGGATATTTTGCTTCTCATCCAAGAGGCTTCTTCAGCTCTGAGCTGAAGAAACTTCTTGGATGAGAAGTCAAATGTCAACAAAGAAAAACCAAAAAGTCCAGTTGCCTCTTGAAAAAGCACCTTTGGGACAACCATGACCCGAATGACTGAAAATCTCCATAGATATCTGTTGTGGCCCGACAGGAGCCGTTGGAGCTGCCACCAGACTCCAACAGCGAGGGGCCCTCTGAGTCAGCTCTGGAGGATGTGGAGGACCCTGGATAGGGTTCCGACTCTGAGCAGGGCGCAGAGAGACTCGTTGGCAACCAGGTGGCACCTGGGCCTTGGAGGAGACAAGGGAGAGTGATCCTGAAGCCAGCAGTGAGTTGTTCCTGGATGCATGCCATCGAAGAGCTACTAGGCTCCAGGAACAATTACACAATTACAGGAGGTAATTGCACTCAGTTGGTGGTCATTAGGCTCCTCTCCAGACTATAAAAAAGACTGTTGGTGCACAAGCCCCTCTTGCAGAAGTCAGCGCATTGACTAAAGAGAACTGTTGTAACTAACTTGGCAGGCTGGATTGCTGCCAAGGTCCTTATCTGTTTGTTTGCTTGGCTTTCAGCCACCGAGATTTTGGTCTTGCTATTAAAGTACATTCTAGTTAAGCTTGTTTCGGCTTTCGTTACTGGATGGAGGAGGGGGTCTGAACACTAACCTAAGAACTGCAGTGATTCACTTAACAAACTGTGGCACAAAAGGTCTTAAAATGGGGCAAAATTTTTCACTTAGCAACAAAAAAATTGGGGATCAGGATTAAGGTTGTAAATTGAAGATTATCTGTAGTTCATTTAGAGGGAAAACAAAAAAAAATCTTCCAAAAGTATCATGTAGAGCAATAACAACAAAATAGTACAGAGTTTCTCAGCAACTTTAAGATATGTGATTTCAAGTCCTAAATTTCCCCATCCAGCCTGCTGCTCTGGAATATTGCAAGAGACTAATGGGAAAAACTCAAACACAGCCAATTTTTTATCATTAGAACTTTGCCTTTGAATTGGAGGTTCTGGAAATATTTTTTTAAAGACTATTAGGACCACTGGTCTGAAAATATTTGAATTTTTTAACCTTATATGACCATAATTCATTTTTTTTCTTTATCTTGCTCATATTCAGTAATAATCCTCTTTCTGAGTTAGTCAATCAGCATTGTGATTTTCCCTGATGCTCCAAAACATGATTATAGTGAACGGAGAGGACATCCATATTTCATATATAAAAATGTTGACATAGCCAAATTTTTACTTTCCCTAAGAGTTTTAAGTCAATGAAAGTTGCAGAACATTGTAAGCGTTTCTCTTCTGATTTCATCAATCACAAGGAAGACCTTCCTGGGGCAAGTAATATTAGCTCATAGAAAGTTTTCTGTTCCCAACAGAAGAGGCCCTGAAGGAGATCAATTAACAATTTCTCAAATACGTGCAACAATTTAAAAGTGATCAGCATATGCAGGAGCACGAGGCTTTTAAGATTTCCTAAGTATACCTAATCAATCAAGTGTATTAAAATCGTTAGGTGGAACTACAGAAATATTAGCAGGCAGAAGTAATCTAAATGAAAAATGTGACAACGTTTTGCTATTCTCTATATTTCATATAGAGTTGTGTTCTTGTTTTACTTTTGTTAATTCTATTCTATGATGAGAAAGATAATGAGAAATGGAGAGGGAGAGGGAGATCACAGAAATCAAGATATAGAAATAGAGACAGAGATAGAGATAGAAATAGAGATAAACAAAGGATAGAGATAGGGGACTGGAGGCTAAAGCATACAAAGAATGGTTGCTGGAATTGGGTATGTCTAGTTTAATCAACAAGGGACACAGTGGCTCAGTGGCTAAGACACTGAGTTTGTCGATCAGAAAGGTCAGCAGTTCGGTGGTTCGAATCCCTAGTGCAGTGGTTCCCAAACTTGGCAACTTTAAGACTTGTGGACTTTCTGGGAGTTGAGGTCCACAAGTCTTAAAGTTGCCAAGTTTGGGAACCACTGCCCTAGTGCCTCATAACAGAGTGAGCTCCCATTACTTGTCCCAGCTTCTGCCAACCTAGCAGTTCAAAAGCATGTAAAAATGCAAGTAGGAAAATAGGAACCACCTTTGGTGGGGAGATAACAGCATTCCATGCACCTTTGGCATTTAGTCATGCTGGCCACATGACCAAGGAGATGTCTTTGGACAGTGCTGGCTCTTCGGCTTTGAAACGGAGATGAGCACCACCCCCAAGAGTCGGGAACCACTAGTACATATGTGCGGGGAGAATTTTTACCTTTACTAGTTTAATGAAAAGAAGGACTAGGGTGACATGATAGCAGTGTTCCAATATCTAAGGGGAGGGAGTCAAGCTATTCTCCAAAGCACCTGAAGGCAGGACAAGAAGCAATGGGTGGAAACTAATCGAGAAGAGAAGCAACCTAGATCTAAGGAAAGTTTTCTGGACAGTGAGAACAATTAATCAGTGGAACTACTTGCCTCCAGAAGTGGTGCATACTCCAACACTGGATGTTTTTAAGAAGAGATTGAACAACCATTTGTCTGAAATGGTATCCTGCATGAGAAAGGGGTTGGGTCCAGGGTCCCTTCCAACTCTGTTATTCTGTTATTGTGAAATAGAGAGACAGAGACATATCACCTGGAGATGGGTAGAGATTGAACCCAAGAACTTCTGTATGGAAAATGTAAACTTACTCAGAGTTTCAGCATTCCCCAAAACAATCTGAAATCTCATTTAAATCATAGCGTTAATCCCATAAAGTTAATCCCATTATTCTTTTTGTAGCAAGAGAGTAATGAGTAACATTAAAGATATTCAAAATGTTTAGGATACAAACTTTCATAGTCTAGTAAAACTATTTTTGACTTTGTATGTTCTCCAAAAACCTTGCTTAACCTGGACTAAAATAATTGCCTATGTTTTGTTCACCTCCTCTCCACGGTGATTGTTGCCCTTTCCTGTCCCTACATAAATCTATATAATATTCCATCATTAGGTAGATTCTCTCTCTCTCTCTCTCTCTCTCTCTCTCTCTCTCTCTCTCTCTCTCTCTTTCTCTCTCTCCCTCCCTCCCTCCCTCCCTTTCCCTCCCTGCCTCTTCCCCCCTCTCTCTACCTCCTCCCTCCCTCCTTCTTTCTCACTTAGTTTCTAGAAACCCTAAAGTACCCTTTTTTAACTCTTCTCTCTTTTGCATGGAAGATTCCTATTTTGGGGAAGGAACATCACTTGGAGAACTAAGATATCTAGGTTCTCAAGCAAAAGAAATCACATTCATTTGTGTTTATTGGATTTGAACAAAAGTACAAGCTTAGCAACATAGTTAAATGCATATTGCTCTGATGTTCCCTACAAAAAAATGAAACGAACAAACCCTCCAGTTTCTGGTCCATGTAGCAGAGATCCCTGAAGCCCCATTCTTCGCAGAAATGAAGCTATTATATAGTTTGAAATTTAAGGCACAAAATGAGAATTTCAGCATCCATAATTGCAAAGTCTGTTTTTGTAGATTAAAATTGCAAATGCAAAAATACATTTGGATAGGTTTCTTTGCTTTTTCCATAGTTCTTTGCAATGTTAAATAATTGAATGCAGAGTTTTCGAAACAAAACATTTTCCCCAAGGAAAGTTAATGAACCAGATTAGCAAACGCAACATAAATTGAGTTAAGGATATTCATTATATACCGATTGCATGTATTTGTAATCACACATGCATTCTTATACATCTAGATAAAGATATAGACGTGCAGAGATATACCCGTTGCAAGCCTCATGAAATCCATATGTGCTTTGATGAAGCCCTAACTCTTGTTGAAATTACTCAGATGAAAAGCTTTCATATATACAGGGAGAGAGGGAGAGAAGGAAGGAAGGAAGGAAGGAAGGAAATGTGAAATAACCTCGATTTAATATTGAATCAGTCTAAAGGAGACTGAGAGACTTTAAGTGAGATAATGCAAAATTTGCTATATGTAACGCCCCATATAATTATGATAATATGTCAGAATAGGTAAATCTGAAATATAAGGAGAGAATAAAATTCTCTAGTAAAATATGGGCACTAAAGCTGCATTCTACAGACATAAAACAGAAATCTTAGGTCATATTGGCCCATGGGAAAAATATTTATCTATGAAAATAGTAATCCAGAGCTGGATTTTTCTTACTAGTTCTAATCAAATCCACATAAAAATTGTGCAAGCTTCTTCTTGCAGAACTCTGTTACAAAGAATAATTTACAGGAGATGATGTACGCAGGTCATTGCAAACATTCCGAAAAAGTCATCTATAATGCTAAATAAATAAGATAAAAATGCACAGCCCCACCTCTCAAAATGATATGCTTGTTTTGGAAAGATTAAAGTGAGGCTTTGTTGTCGGTTTCAGATTAAAATCCAAACCGCTGGAGCGGAAATATTTATGTAGTGTTTTCTTTAAAGCATAATAGTTCTCCCCAATTTCAGAAGGAAAAAAAAGCTGTAAGAGAATTCATCCCAGGTGTTGTGACTCAGCAGAAGTTTGCTGTGAGTTGAGTCGGGATGCAAGATTAACAATGCAGCTGGGGCTCGTTAGTGTGGTCTTCTGGAGACAAAAGGACGGATGGTGCCACGCCCTGGTTGCAGAAGTCAACGTTCATCGTTCCTCGGTCGTGGTTTGTTTGTGAGAGGCACTTGGAGAAGTGAATTGCTTTGTAAGAGATCTTTGTTTTTGCATTCTGCTACCTTCTTGCCAGAGACTTCATTTATGTTTATTTTTGGGCTCGCAGCCAGTGTGAGTTGAGGCTGATAAAGTTCTTTCCTTTTAAGTCTATCTGACTGTCGTCTTTGAATGAGCAAAGAAGGGAGGGACAGAACACCAGGCTATAACAAAACAAAGCAGAATGGAACCAAAGAATTGTGTTTTTAAGATATAACAATAATCTGAAGATACGTCCAGGTCTTCCATTATGGGTGGTGTTAGATTGCTTATAGCAGGGCTGTCAAACTCGCAGCCCATGGGCCTGATGAGTCACAGGCTGGCCACACCCATGCCCAGTTTAGTGAAGGGGGGAAAAGTCATGATACAGTCATATGACGCATATGACGTGATAATGCAAGTTTGACACGCCTGGCTTATAGCAATGGCATTTAGACTTATATACAGCTTTACAGCTCTCTCTAAGCGGTTTACAGAGTCAGGATATTGCCCCCAACAGTCTGGCTCCTCATGAATTAATACAAAAGGGAAGACAAACGGGGGGGGGGGGAGACTTTCACTCAATGCATTACTCAGAAATCAAGCATGACCCAATTAGTTGATCCGTGTCTGCTTATATTTCAATTGTATCTATTAATGCATACTGAATATAGAATGTTGCTTCTGACTTAGAAGTGAACACATCACACTCGTGTCACCAAAGGGAAATTTTACAATTCTTCATTAATAACCACAATTAAATGATCTTTGTATTTATCACTTACATCTATGGGGGGAGGGGTATAATAGTTTCCATGGGGCTGACACCACAATTCTCTTAAATGTGGAAAAAAAAGCTTTTTAAAAATCTCCGCTATCTGTGCTTTTCTTTCTATTTCTTTTTTATTCCTGAATTAAGTACGTAAAGAATCACGAAAGGGTCACACGTTGCACAGTTAAGCAGGGTTTGCTTTCAAGTAAAAGTGTTATATTATATAAATATAATATAAAAGGGTTATATTATTCATGCTCTTGTCCACACCCCATCCTTCATTACTTAGATAACTCATAAAAGACTCTGCCTGAGCCAAAGTACCCCCCCCTTTCACCACCACCCCCAAATTGAGAAAAAAGTAGTTAATTTGAAATTTACCTTCTTTTCTGGTCTCCAGATACAGATCAGGAAACTATAGAGCAGTGATGAAAAGGAGCTTTTTCCTTTCTTTCTCCCATGATTGTGCAGGAGGGAAAATGTTTTATGATAACTCTGATTCCGACTTTGTATTTTAAAAAAAATGGATAAAAGTCACTGAGTTAGTTCAGGCACCAAAGCTATTGTTTCCCTTCAAACCAATACCGTTTCCACTTTCTTTGTACATCTATCATTGGATGAAAGGTGAATCCCTTATGCGTGGGAAGAATTAGATTGTAGTATACAATTATGCCCCTCCTCATTTCACTACTGAAGTATCTTTAAGTCTGTAAGAATCGGTAAAGTAGAAAGCTGCCTGTGTCCCAAGGCCTCCAAGTGACTCAGCTGTTCTTGTCCAGATACATAATATTGTTAAAGCTCTATACTCATACATAGGTGTTGTGACCCAGCAGGAGCCGTTGGAGCTGCCGCCAGACTGTATGATTGACACAGAGTATTTTCCCATTGAAGTGAGAGCCAAAGCTTTTAGATCATCTGTGTACTTAATATGAATTTCAGACTTTTGTGAATCCTTCCCCTTCTCTTTCACACCCATCATTTGAAGAAATAAAAAGAAATCTCAAAATATAGCCTCAAAAAGTTTGATTAAACATACTTATCAGGGCTAGAATTTCTATTTTTCTTTTTTTTCCTTTCTTCTTTTTGTGTGAGTTGCAATTTGACAATAGCCTAATAAAACAGGAACAATATTACACCCCCCCCCCAAAAAAAAGATCCGCACAGAGAAACTAGAGACTATAAGGCAGGGGTGTCAAACTCACAGCATCACATTGTCATCACATGACTTATCGTGACTTTTTTCCCCTTTCACTAAACTGAGGGTGGGTGTGGCCAGCACATGGTGCATCTAGCTCATTGGCTGGGAGTTTGATAGCCCGCTATAAGGGATCTGGAAACTAAATTGTATGATGAACATTTAAGGAAAGTAGGTATGCTTACCTTTAGTCTTAAGAGAAAGACTTGGGGGAGACAATGTTAGCAATCTTCCAATACTTGAAGGACTATCACAGGGAAGAGGGCATCAATTTAGGCTCTATAGCATCTAAAGGCAGGACAAGAACCAATGGGTGGATGTCAGAGGTGGGTTCCTACCAGTTCGCACCTATTCAGTAGAACCGGTTTGTCAAATCTACCGAACCGGTTAGAAGAGGTTCCACCAGTGGACCCGGAAAGCAGGCCACACCTACAGAAGAGGTTCCAAAAATTTTTGAAACCCACCACTGGTCCTTGGATATGATTATTCTACACTATCATGCTCCTATTTATAAAACTCAGTGCCTCTGTGAAAGGTAAGGATGACTACTGCGTTTGTGGTGCAATCAGAACATTGCGTGTGTTGAAGTTGTTTTAACGCAAACCAAAGATGCCTTTTAAAAAACAAGTTTACATCCTATTCTTATGCATGCCAGTGCTGTGTGAGAGGTAATTTAAGGTGGTTCTGACAAGTGTTGTCGGCATCTTCATATCCGGTCACATGGGCGGCAAGCCACTCCCATCCAGTCACATGGGCGGCAAGCCACTCCCACAAAGGAGGCCACACCCACACAGTAGGTTCGAACCATTTTTGAAACCCACCACTGACAAGAACCAATGGGTGGATGTTCATTAGAGGGAGGTCCAACCTTGGAAATAACAGTAAGAAAAATTAAGCAGTGACCAACTTGCTTAAATGCTCCATCACTGTAGATTTTCAAGAAAAGATGTAACAACCATTTGTCCAGGATGATATAATGACTCCTGCCTTGGACAGGAATCTGGACTAGAAAACCTTCAAGCTTCCATCCAGCTCTATGACTCTATGATTCTTTTATTCTAACAAAGCCCCTTGTTTCCTTAGCTCTATTTGGGGTGGGGGTGTGTGGATTCTGTGTTGGCTTCAGTTAGAGCCTCTCGTGTATGCATCTTCCTCCAGAGGTGGCCTTGGGATGTATCAGATAATATTCATCCCATTGCTGAGAAGCATTCAATATAAACATGGGACCAATTCCATTTAATCTTCCAGAATGTTATTCTCACACATGTTCAAATGAAATCTCAAGCCTTCTTTTCAGTGCTGTGATATATATTTTTTTTGGGTTGCCTAGGCAACAGTGAAGTGAAAAGGATTAGGGGCATAATCTGAAGGACATTGATGGGGCAATCTGAGGAAATGCAAGGCTTCACCATATTATATGATTTATTTGGCTACATATTTGCCTTCTGAGCTATGCGCAAAAGCTCTGAGTAATAAACTGACTTTATCCCTTTTGCTATCTGCATAGCAGTCCTGAAAGCCCATTCTTCCGAAGTATCATATGCACGTTACCCATCATAAACAGGACAGAACTTCTCCACTGATTATTCACGCTTATTGCCTGCCCTTGTTCTTTATGGGAGGAAAGATGATGGTGGCTATCTTAGTCTTTTGTTCTACCTTAAATGTCCAGATCCAAAATTGCAGTTAGTGATACAAATCCCACTTCACTCTTTTGCCGAGTGAAAAAAAGGAAGGAGGAGGAGGAGGAGGAGGAGGAGGAGGAGGAGGAGGAGGAGAAGAAGAAGAAGAAGAAGAAGAAGAAGAAGAAGAAGAAGAAGAAGAAGAAGAAGAAGAAGAAAAGAAAAGGAAGGGAAGAAGGAGGAGGAGGAGGAAGGAGAAGGAGGAGGAGAAGAAGGAGAAGGAGAAGGAGAAGGGGAAGGGGAAGAGGAAGAAGAAGAAGAAGAAGAAGAAGAGGAGGAGGAGGAAGGAAGAGAAGGGGGAGGAGGAGGAAGGAAGAGAAGGGGGAGGAGAAAGGAGAAGGAGGAGGAGGAGGAGGAGGAGGAGGAGGAGGAGAAGAAGAAGAAGGAGGAGGAGGAGGAGGAGGAGAGAAGGAGAAGGAGAAGGAGAAGGAGAAGGAGAAACAAAACAAAAAAAGACCTTCGTTCAGTTCAATCCAGTTAAATTCTGAGTTGACATAACCATGCAATATTGTTTACAATGTATGTGTGAGCATTCATGTTCATGCCTGAATGTTCTTCAACTTTTCAGTCTGGTTTTGACCCCTAATATTCTTTGGTTGTCTGAGTCTTAGACCTGTTTAACTTCTGAGTCCCAGCTATGTGGCTAGCTGCTATCATCTGTCGAGATTAAATAATGCATGAAAAAATAAGCAGATTAATAAACACAAGCTACTCATTAATTGAAGGACATTGTGCATATTTTTTTTCCTTCATGACCTATAACCTTTGCACTCATGTATTCCCAAAATACCCCAGAGACAAAGCAATCTCCCCAAACTCAAGTCAATTAAAACTTGTAACCGTTGGAGTAAAGTGCTATGAATTGTAGCTTTGAGAAAAAAATGAATGATTAAGCACTACTGATGTTTCATTGCAGAATGTCTATTTCAAGTTTGATGCATTTCTTCTAATTAATGCTTCACCAGTCATTTGGGCTATTCTTCCTATGGAATTATATTTTATCAAGTATCCCATACATCTCTATTATATTCTACAGATACATCTAGTAGTACCCCATGTATCTCTATTACATACAAAAGTGTTTTTTTTTCTGCTGATTCATTCCAATAAGTCCTCAAAAGAATAATTGTTTTGTCAAATTTTGCAAAAATGTGGACTTGTATTTTTCTCATCTTCTTTTACAGTTTAAAAAAAATGCAACTTCAAAGTTTAATTAACTAAATCAGGGAAACACATTTTCTCCTGAACGCATGATAGAAATTGAAAATAAAACATCTCCCTGGAGTCAGTTTGAAAGATTATATAACTAGCTCTGCCACATTGTTTTTCTCTCTTTGATTAAAATATAATATAAAAAGCTGTTAGCGACTCCAATGAAAGGAATTATCAAATTTTTAATGCAACATTTCTTTCTTTGTTTAGAACAAAAATAAAAGGTTTAACACCACTTTACACTTCATAGTTCTGTTTAAGATTACTTAAATTATGTAAGTCAAAGCTTTTTGATGTGGTTTACAAAGGATTTTTTTTTCCTTAGTGAGGGCTGTCTTGCTTTAATTTTTAACATATAGTTAATATCAGTAACACATTTCAAAGTCAACATCAATAATACTACCACTCAATTTTTCACTAAAAATAGACAAGTTATCATTGGAATTTAGTTTTTATGTGATCACTAACAAAGCATATTCAATTTTCATTTTTATAAAATACGGTTTCACTAAAAAAAAAAGATTTTGAAAAAATATTTATGGATGAATAAACATATCATATATTCAATGACCCTCCAAAGGTTAGACAGTGTTCAATTATAAACTTGTTTTATCTCCTTGGAGATGCATGAAGAAAATAAACAAAGCATTCCACTGAATGTTTTATATATCGAACTGTTATATTGAACTGTTTCACATGGGAATCGAACATTTATAAGCTGGCACTGAATTGAAATGAAATTGGCAGCAACCCACTTTGATAAAAGTTTAAAGACTTGTTCTAATTAAGAATGTTGATGTATCTTCACAAACAGCTAACTCATTGTCCTTAAGTACAGGGCAATTATTTCATTGAATTAAGGCTGCTTTTATTGGTAAATGTTGAGGGAGTACTTTTATATTTTGAGATTATAAATTGGGACTCATCTATTATAACAATTTGGAAGGAGGAAATAAGCCAGGAATAGGCAAAGGTTTGTACCAGTGGATATCTTTGGAAGGTTGAAGGCATCTCATCGGTCACCCACAAATGTCTATCATGATATAAAGAGCGGTTGCAGGAACTGGATATATCTAGTTCAATGAAAAGAAGGACTACGGGTGACATGATAGCAGTGTCCCGATATCTCAGGGGTTGCCACAAAAAAAGAGAGAATCAATCTATTCTCCAAAATACCTCATGGTAGGACAAGAAGCAATGGGTGGAAACTAATCAAGGAGAGAAGCAACTTAGAACTAAGGAGAACTTTCCTGACAGAACAATTAATCAGTAGAACAACTTGCCTCCAGAAGTTGTGAATGCTCCAACAGTGGAAGTTTTTAAGATATTGGATAACGATTTGTCTGGAGTGGTGTTGGGTTTCCTGCCAAAGCAGCGGGTTGGACTAGAAGACCTCCAAGGTCCCTTCCAACTCTGTTATTCTATTCTATTCTATTCTATTCCATTCCATTCCATTCCATTCCATTCCATTCCATTCCATTCCATTCCATTCCATGCTAAGAGATAGTTTGGCTTGTCATAAAACAGATGGCATTATATGAGATTTTAGTAGCTTTAGTTATCATTGTAAGAGGTACTACACAATTACGAAAAGACTTCCATGAGGGACATACTGTTATTTAGATCTTCTGTTACACTGTATAGTAACAGTGTACACAGTGTACTTTTTGCAAGGAACTGCATCTCCATGTGAATGTAGCCTTTGCTGATATTAGGTGAAAGGGAATTGTATTGTATTATATCTGCTATTAATCACCCATAAAGCCCTACATGGCAGTGGATCTGGATACTTGAGAGACCGCCTTCTGCCAATTACATCCCTGCGACCGATAAGATCCCATAGATTAGGCCTCCTCCGCATTCCATCGGCCAGCCAGTGTCGGCTGGCAACTACAAGGAGGAGGGCCTTCTCAGCAGTAGCCCCGACCCTTTGGAACGAGCTCCCCGTGGAGATTCGTACCCTCTCCACCGTCCAGGCCTTCCGCATAGCCTTGAAGAACTGGCTCGCCCGTCAGGCCTGGGGATAGGATAGTTGCCCCTCCCGAATGATGAATGTATGTTGCTTGCTATTTTATTACATGTTGTCCTACTGTCTGTATTCCCCCCCTTCCCAGTCTTTGTGTGAGCCGCCCTGAGTCCCCTCAGGGAAAAGGGCGGCCTACAAATTCTAATAAAATTCTAAAATTCTAAAAAAAAAAAAATTCCCCTCCCTCCCTCCCTCCCCCTCCCCCTCCCTCCCTCTCTTCCTCCCTCCCTCCCTCTCTCTGTTATGTCAAAGCACCTGGAATGCCCAAATATGGGAGAGAGTTAAATAGCTTGAAATAGATCTATACAGTCTCCCTTTATTTATTTATCAGCACAAATGCAACATACAGTATTTATGTATGTATGTGTGTGTCTGTGTGTATGTTAGAGAGAGAGAGAGAGAGAGAGAGAGAGAGAGAGAGAGAGAGAGAGAGAGAGAGAGAGAGAGAGAGAGAGAGGAGAGAGAGAGAGAGAGAGAGAGAGAGAGAGAGAGAGAGAGACGTAAATGTCAGTCTGCCTGCATCTACATCTACATATCTCAGGGATTTTATATGTTCTTAGGGAAGAGATTGAACTGAAGGCTTCTTCCTCCTCCTCTTCTAAATTAAGGGACACTTATGTGACCCTGATATCCAGCAGTTGCTCTTAAAAACTCTGGCCTTTTTTTAAATATAGAGTATAGATTGTTGAAATTAAATCCTGAGCCCTTTTTAAAAAAAATCTTTTACCGCTTTTTTGTGTCTCCGTCTTCCTGGTTTTGCCAACTGACTGCATTTCAGATCGGATTATATTTGATAAATAAACATCAAGCCATATTGTTGCACGCTGCATTGAATAATACGGAATGCGTGCGAGATTTGGTATGGCTCGAATGTAAAGATGAAATTGGTGTGTGCTGAATGCAAGCAATGGAAACAAAAAAATACTGTTTCCCCTTTCCCCCTCCCCGCTATTTCTTTCTATCAGCCGCCTAGCTGCTGGAGTCTGTGAAACGCCTCCAGTGAATGAGCTCATCCCGTATCTCATCTGACAGCCTCACTTTGAACTGGTCAGGTAAGTCACTTTCATTCCAGCCCACATCCTGAGCTAACAGCTGAAACTCAGCAGCACGCTGCCATGCTCATGTGGATGTTACCCTACTGCAGGTGACAGATTTCAGAGCTGGCAGCCATTTGCTGGACTAAATCCTCAAAGTTCCCTCTCAGCCATGCCACCGACTTAAGTTTGGTTGTCAAATTCTCGCTGGATGCCTAAAAGAGGAGTTGTCTATAATATCACTCCCCTTAATCATTACATATTTGTTGGCTGGCGGAAAAGTCATCAAATCTCAACCAACTTGTCTCGTCTGAATAATATATAGTTCACACTGAGTGAGAAATAAAGTAGATTGGGGATTTCCAGCCTAGCTATGAGGCAAGGAGGCAGTTATTCACTTTACGAAGAACTCCAGCTGCTCCAGCCACAGGATCTCGAGCTAAGATTAATAGGATAATCCTTAGTTGCAATAGATTTGTCACCTACTGGGCTACCTGGCTAGTCTTATGGGTTTATGAGTCCATTGGGTTGCCACTGGTTTTGGTCCTACGACAAAGTATTGGTCATTTGATCACCAATTATAAAGGGTGGTAGAAGAACCTCATTATACTATATTTTTCTGTGTATAAGACGCAACGTTTTCATTAAAATGTTTACTTGAAAATGGAGGGGCGCCTTATACACAGGAGGCCGAGAGGAGAAGGCGTGGCCCAGTGGTGGGATTCAAATTATTTAACAACCGGTTCTCTGCCCTAATGACCATCTGGGTAGGCGTGGCTTGGTGGTCATGTGACTGGGTGGGCGGGCCAACTCAACGTTACTCAGGTCGATGGGCGCTTCGCCTTAGCTGTTACAATGTAATAAGGGTTAACCGGAGAGGCAGTTTCTGTAAGCAGGGCAATAAAGATTAGGCTAGAAACAGCACCAGAATGTTTCCTTCCTGCCTTCCTTACAGGATTAGCCCTGTAAAGCGGGGAAAAACCAAAAGGAGATTTCTTCCAACAACTGGTTCTCTGAACCTCTTAGAAAGTTAAGAACCGGTTCTCCCGAATAGGTGCGAACTGGCTGAATCCCACCACTGGCATGGCCCATCCTCTTCCTCCAGCTCTGCCAGATGAGCCTCTACTTTATATGCAGCTCTATCATTCCTCTCTATTTCAGTTGTTTCCTGTATCACATGCCACTCTAGGTTTCATCTCTATTGTTCCTGTGATGCATTTCCTGTTCTCGTATTACACAATCTCTGCAGAGGGATGGCTTGTAGTGTCCTTACTTACTGTACATGAAACATGGGGGCGTCTTATACATGGGGCATCTTATAGACAGAAAAATACAGTATTCTTTGATACTTTGGGGTAGCTTCCCCAAAGCTACCAGGATCTTCCAATCAGAGCTCAGCCGTTTCTACTTTCTTTTTCTTTTTTCATTTTCTGAGTTTGAACTCTGTCTCTGTCTAAAAATGAACAGCAAGCTTCACGTTGTGCATGGCAGAAAAGAGAATCATCTTACACATTGTACCTGGGCAACCCTTGGGCAGCAGATATTAAATCTGAATGCCATGGTTAGTTTTCACCTTAGAATGAAACAGAGAGACCCATAGATTTGCAGAAGAAGCACATCAGGGGTCTCCAAACTTGAGAACTTTAAGACTTGTGGACTTCAACTCCCAATTCTGGGAGATGAAGTCCACAAGTCTTAAAGTTGTCAGATTTAGAGACCTCTGGAGTACACAAAAGCACAAACACACACCTGGTTGGGGGGGGGGAATCTCTTACATTGCCTTTCCTCTCTAGCAATCTGCATCTGAATTTTTTAAAATAAATTCTCCTAGTCCTGCATGGAAGAGAAAAACAGTCCTTTTTGTAGGGAATAGATTTTCCAAATAGTTGCCCAACGTTATGTAGAATGGACTAATCCATAATCTATTACTAGAGCCGAGGTGGCGCAGTGGTTAGGGTGCAGTACTGCCGGCCACTTCAGCTGACTGTTATCTGCAGTTCGGTGGTTCTAATCTCACCGGCTCAAGGTTGACTCAGCCTTCCATCCTTCCGAGGTGGGTGAAATGAGGACCCAGACTGTGGGGGCGATATGCTGACTCTGTAAACCGCTTAGAGAGGGCTGAAAGACCTATGAAGCGGTATATAAGTCTAACTGCTATTGCTATTGCTATTGTTATCTGCAGTTCGGTGGTTCTAATCTCACCGGCTCAAGGTTGACTCAGCAATAGCAATAGCAATAGCAGTAGACTTATATACCGCTTCATAGGGCTTTCAGCCCTCTCTAAGCGGTTTACAGAGAGTCAGCATATTGCCCCCAACAATCTGGGTCCTCATTTTACCCACCTCGGAAGGATGGAAGGCTGAGTCAACCCTGAGCCGGTGAGATTTGAACCGCTGAACTGCTGATCTAGCAGTAGCCTGCAGTGCTGCATTTAACCACTGCGCCACCTTGGCTCTTCCATCCTTCCGAGGTGGGTGAAATGAGGACCCAGACTGTGGGGGCAATATGCTGACTCTGTAAACCGCTTAGAGAGGGCTGAAACACCTATGAAGCGGTATATAAGTCTAACTGCTATTGCTATTGCTATTGTTATCTGCAGTTCAGCGGTTCTAATCTCACCGGCTCAAGGTTGACTCAGCCTTCCATCCTTCCGAGGTGGGTGAAATGAGGACCCAGATTGTGGGGGCGATATGCTGACTCTGTAAACCGCTTAGAGAGGGCTGAAAGCCCTATGAAGCGGTATATAAGTCTAACTGCTATTGCTAACTGCTATTGCTGATTTAGGTCTATTCCCTGTCTATGGAAATCATTTCTATTACAGTATTTTTCTTTCATTCTATTAGCAATCCCAACAGCAACAACATAGGAACAAATGATAAAGTATCTTCCAAATGAGGCTGTTGTGTTGGACTTGCTTCAAAAACAGTTCCAGGTTTGTGGGTAATAGAGTGGATTTATAGTTTGCCCATTGTTTCCTTAGGAGAGCTGTGGGCTTTCTACATAAGGTAGCTGCAATATAAAAGGAAAACACACATTTTTGAAGCTGTCTGGGTGGAAGGCATCTGAAACAGAGAAAAGTTGGAAGAGGAAAAAAAAAATCTATTGGCAGAATGGAATTCCTGCAGGGTTATACGGACATCTAGTGGCCCTAATGGAAATTTCATCTTGCAGTCCTTTAAAGCAGTAATTCTTAAAATATTTTGCTCTCGGGGGGCCTTTCCTCTTTAAAGCATGTAGAGGTCCCTAAAACAGCTTTTGTGGGATGGGTTCAATTTATTGATATATGCCTTATTCAATTTTTAAATTGATATATTTGCTGCCACTATTGCTTCACGTGACTGTATAATGGGATTTTAATCATTATTTTCCGGTATATTTTTCACTTTTTCATCTGAAATACAGATTTAAATGAAAACAAAAAGCATTTCCAATATTTTGTATAGTTTTTGCTATTGCCCCAAACTCTTTAATATTTACTTTTCTTCATTTACATCGTATAAACTCCAAGGTAAGAAAAAAAAAAGATATTTTAAATACTTTCTCTCCAATTTCACTATTTCTTTTATACATGTCTTTGAAAATCCAGTCCAAGAATGTGACCAAGAGGATAGGAACACCCTTTTTTCAAAAAAAAAAAAAAAAGGAAGGAAGGAAGGAAGGAAGGAAGGAAGGAAGGAAGGAAGGAAGGAAGGAAGGAGGAAGGAGGAAGGAAGGAAGGAAGGAAGGAAGGAAGGAAGGAAGGAAGGAAGGAAAGAAATAAAGAAAGAAAGAAAGAAATAAAGAAAGAAAGAAAGAAAGAAAGAAAGAAAGAAAGAAAAACTCTCTATTAACTTTACTTTTCAGTAAGGATATGTTTAACCTTGGGAAACAAACCAGAAAGAGTTTTCACAAATAAAAATAAACTGCACTAGAAATTTAAGCTCAGGAGGAGAAGCCAACTGTCATTTTGATATAATAGACTTGCTTACCTAGAGCTAACTGGGAATAAACTAAACAAATGTGTTTGAACTTGGACCAAGACACTTAAAGTAACAAAAATGGGTCAATAACAGGAAGGAAGGAAGGAAGGAAGGAAGGAAGGAAGGAAGGAAGGAAGGAAGGAAGGAAGGAAGGAAGGAAGGAAGGAAGGACCGCCAATAGCAACCCATTATTGTTGATGACAGCAGGTAGTTGAGTCTTTAAAAGAAGTATGATTGTAATGGATAAAAATATAAGAATATGGATTTCCTAATATTTAAAAAGAGTCAACATTTATAAAGATTTAGACTTCTTATTCTTTGAGCCATTTTGTAATGAAAAATGCTGTGACTCCAAGAACAAGAAGTCTTTCTTGTTCTCAAAGAACAGGAAGAAGACATAATGGGATGGGTCACATTTTTTGGGAGGGTTGGAGGATAGATTTTATGATTTATTCCAGTATCCAGTGTCTCAGGCCAGCATGGCCGCTGATGTGATATAAACACTCAGGAGCTTTTCTACACGACATGGCTAGGCAACGTTGATGTCTGACGTAAGTGAGTCAAGTCTTCAGGAAGCTTAATCACTCTTTTCAACTTTTCCTTGTTAAAAGAAAACAGAAAACCTAGAAAATTATGTCATGGAAACTTAGCCGCTTTGTCTCCAAGATTCTACAGTGCCATCTGAGATTCTGCAGAGCACAAGTTTATCCCGAGATTTACCAATCTCTCATATACAGCTTTTGCAGAAAAAAAAATGGTTTGGTGTTTTATCTTCTATATTTTGCTGGGGTGGGGGGAGTGGGGATGTTTGTATGTGTCCCTATCAATATTCTCATGAACACAGGAAGCAAACCCTTAAAAGTCTCTGCCACTATTGCAAGTAAGATGGATAGTCCTGTCATCTCCCATGGAAAGCTACCATCCTGCAGTCTCCTTATGAAGAGCAGCCTTCTGGAGCACATATGAGTGATTTCCTTTCCTCTCCTTATCTAGAGAGGTTCTAAAAAAAAAATCAATCTATTGACCCATTCCTTGGTCTTTGCCATGGTCACCAGCTCACTTTCAGAGAACATAGCAATAGCAGTTAGACTTATATACCGCTTCATATGGCTTTCAGCCCTCTCTAAGCGGTTTACAGAGTCAGCATATCGCCCCCACAGTCTGGGTCCTCATTTCACCCACCTCGGAAGCATGGAAGGCTGAGTCAACCTTTGAGCCGGTGAGATTTGAACCGCTGAAGTGCAGATAACAGTCAGCTGAAGTGGCCTGCTGTACTGCACCCTAACCACTGCGCCACCTCGGCTCTTCAATTTGCCATACTTTCCACAGAAGCCCAAAATGAACAGGGACGTGCAGTCAGGGGAGGCAGAGGAGGCAGAGCCTCACCACTGTCATCATGAAAAGAAAAGGAAATGTAAAAGGAAAAAGGCAAGAGCCGAGGTCAGGCTGAGCTAGTTGCTGCCAGGGAGGAAGGAGGGGAAGGGAGAAGAAAAAGAAAGAAGGAAAACTTATTTAGCAAAGGAGAAAAACCAAATGCTGCCGCTTTAAATCGGAACTGAGCATGCCTGGCTGTGGAATTCTGGGAGTTGAAGTCCACAAGTCTAAAAAAATTGCTGCCTCACCAGCCATAAACCTCACCGCACATCACTGAAAATGAAGCATCTGTGCTCTGACTGACAATTCCTCTAGCTAATCATGACATCTCTATTGGATGGGAATGTCCCCTGAAGGTTCTTCCTCAAAGATAGAAAAATGAAATAAAAAGGAAGAACAATTTCTTTTCCACCAAACAGAGTAACAGTGTATTAAAAAAACACAGAAGAAATTTTTGACATAGTATTAATAAAATACGGTAAGAAATTACTCCCCAAACACTCCATTGTTTGTTATAGTTCAATCTGGAAATCTACTCCTGGCCTACCAGTTCAATGTTTCTGGCCGGATGACTTCCTTATGCATTGCAACTATCTTTTGATGAAAGTAGTTCAGTTAAAACAACTGGGTGAGAGATTTTCCTTTCTAAGGTAGAGTTTTCTCTGATGTGAGCAATCTGAAAGCTCTCCTGATAAGTGGCAACAATGAATTGAATGAATTGAAGCTTCTCTTAAAATATTTCTCACATCTCAGCTTCCCAACTGGGGCTTACAGCAAAGTGTAAGACAATATAGACATACTATATATAGCATTGCAGCATGAACTGATTATTTTAAACAGCTTCTATTTTTTAGAGAAATATCCGCTAGTATAGTCAGAAAGTGAGAATCAGGCTAATCCTTTAGATTCTGAGCCAGGGGACGTGAAGTACGAAAGACGAAGTAGTTGAAGAAGGCTGTCACCAAAATATTTCCCCTAGTGGTAACAGGCTAATAAGATAAATTATCAACATTAATTATTTTGCCTTAGTAGTTAAGATATAGATAAATCCATTCTCCCCTGATTCCCTATTTGTTTGCTCCATTCAACTTAGTAATTCTAAGATTTACGCTACGGTATCATGGCTTCAGTTAAAAAAAAGAGTGTCATTTGATTTGAAGAAAGTAATTCCACAAAAATATTTGTTTGAGGGACTGCCACAAGAGGGGGGTCAAATTATTCTCCAAAGCACCAGAGGGCTAGACAAGAAATAATGGTTGGAACTTATCAAAGGGAAAACAACGTGGAATTAAGGGAGAAACTTCCTAATAGTAAGGACAGTTACAAGGGGAACAGCTTGATTTCAAAAAGTGATGTGTACTCCAGCACTGGAGGTTTTTAAGAAGAGATTGCATAGATTCTCTACTTGAGCAGGTGGCTGGATTAGAAGATCTCCAAGGTCCCTTCCAGCTCTATTCTATTCTATTCTATTCTATTCTATCAGTAAAACCAATCGAATAATTGTAGCAGCATCGAAGTTTTAAACTTAGAGAGATCTATTTGGTAACAAAATTTATATTGAGCACATAGGATGATTCAGTATGAAAGAAACCTAGTGGCACATTAAAAATGCATTTCTCTAGTCCTTTAAAAAAACCCTGATGTTCTTTCCCAGAGAGAGAAGAATTTGGGTAAGAAATGTGAAATTCACACAAGCCTGAGAGAAAAATTTCTACAAGATGTTCTATAGATGGCATTTAGATCCTAAAGAAATTGGCCTCGATGTATTCGAATTTACAACCCAAATGTTGGGATGTGGTTCTCTTGATGCTACATATTTTCATATGTGGTGGACCTGTCAAAAGGTTAAGGCATTTTGGATAAAATTTACTCCTCAATTATTTTGTTAGGTATAATTACTGATTGTACAGTGGTAGAGGTTAATCTGATTTTGCATTTAATAACGGCAGCAAGACTGTTGGTGGCGCAATACTGGAAGAAGGAAGATTTGCCTACAATCCAAGAATGGACACTGAAAGTCACAAACTTAGCTGAGTGATGAAAATATCTGCATATCTTAAAGACCATTCAAATGAGAGATACAAACGAGACAGGAAAAAATGGATCGATTATGTACAAAATAAATATGGAACTAAGAATTCCAGATAGCCTATGCTTAGGACTAGGAATGATTTGAACTGTTTAAGTTTATTTAGCAAGGAGGAGCTAAGTTCAATGTAAAGAGGTTATTAATTTCTTACTTTTATTTTTTATCAATATATCTTAGACTGTGGTTGTTAAATATCTATACGTGTACGGCAGTGTTTCTCAACCTTGGCAAGTGAAGAGCCCGACTTCAACCCCCAGATTCCCCAGCCAGCATCGCTGGCTGGGGAATTCTGGGAGTTGAAGTCCGGACATCTTCAACTTGCCAAGGTTGGGAAACACTGTGTACGGGGTTCTGGAAGTCGGGGGGGGTAGGTTGTGGGTGCTCGGGGGCTCGGGGGGGGGGGGGAAACTATTCCAGGTTGATTTTAAAGTAGTATGATTGCTCATGTATATTGTCCTTCGCTTACAACATGATATTGTCTATGTAACAATATACATGTGATTATATGTTATGGAAAATGAAAATAACATATTCTTCTTACACATTAAAAAAAAAACAACCCTTGATGTTTAAAATAGCTTCTAGTTTCATTGCAATTTATCTTATCAGGACTCTTTCACACCTGACTTTCCTTCCCAGAGACCAATGCAATTGTGGAAAGGCACAAGAGCCGAGGTGGCGCAGTGGTTAGGGTGCAGTACTGCGGGCCACTTCAGCTGAGTTATCTGCAGTTCAGCGGTTCTAATCTCACCGGTCAAGGTTGACTCAGCCTTCCATCCTTCCGAGGTGGGTGAAATGAGGACCCAGACTGTGGGGGGGCGATAGGCTGACTCTGTAAACTGCTTAGAGATGGCTGAAAGCCCTATGAAGCGGTATATAAGTCTAACTGCTATTGCTATTGCTATTGCAATTTATCTTATCAGGACTCTTTCACACCTGACTTTCCTTCCCAGAGACCAATGCAATTGTGGAAAGGCATGAAAAACATCTGCACTGTATTATACATCAAACTATAAATCCATTTTTGCACTCTACACGCATGGTAGGAAATTAGAAACTGGCAACATTTTTTCCCCAACAGAATAGCTGCATTATTCAATCGTGATAGCAAACACAATTTTCCTGCATAAGAAAATCATGTAGATCGAAAAAGTAATGTTCCTCGCAGAGAAGTAAGGACCTGGGAGACATTAGGAAACTCTAAAAAATTAATTTCCATGAACATCTGGAGAAGTGACAGTAATTAAATTGATGCACACTCAATGATATGGGGGGATAACAGGTGTATCTACAATTTTGCTTCTTCAATCCGATTTTGTTTTAGAAATCAAATCATCAGTACCCAAAAGCTTGAGCTTGAAAGTCATAAAGAGCCACGCTTACAATGTATTTCTCGTGCTTCAGAAGAAAGTCCTCAGAAAAAGCATATTGGTTTATTTACAGGTAACAGATTCCAGAAGAAGAACAACATTTTTTCTTTCTTCATTGTCCCACTGAACGACCCTTAGATGCCTTCTTGTATTTGACTCTAGTATCTGAATGCTACAATATAACTGGTTTAAGCATGATTTATTAAATTTCAATTAACTAAGCCATAAATCATGGTGTAAGGCATTCTAGATTAATCTACATTTAAGATTAATCTGCAAATCCTGTAGCCTCAATGGAGTCAAGTATTGACTAGATGGAGAACTTCATGGCTAGCTTGGCAGCTGGATTGCTGCCAAGGTTAGTCTGTGCTGGATTGCTGCCAAGGTCTTGTCTGCTCTTGCTGCCAAGGTCCTGTCTGTGTGTTAATAAATCCTTGCAGGGGTCAGAACACATATATTTATTCAGAAATGCACTCATGCTCCACCAGAATTTACCCTGTATTCTACCAAGCAATGCTCCCTGCCAAATACCATGAGATTCCCTTCACAGCTCTTGGCATGGAAAGAATCCCACCCAGCTACAGAATTATAAGGGTCCAGAAATGTGTAATCCCTGGCCTGGAAATTGTACATGAGCAAACTCTACAGGGATCTGCAGATCTTCATGTTCCAACTATATCTCAAGTAAAGATGTTATAAGACAGAAGACTGATAGAAAAAAAATGTAACACAGGAAAATAAATAAAACATAGGTTGTCTCTTAGTCATTGCACAACAAGGTAAGCTTAAAATGTCTTTGAATCTTGTATGCATACAGAATAGTTTTGTTTTCCTTTATTTTTTTAAAAAAATATATATTGGTAGATATAGAAATAAAAGATAAGAAAACAAGAACTTTCACACCGCAAAAATATCCACATGCTGCTTCCTATTTTCCAACATAACATTTTAAAAGTTGTATAATTTGTTTCTACAAGCTTGCCCTTATCTGAATTCTGTTAACCTTTAAGAAAATAAGCCACTTTTACAAGCAATGTTTATCCCACTATTTTTTCTATACTCATCTCTATATTTAGGCACTTTCACCGCTTCAAATGTTGTACAATATTTAACTTAACTGCTGTTAGTGAGATTGACATAAATTGTGAATATACATGCTGTAGTTTCTATCAACTAGAAGGTGAACACTTGCTGGTAATTGGAAAACCTGATGTTTCTTAATAGCATACATAATGTTCCGTTCAAAAATAATGTAATATCAGTTCATGATGAAACCGGGGAAACCTCTACTTTGGATGATTGACACTTCCATCAATAATACTGACCTTCACTATGAATTTATTTCATTTACCTGGCTAAATTGCCACTTGTAGAAGCACCCCATTAGGAACGCCAAAAAGCTTTTGAGAATGAGATTTAAAATAAGCCTCACTCACAAAGATCATCTTCAGGGAATTGGAGGACAAATTTTGGCATGTTATTCAATAGATTATTAAGGAAATACAAATGGGTCAAGCGACGCCTTAATAGCAGGTTTAGAATTGTAGAGTTTACTGTGAAAAATGAAACTTATTGGAAGCTTGATTATTTTTCTTGAGGATCAGCAGTAATCTTTTACTTTCATGGCATCGTCTATTTTCATGATTTAGAGCTGTTTCTAGGGGATAAACCTATTCAATATCTCCATCTCCTGCACATATACACATTCAAGGGGCCTAGAATTCAGACTCAAACTACTTTCTCTTGCCTCATAAAGTAAACAATCAGATAAGGCACTACTGCTTAGACTTGGCATAAAAATACAATAATGAATAAGTTAAATATTTTTTACTGCCATTTCATGGTGCTTCTAATCTGCTGAGGGAGGCAGCCACTTCATCTTAGGAAATGATGATGGATCTTAAACTATTTTCCATTTTCTTAATCAAGAACATTGGCTCTTGTAAAGTCATGTGCCAAAAATGAAGGATGCAGATTAACAGATAAACTTAATGGTAAAACAATAGAAATGTGTAACAGTGGAATATCTTCATCAGATTCCATTCTGAGCCCAGAAAGACTGTCTGTGGATACTCAGCAGATATGAAGCAATTTTTGTCACCGTACAACTTAAATGTTTACATTCCAGCTGCTTTACTAAGATCTCTCTATGAGGCCACCCTGTGATTTCTTACATAAATTATATACATTGTTTAAAGATCTGTCAAATCTATCACGCACATAATTTAATAAAATTAGTCAGCTATTTGCAATCTGCCTTTCCGTGATGCCAAACGTCTGGACCAATATTTCCTTAGGTACTTTGATTTTTGTCTAAAATATTTAGCATTTTATTGTAAGGATACAAATCATTCTACCCGTGGGTTCAGCTGTTAAACGCTGCATCAGTTTTGGGCCAAGGGAAATTGACTCAGACTTTGGGCCCCTCTGTTTATATATTTGCACTGATTTTTCTGCTAAGCAACCATAAGAGATAAAATAAAACAATTAAACTTGACATTTAAAACATTGAAATTAAAACATTGGAATTCACTTAGATGTACAAGTTGAAAATCCTCTGTAGAAAATCTAAACACTTTTTCAAGGAAATAAAAGGGATCCAAACATGGGTGTGCCATTGTGTTCCAAGCTAAAACCCTTTTTAAGCATGTATATAGCATTCTGGTACATGTAAATAAAAGGGATAGGGCTTAGGTCACAATTGCTCACCACTGCTTTTGTCAATCTGGTTCCTTCCCCTTTACCCCCTCTGCACAATTATAGTTTAGAAGAGCGTGCATGCCAGAATTTGAAGAATATTCTTTCCTGCATCCTCAAGAAAAACACTTCAGAAAAAGGTCTTGAAAGGATTTTTCTGAAGATATTGTTCTGTATTGTCTATAATACTCAGTAGAGGCTCTCCATGGACACAAATTGGCCTATTGTTACCAACTGTTATCTTTTATTCTGGTACCGCCAGTTCTCTATATTACTATAAATTTGTGCCATAAATGAAGATTGTATAAAAATGTATGTAATATGTGTATGATCTTCCCAATTCTAGTGCCCAAACTGGATGAATCTGTGGCGCAGTGCTTAGGGTGCAGTACTGTGCTTCAGCTGACTGTTATCTGCAGTTCATCGGTTCTAATCTCACCGGCTCAAGGTTGACTCAGCCTTCCATTCTTCCGAGGTGGGTGAAATGAGGATCCAGACTATGGGGGCGATATGCTGACTCTGTAAACCGCTTAGAGAGGGCTGAAAGCCACAGCCAGGCATGCTCAGTTCCGATTTAAAGCGACAGCATTTTTCCCCCTTGCAAAGTAAGTTTTCCCATTCTTTTTCTTCTCCCTCCCCCTCCTTCCTCCCTCTCTCCCTCCCTCCCCCCCTCTCTCAAACAGACACACGCACACAGAGAACTTGGATCCCTCTCTCACTCACTCACTCTCAGACAAACACAAACACAGAAGTTGGATTGGATATATTTTCCAATGGCTTGAAAGCAGCTCCTCTGCCATACTTCCCTCCTTCCCCTGCTGCCTTCCGATCGG
This sequence comes from Thamnophis elegans, assembly GCF_009769535.1. Classification (NCBI taxonomy): domain Eukaryota; kingdom Metazoa; phylum Chordata; class Lepidosauria; order Squamata; family Natricidae; genus Thamnophis; species Thamnophis elegans. The sequence continues at coordinate 3,597,071 of NC_045551.1, forward strand.
AGCCTTTGATTGCAGGTGAATCACGTTGCCTTTTCAGTGAAGCTGGGCTTATATACTTTTATCCAGCTGTGTGTGTGTGTGTGTGTCTGTGTGTGTGTGTGTGTCTGTGTGTGTGTGTCTGTGTGTGTGTGTTTGAAAAGGCAACATGGGTTCTGCATGCAATCAAATTTTTTGAATTCCTCCCCCCTCCCCACACACGCACCTTTTCCAGCTGTTTCAGAGAGGATTTCAACTCTGCCCTCATGAAAGGCCAGAGCTCTGAGTCAGACTGAGCTAGTTGCTCCCAGAGAACTCTAAAAAGCCTGTAAAAATGCCCTCTACAGGAGGCAAGAGAACATGTGCCTCCTTTGCATAAGGAATTGTTCGCTTTTTAACCCTTGGTTAACTCTTAAAAGGCAAAAAATTCCTTATACAAAAGAGGCCCCTAGTTCTCTGGCCTCCTTCTATAGTTAACACTAAGCACTGTTCTAAGTCACTGTGACTTAGAATCTGGTAGCAACTACCTTGGCTTTAATTATTTTTAAAAAATTCTTTAAAATTCTTTCCTTTTCCTCATGACTGGTGAGACCAAGCACGTCTGCAAGTGATCTGATCCCATGACATTTCGGGTTTAAAAGATGTGTGCCTATTAAAGAACTGGAAGGTAATTCAGCTCACTCAATAGTGGTACAATATGAGCAAACTGTTCGTCATCCATAACTGACTGATGAGATTAATAGATACCTTCCTGGACAAGTACTTCTGCAAGTGATCTGATCCCATGACACTTAGGGTTTAAAAGATGTGTGCCTATTAAGAAACATGAAGGTAGTTCAGTTCACTCAATAGTGGTACAATATGAGCAAACCGTCATATTGTATGGTCATCTATGGTCACATTATAAAGTCGAGGTGGCACAGTGGTTAAATGCAGCACTGCAGGCTACTTCAGCTGACTGCAGTTCTGCAATTCGGCTGTTCAAATCTCACCGGCTCAAGGTTGACTCAGCCTTCCATCCTTCCGAGGTGGGTGAAATGAGGACCCGGATTGTTGGGGGCAATATGCTGACTCTGTAAACCGCTTAGAGAGGGCTGAAAGCCCTATGAAGCGGTATAAAGTCTAACTGCTATTGCTATTATGGTCATCCATAACTGCATGCAGCCACATTCTGGACCAGCTCTAATTTCCAGATAGTCTTCAAGGAGTGTGCCATGATTTCCTTCCACCCTTGCTCCTAGCAATTTAAGTCCTGCTTCCTTTCATTCTTTAATAGCAGTAGACTTATATACTGCTTCATAGGGCTTTCAGCCCTCTCTAAGCGGTTTACAGAGAGTCAGCATATTGCCCCCAACAATCTGGGTCCTCATTTCACCCACCTCGGAAGGATGGAAGGCTGAGCCAACCCTGAGCCGGTGAGATTTGAACCGCTGAACTGCTGATCTAGCAGTAGCCTGCAGTGCTGCATTTAACCACTGCGCCACCTTGGCTCTTTAAGATCAAGAGTCAGCTTTCAATAATGTTAAGCAAATCAAGGGCCATTCAAGGACACACAAAAAGCTGGGATTGTTCATTAGTTTCAGCTGAACGTTCAAGAATATCATTCTTTTTTTTTTAGCAATAACAAATGTGGTCATATACCAGATTCTGAGGGTTGCACACATGTCTGTTCCATCATCTTAGCGTGAGAAAAGTCTAACTTCTCTGCCAAAATAGACAAAAGTTCTTATGCAGTTAAAAAGAATAGATACCAGATGCAAATTCCAAGAGATTTAGGAAATGTCTACTTATTACTGTGCTGCGTAATCAAAGAGGAGAAACATGTTTACGTAACCTGGGCCAGCAGTTCTATAGTCTCTTTTTCCAGAACGAATTGACAATAGCCAACAACTATGGTAGCATCTGACATTTATACAAAAGATGATTATTTCTTGTACGCTGTTACAAGGTGGGATGACGGGATACTTTTGTTTTTTTTAAAAAAAGCAAAACTGTTTCCAAGGTTTCCCCCATTAAAAAAGAAATATTTACAATAGTCTATTACTAATCAGGATGAATTGTATTATATTAACCTTTATTGCAAAAAAAAGAATTCAACAAGTTAGCAGCAGATAAAACCAAATAAAGTAACATAGTTTACGGCAAGTTCATTGAGGCAATCCAAGGGTGTTTGGTTTTACAAGCGGTGTAGCAAAAGCTGACCAAATATATAAAAACTGAATCATATTGGTTGGATAAGAGATGGTTTGGTCAGTTCTTTTAATTTACCATAGTCAATCTAGATGGAGAATACTTAGCCTTTCTGATCCACACTACTAATTTCAGTCATGCTTTACAAAACCTAGAAAAGAGATTTCCTGGGTAGAACAGACTGATTTCTAACCCATGGTTTCCAGTGAACCAACATTATGTTTCCTATAATACAACTGTACAACAAATAATGGAAATGTGAGACAGTAAATTTGATAGTCTATTGAATTGAATTGAATTGAATTTATTATTTGTATGCCGCCCTTCTCCGGGAGGACTCAGGGCGGCGAACAATTCAAAAGGGGAAAAAGGGGAACATAAAAAACGAAATACAAATAATAAAAGTAGACAACAGTCGCACAACCATACATGTCGAGAGGGGAGGGAACTCATCACCCCAGGCCTGCCGGCAAAGCCAGGTTTTGACGGCTTTTCGGAAGGCCTGGAGAGAGGTGAGGGTCCGAATCCCTGCGGGGAGTTCATTCCAGAGGGCCGGAGCTGCCACAGAGAAGGCCCTTCCCCCGGGTAATAGCCAGATGGCATTGGCTGGTAGACGGCACCCGGAGGAGGCCAACCCTGTGAGATCTAATGGGTCTGTGGGAGGTAATTGGCAGCAGGCGGTCTCTAAATTTGATAGTCTATAATATAACCACACAGTAACATTTATTTAAAACATGAAATAATAATGCCATGGGACCAAACAGATGATATTCCCTGTTTAAAAAGGGATATGAAATGTTTTAATGCATACAAGGGACAATTCATTGTTTGTCTTGTGAACCAATTAAACATTCCAAATAAAAAAAATGAATTATTTAATGTGTTGCTGGTTTTACTTAAATATATACTTATTAAAAATAAGATTATATCACATCTTTTGTTTTCACAGAAAGTTTTTTTAAAAAAACCATAGAATCCTGTCATGATTTTAAACATCTAATTCACACTATCATAAAACCGTTTAAACAGTATGAGAGATCTTTTGGTAAAGTCTCAATAATACAGTAGATGATAGAATAGCTATTAAACGAAGTAAGCAACTTACTTTTTTATATAAAAGAAAATGAAATAATGATTTTACAAATCCAGCAACTATTGAATAAACAGTCTTTAAAAATTGGAAGGTATTATAGATTTTTTTAAAAATATACCATAGAGAATGTAATATAAAAATCAGATTACTGGCACTAAATCATTCTATTTGTGTGAGTTTTTCCAGCATACTTTAAGAGCAGGCTTAGAGCATTCTCTTATTCTTGTTTTAGATCTGCAATTAGCAATTAAGACATAGCTGCGTAATAAGAGATTTAAATCTTATGCAGATCAAATTCAACTAAAATGGCTTATCCCACAAGGAAAATAAATCAACAAAAATCACTCCATCTCAATAGCTATAACAATGCTGGAATAGAGGTACATTTCCACTAAAGAAGAAGATTGGACCATGTGATGGATTGTGGGTGGGGGACAAGATCATGAACTTTTAACTGAGTGGGATTCTGATGTAACTTCCAGAATTGGATAATGTCAGCGTTCCAAGTATCATGCAGAAATCAGAGTCAAAGGCAAAACGATCCTTAAAGTTCCAATTTAATAAGACAGGCGTGTTGGCATCGTGCTATGGAATCCCAATTCTGGAAATGACATCAGAATCCCACCCAGTTAAAAGTTCATGATCTTGTCCCCACACCCACAATCCATCACATGGTCCAATCTTCTTCCCACGCTAGCACCTATGCCCAGCTGCTTCCGGTCAGGTGCAAAGTTTTGGGAGACAAAAGATGACCTTGAGCTTCTAGAAAGGAATTTTTTATTTTGAAAACAACACATTCTACCCCTTGCTATTCCCCCCCCCCCTTAATGAGAGTGTGGCAGGCCAAAGATTCTTAAAGGAACCACTGTAGGCCTGACATGGATTTTGTCAGCAGAATAGAAAGTAATGTTCAATGTAGATGGAAGTTAGTTAAATCTGCAGGAAGTTTTATAGGAAGCACTGTAGTAGTTCTTGCTTAACAACCTTGCTTAATAACCTCAAAATTATGACGGATTCCCCCCAAAACTACTTTTGGCCCAGTTCCAGAGATCTGATGGCTGCACATAACCCCATGGTCACATGGCTCTAGATGGGGCTGCCCTTGAAGAGTGTTTGAAGACTTCAGTTGGTCCAGAATGCAGCCGCACGAACGATAGTGGGGGTACCTAGGTACACCCACGTTACACCTATCCTCTGCGAGCTTCACTGGCTCCCCATTGGTCTCCGGACACGTTTCAAGGTGCTAGTTGTTACTTTTAAAGCCCTGCATGGTTTAGGACCTGGCTACGTGAGAGACCGCCTCCTGCCAATTACCTCCCAGAGACCAATAAGATCACACAGATTAGGCCTCCTCCGGATTCAATCTGCCAGCCAATGTCGGCTGGCGACTCCCTGGGGGAGGGCCTTCTATGTAGCTGCTCCGGCCCTATGGAACGATCTTCCCATGGAGATCCGGACCCTTACTACTCTTCCGGCCTTCTGCAAAGCGATTAAGACCTGGCTGTTCCGGCAGGCCTGGGGCTGTTGATTTATCCAGCCCCATTCTAAGCTATATGAATGTTGTGCAATTTTAATGTCTGTTCTTTTTAATTTTTATATGTCCCCCCTCCCCGTTTTTATCTGTATGCCGCCCTGAGTCTCTCGAGAGTGGGCGGCATACAAATCCTAATAAACCGTAAACTGTAAACCGACTGCATTTTGATGCTTGGCTCACCTTTACAGCCTAATGCAGCATTCCATAATCACATGACCACCTACAGGGTTTGCTGGTTTCCCATCTTTTCAGACACTTTCTGGAACATAATGCCCATAGGATAGATGGATTTGCTTAACCTCAGCATTCATCTATTGTCATGTTCTAAATGATGCCACTCAGGAACTCATTAAAAATGAAGTGAACCATATCACAACCATCCTGGCTATCGAGACATTATGGAAGTTACTGATGGCCCCCACAATTCTCCTTAGGATGTCAGTTTAAAACATTTAAATCTTATTCTAGCAAGGACGTACTGGAAATTAAGATATATAGCTTATAAATTCTCCATTGCAGAGAGCAAAACAGTCATAAAATTATTTGCAGCACGTAACAAATCCATACTTGCTATTTATATAAGCCAAACAAGGAGAAGAACACTTAAAATATAATACAAACAACTAATGAAAGATTAGTATTCCTGAACACCCCGTTGCATAAAAACATTCAAAGGATGGAATTAGAATTCACTTGCACATCTGATATGATTTTAATTTTCTCTCGATGTTATTTTTTTTTGCGGGGGGAACCCACACCAATGATTATTTTTGCATATTTATTTGCATTCATCAGTTTTTTAAAAAAATTCTAAGATACATTGGCTGTAGAATGGCATTGGTTGGAATACTAATCAGTTGGCAGTAAAGAAATATAAATGTTAAATGCTATGGCTGAATTCAGATCATGTATTAAGAATGCCTGATGTTTATAATATAAACATTCAGTAACAGCTAAATCAAGAGAGGGCAAAAACAAAAAAATGTGAATATATCCCAGTTTTGCAGAATTAAATACTATTATTTAAATGCTTATACATGTTTGCAAAACAAAGAAGAAAACTAGAATATATTTCTAGCAAAAACATCCTGAAAACTTTCTTAAACTAGGGACTGGGGTGGGGGCAACAGTTAAAGAGCAAATTGGCTGTATATGGCTCACTATAAACTCTCTGAAGTGAAATCATGATCGACCACGGAAGTTACTGGATTACATCCATTAGGGAATACGATTTCATTCAATCTATCTTGAAAGCAAAGCTCTAAACATGACCCTTCAGTTGATCTTCTGTTCCAGTTTCCAGGGGCATTAATATTTTTGTTCTGAGATCAACACAAGCTTTGAAACAAAGCATTTTAACAGCCAAGGATCACTAATTTTGAAACGGCATTCAAGTAGGAAAGATCTGATCATACATATTTGCAATACTTGCCATTGCAAACTGCTACAACTTGGCAAAGAGGATCGTGTTACTTCAAGAATGGATATTTGCCCAAATATGAGATCACTTGACAACATTCCAGTCAAAAGCAATGCAGTTACCGTAACTTCTCATGTTCCCAGCACTTGAATAATATACGTTAGACAGTGAAAATGTCATAGCAGGTATGCATGTACTATGCTTCAGTGTAATGTCTGGCCATAATAAAGGTTTAAAATCTCTTTTGTGTTGGAAGGGAGGTGGGGAAAAACTACTAAGGGAAGTAAAGGCTCTTGTGGGCAGTCAAATGGTGCTTTTGGGTCAGAGGTGGGTTCCTACCAGTTCGCACCTATTCGGTAGAACCGGTTCGTCAAATCTACCGAACCGGTTAGAAGAGGTTCCACCAGTGGACCCGGAAAGCAGGCCACACCTACAGAAGAGGTTCCAAAAAATTTTGAAACCACCACTGCTACACACACACACCACACACACACAGAGAGAGAGAGAGAGAGAGAGATTGACGAGAGAGAGAGAGAGAGAGAGAGAGAGAGAGAGAGAGAGAGAGAGAGAGAGAGAGGAGGAGAGAGAGAGAGAGAGAAAGAAGAAATAATAAAGAAAAATAAAGAAAAAATGAGAGAGATGAAAGAAAAAAAGAAAAAGGGACAGAGAGACAAAAGGAAGGAGAGAGAGAGAGAGAGAGAGAGAGAGAGAGAGAGAGAGAGAGAGAGAAAACACATGGCCGACAAGCCACTCCCACCAGGTCACATGGCTGGCTAGCCACTCCCACAAAGGAGGCCACACCCACAGAGTAGGTTCCAAAAGTTTTTGAAACCCACCACTGTTTTGGGTGCTGGAGCAAAGAAGAAATAGGAACAAATTAACTCTGAACAGATTTTTAGTTCCTAGCAAGGAGTACATACAAAACGAATAACTAGATATAAGATTTATCTTTTATTATTTTATTCTAGAATTTTAATTTTATTAAGTGTTTTATTTGTTCTGGTCTAGAACTGTAATACAATTCTGATATCTGATATTGGGTCAAATTTCTGGTTCAGTGGATATAGCTTCGTCTCTAAACTATATGAGATGCTTAAGAGACCAGGCTATAAATTGGAATGTCATCCATTTTAATCCCATCTTCAACATGAAGTCAACATTTGAGTGATCTTATGCCAGTTGCTCTCAGCCCTAAGAAGGCGGCAGTGGCCAGCCACTTCCTGAAACACCTTCCAAGAAAACTGCAGAGAATTATCCAGGCAATCACCAGGAATCAAAAGTTGATTTGAAGACACAACCCCACATTAAGAAATCAGTTTATTTATGTATTCAAGTTTATACCTACTCAACATCATTCTTTTAGCATTCAATCTGTCCTTTTTTCCTGAGTGCTGGACTTAATTGTTCATCCAGATTTAATTCTTCAGGTAGCAAGCATTGGCACAGCCCATCTTGTCAAGATTTACGTCATAAGCCCGAACCAGCAAGGGAAATATAAAGGGATTTTCTGTTTTGTTTGATAGCAATAGCAATAGCAGTTAGACTTATATACCGCTTCATAGGGCTTTCAGCCCTCTCTAAGCGGTTTACAGAGTCAGCACATTGCCCCCAACAACAATCCGGGTCCTCATTTCACCCACCTCGGAAGGATGGAAGGCTGAGTCAACCCTGAGCCGGTGAGATTTGAACTGCTGAACTTCAGATAGCAGTCAGCTGAAGTGGCCTGCAGTACTGCACCCTAACCACTGCGCCACCTCGGCTCTTTGAGAAGGCAACTCCATAACTAAAACAGATGGTGCAGTCTATTCATGAAGAGCAACACTGTTCTACCAGAGAGCTTATCTGTATATTCCTGCTTGTTACTTAGATGGGAAAATAACTATATATACTAAGGAACCAAGAGAAGGGATGAGAGCATAACCTGGGAAGGACTGCCTATGATTTGGCTCTGAAATCTCTCACATGTTCCATAAATTATTTACAGAATGATGATTTCATAGGGTGGCTCGTATACAATACCAAATTGGGGGTATTTAGCAAGCCATAACAGCCTCAATTATTCATTTATTGTAAGGCATAAATTCATGGATCAAGTTATGCTAAAAAAAAGTATTCCCCATTGTGATTTAGAAGATCCTCAGAATCTGGCTATCCCGTCAGGCCTGGGGCTAAGACTGTAACCCGCCCGAATGGTATGAATGTTGTGTTTTTAATTATATATTGTCTTATATGTTAAAAGTTTGTCTCCCCCTCCCCCTTGGGTTGTGAGCCGCCCTGAGTCCCCCCAGGGAAAAGGGCGGCATATAAATAAACTTCTACAATCTACAACTTCTACAATTTAGAATTATGCAAATTGCAACAATGACAGATGGTTGAATGGGACAGGAGTGTGATGGAAGGGGAAAGAAAGAAATCTATAGTGTTTAAAAAAAGTTTAAAAAAAACAAGTGGTTTGCAAAAAAACGTTTATGCAGAATGGTTTCCTATATGTTTACGGCTCAATTGGCAATACAAATAATTGTGAATATGTCCCTAACTGTGAAAGGAAGCTACTCTTTGTTTAATAGTTTAAGTCCCTTTATAGAATGTACAACTTTACTTAAAAAGAAACAAACATTTTTTTTAAAAAAAAAGTCCCTGTCCTTTAAATAAGTTAAACTAAATCAAGAGCCTACTATGTTCAACTATATAAAAATTCAACAAAACAAAGCAATGTTATTATCTACCTCATTTGTGCTTGATGCTGTTAAAAGAATGGATGGTGGAGATGGATTTAGATTTTTAACACTCATTTCACAGTGATACAAACATTTTTTACATAATTCCCTGGGAAGAAACAGTTGACTTAGAATACAGCATTCATACCACCACGGATTATTCACATAAAAATGAGAGTACTGTATTATTAAAATAATGGTTGCTCAACTCGGTTCCACCACAAATGCGCGTATGAGAAAAGTGCGTGTGACTAAAGTGCGGTGACAAAACCGCGCCGTCAAAACCACAGAGACGAATGAGCGCAGAAGCACTGTAACATAACCCTAAAATAACCCTAAATCTAACCCTAACCCTAACCCTTAAATCGCGCTTCTGTTGGCGTGCTGTTGTCGGTGCGCTGTTGTCGGCACGCTTTTGACATCGCGGTTTTAGCGCCGCGGTTTTGTCGGCACGCTTTTGACGTTCGCGGTTATGTCGTGCCACGGCTCAACTCAGCCTCTAACTACCTAAGATTACTGTACAACTTCCAACATGTTAAATAAATCAATATATGGGAAAAAACCTTGCTGGGGAGAAGTGTTTTAAAGGAATGAGGAGAAATGTGCAAGAATAACTCTGGGTCAGAAGATTTATATGATCTGAAGAAAAACCAGCTGAACCATTTTTTAAATTTTACTTTATTTTAACATTATTATCTACTATGATGTTTATGAATTCTATTGTGTTAAGTATTTTACTTTGTTCTTTTTCTCCTTCTTCCTTTATGTCATATTTTGGAATTTATACTGTATGTTATTTGGTTTCTAACTGTAAATAAACCTGCTATCATTTTCATCATCATCATTATCAGGGATGCAATTGTATTCCTTTATTTTGTAATGATTCGCTCCCAGAGGATTCTTTTCTGCATATAGTCTATTTGATCAATGCACAATCCTTGGCTCTAAGTAGCAAAACTCAGACTGATCCTTATGTATGGTTATTGCTTTTCGCTTTGTTGAAGTATCTCCTTGCTTCAACATTGCTGAGGGACACAGAACAGCGTGATGGGTTCTGCCTTCTATACTCAATACTGTCTGTTATCACGTCTTTGATTACCTGCAAAAAAAGACACAAAAATAGCATCAAAACTGTACTAGTAGTGAAAGTAGAATACCCAGCATTGTTATTCATTTATACAAGCATCAGTCACAAACAAAGGATATAATGTTGTTCTTTTTTCCTTTTTTTTCACAAGATAAAGCCTTTAAAAAGTATCTAAATTTGCTGTCATATATGCTCTGCCTGCTTGCAGAGAAATATGTTCCATTAATCTCAATGGAACCGTCCTCTAAAGAAATATAGTGTTTCCCTGAAAATAAGACCGGGTCTTCATTTTTGCTCCAAAAGATGCATTAAAGCTTAATTTCCACTTACGTCTTATTTTTCAGGAAATACGGTACTAAATTGTCTGTCTGGCTGATGATCTTAACTGGGTCTTATTTTTGGGGTAGGGCTTATATTATGAGCATCCTGAAAAATCATGCTAGGGGCGTATTTTCTAGTTGGGTCTTATTTTTGGTGAAACACACAGTGTCTATCAGATTTGCACTGTATAATTTTTACACTAAATGAACAAAAAGATCAATTACATTAAAGAAATGATTTCTGATGGAAATAACGATCCGGTCTCTTTGTGTATATTGTTTATACACACATACATTTCCCATACATGTATTATATAGCACATGAATAATTCAAAGTCTCTTTTTGAGTGTTTGAATGTGAAACACTAGAGAGTCCCAAAGAGTTTATGCACACATCCCAAGCCTGCCTGCATATCTAACTATCTATCTATCTATCTATCTATCTATCTATATCTATCTATCTATCTATCATCTAATCTATCTATCTATCTATCTATCTATCTATCATCATCTATATCTATCTATCTATCTATCTCTCTCTATCTATATATCTATCTCATCTATCTATCATCTATCATCATATCTATCTATCTATCTATCTATCATCTATATCTATCTATCTATCTATCATCTATCTATCTATCTATCTATACTATCTATCTATCATCTATCTATCATCTCTATCTATCTATCTATCATCTATCATCTATCATCTATCTATCATCTATCTATCTATCTATCTATCTATCTATCTATCTATCTATCTATATATCATCTATCTATCTATCTATCTATCTATCTATCTATCTATCTATATCTATCTATCTATCTATCTATCTATCATCTATCTATCTATCTATCTATCTATCTATCTATCTATCTATCTATCATCTATCTATCTATCATCATCATATCTATCTATCTATCTATCTATCTATCTATCTATCTATCTATCTATCATCTATATCTATCTATCTATCTATCTATCTATCTATCTATCTATCTATCTATCTATCTATCTATCTATAAATAAATTGCTGCAATCTTCTTCTTTCTGAAATAAAAAGAGAAAGGCACTTTCTAATGTATACTATGGTACCATTCTCCAGAAAGATGACAGATTTTAGCCATGATCCAAAGTTAATAGCACAATTTCATAAGTGCATAAACGCAGCAGCAGCAAAAAATCTTTAGCATATCTTTCATGCAAGCAAGGGCTGGACTTATTCCCCCAAGGTATGGATAAGAAATATGTGCACTGATCTTGTATATCCTTTGGGGGGTATGTTTCCCTTCTTTTAGACATTATGTGCATAGTTTAACTTCTGGAACTCTATTTTCAGTTAGAATTACTTATGGCTGAGCTAAGGAGATTATATGAAAGGTGAATGCATGCAATAGCGAAGACTTTGATGAAAATATTATCATGAGCAATTGTGATGTATGATTTAATAATGTATGCTTTTTATTTCAATTTTTACGCAGTGTGGTGTTTTTTTAAATGGAGAATGAAATTTAACCGCTAGATGGCATCTTTTAATCATAATATAGCCAACAGTTCCTACTTTTGTAAGAAAAGTAATGTTAGTAATTACTAAACTGTCTAGACAAAAAAAAAACCCACTTCAACTCTATTTTACATATAAAGACTCTGGTTTTGTCCAGGAGCAGAACTATAAACTAAGTTTCCCAGCTTCTCCATTTAATCATTCCTCAATTTCTCAGTTTTGTGTGAAAGAGACCTTCAAATCAACTTCTATCATTCAGAGTCACCTGAAACCATGAGATGGGCAGTATATACATTTAATTAATTAACAAATAGATAAATTTCCATTGCATTGAACATGCATCAACATCTATATAGAATTTCTATGGGAAGGGCGGATGGGTTACAAAATGTTAAAGGTAACAAAAATGTCATTTTCTATGCAAATGAAAGTCGTGCCTTCCTTTTTCTCTTTAATGAAACATTAGCAAATTTTCTATTTTTCCATAAACAAAGTTATGTCTGCATTCTGTAGAAGTAGTTCACCATGCAATTTTGCCCAATATGCATTGATTAGAAGCTCTACTCATTAAAGCATAACAAGTAAATTCATGGCCAGAACTGACCTAAATATGAAAGTGGCCTATTACTTCTAAGGGTTTGGTTCATATCTTAAATCCTAAAATGGATTTCTGAAATTAAGCAATGATGAGAAAGTAAGGTTAGAGTTAGAGCAAGGAAAAACAAGGTGGTTTTATAACTCTACAAACGAAACCTCATCTTAATGGATTAAGTTAGGGAAAGAACCTGGGACGAATAGTTAAGAGATACAGGCAACACAGATATTTGGATATTTATGTTTGCCTATGTAAACAAAATACATTGAGGTCACAATCAAATGATATAAATTATGCAAATTGTATTTGCATGATGGCATCATTAAGCAAATAGCAGAAAGTTGATGTGCTGCCTGAGAAGTCTATTGCATCAGATCTAGTAAAAAAGAGGCTTCATTACATTTGGAATAGTGAACAACTTTAGAAAGCAATCTAAAAAATATTTTGATAACATGCTTGACCATAGTTTTTAGAGCAAATAAGAAAGGAGAAGCACACTGGGTATGATTTTGAAATTTTCTCAAATCCTTAAAGAACAACTCCAGCATGGATTGCATTATATGGGAGGGGCTGAGTGGACCATAGGCATTGCATTCCAAATTGTTGCCAACTACTAAGTCTAACTGCTAACTGCTATTGCTACTCCTCCCCTAGGCAACTGGGCTTTCTTGTTTTTCTTCGAAGACATTTTGCTTCTCGCCCAAGAAGATCGATACAACATCATCTATCTCTTCATAACACCTTCCTTTCAGCAGTTCCAAGGAGGCTCCACACCCATCTGCCTTAGTCAGGTGGCCCTGAGGACTCAGATAAACCTCCAGGTGGTCTCAACGATTATCTAAAAGAATGCAAATGACCAACTTTGTGTGCAAGGAGTATAAATCCTTCCCCGCCATCTAGTCAGAGCTGAAGAAGCTTCTTGGATGAGAAGCAAAGTGCCTTTAAAGAAAAACAAGAAAGTCCAGTTGCTTCTTGAAAAAACAATTTTGGGACAATTATGACTGGATGACTGACAAAAGATACTCCGCCCATAGGAATGCTTAGGGAAATTGCTTTCAGCCTCAAGAGAACTTCAGGCCCAGACCACATAGACAATGTATAGGCTGGTTGGAGACTGTTGGAATTAAGGTCAAACACATTAGAATGAACCAGGTTGAGATGACAATTAGATGTTTCCTCAATGCTAATATTGGGTAATATTGGCCCTAAGAATAGGTCTGCATCATTCTGAAATAGGATCATTCACAGTTTGGGGTGATAGTCATATTCAGAAGGAATCAATAAAAAGAAAATCCAAGGTTTTTTGCCTACTGCTTTTTAGAAGAAAGCAAAGATTTCTTTCAATTAAGAATTAAGATCAATCAATTAAGAATTAAGATCATTCCCATTTACATATATCTTGCTGAACCCCTTTCTGTGAATAAAAAAACAAAAACAAATAAATGCCTCATTTATCTACAGATAGATTTGCAACGAATATAGAAGGATTTTAATATTTAAATAATTCTTTCTTAAACCCTAATCTAGATTACTGAAGCAAATAAAGATATTTTTATATATATACACATACACACACACACACACCACATACATACACACACATTTCTTTGCAAATTATGGTGGAAAATAAGTATTTGTTCAATATCAAAAGTTCATCTCAATACTTTGTTATAATCCTTTGTTGGCAATGACAAAGGTCAAACGTGTCTGTAGTCTTCACAAGGTTGGCACACACTGTTGCTGGTATGTTGGTCCATTCCTCCATGCAGATCTCCTCTAGAGCAGTGATGTGTTGGGGCTGTCGCTGGGCAACATGGACTTTCAACTCCCTCCAAAGGTTTTCCATGGAGTTGAGATCTGGAGACTAGCTAGGCCACTCCAGGACCTTGAAATGCTTCTTACGAAGCCACTCCTTCATTGCCGGGGCGGTGTGTTTGGGATCATTGTCATGCTGAAAGACCCAGCCAAGTTTCATCTTCAATGCCTTTGCTGATGGAAGGAGGTTTGCACTCAAAATCTCATGATACATGGCCCCATTCATTCTTTCCTGTACACTGATCAGTCGTTCTGGTCCCTTTGCAGAGAAACAGCCCAAAACATGATGTTGCCACTCCTGTGCTTCACATAGGTATGGTATTCTTTGGATGCAACTCAGCATTCTCTGTCCTCCAAACACAACGAGTTGTGTTTCTACCAAACAGTTCTACTTTGATTTCATCTGACCATATGACATTCTCCCAGTCCTCTTCTGGATCATCCAAATGCTCTCTAGCAAACTTCAGACGGGGCCGGACATGTACTGGCTTAAGCAGGGGGACATGTCTGGCACTGCAGGATCTGAGTCCCTTGTGGCGTAGTGTGTTACTGATGGTAGCCTTTGTTATGTTGGTTCCAGTTCTCTGCGGGTCATTCACTAGGTCCCCCCGTGTGGTTCTGGGATTTTTGCTCACCGTTCTTGTGATCATTTTGACCCCACGGGGTGAGATCTTGCGTGGAGCCCCAGATCGAGGGAGATTATCAGTGGTCTTGTATGTCTTCCATTTTTCTAATTATTGCTCCCACAGTTGATTTCTTCACACCAAGTTTCTTGCCTATTGCAGATTCAGTCTTCCCAGCCTGGTGCAGGTCTACAATTTTGTTTCTGGTGTCCTTCGACAGCTCTTTGGCCTTCACCATAGTAAAGTTTGGAATGTGACTGTTTGAGGTTGTGTCTTTTCTACTGCTAACTAGTTTAAACAGGTGCCATTAATACAGGTAATGAGTGGAGGACAGAGGAGCCTCTTAAAGAAGAAGTTACAGGTCTGTGAGAGCCAGAAATCTTGCTTGTTTGTAGGTGATCAAATACTTATTTTCCACCATAATTTGCAAATAAATTCTTTCCAAATCAGACAATGTCATTGTCTGGATTTGTTTTCTCATTTCTCATAGTTGAGGTCTACCTATGATGTCAATTACGGTCCTCTCTCATCTTTTTAAGTGGGAGAACTTGCACAATTGGTGGCTGACCAAATACTTTTTTGCCCCACTGTACAACAATTATTCTGCACTCTGTGCTCACTGAATAAAAGAACTGCTTAATTAGATGTAGAAATCATTTCTGCCTACTCATCTACTTTTCCCAACTGCTGAAGAAATAATAGGTATAACTCTCATGCAGGATAAGAATCAATGGAATTCTAAAGCAGAAAGCACTTCAAAACAGCAACAGGAATCTTGGTTTTTTTCCCCAGGCTTCGTTTGCAGAACTCAAGGCAAGAAGTAGGGACAATATGAACATATTTTTTCCTTATCTCCCATAATTGAGGAAATTATTACTTTTGCCCAATAAACCTATGGTTCTGGCATTGCCCAACAGCTTCATTGACCATTTATTGTATTGTCCATTTGTCCATATTTAATAATTTTCTTTTTCCATCCCTTGCTCTTCAAAGAATAATATAGAAACTGAGTGTTTTTTTTATGAGTGGGTTTTCCCCCCCTGATATCAAAATTGGGACCATTATATACAAGTAAGCTATAGCAGCAGGATCACCACAAAGGGCATTGGCTGTGTTATTTAACACACACATTTTTATTTTATGTTATCTGTTATCCCGTTTTCTTTCTGGCTTTGAAAGTGAAAGGGAATTATCTAGAAATTAATAACAATTATCAAGATAAAGGACACTTAAATGGTAGATAATACGAGTCCACTGAATTCAACAGAGCATTTAAAAATTCCCTTGTATATTATACATACCTGTAAGTTGTTAAGGGTATTGAACTCCATCAGATCGTGCAACCTGTTGAAAGCCTCATGGGAATACTGGAAATTGAAGGTGGAGAATGGTGAGTCAGGATCATCAAAAATATCAAAGTCAGCAAATCTTTCTCTTCTTGAGTTTCTCTTGGAACACCTATAATTAGAGAGTGACGTAGGAGATACCTTAAGACCAATAATCAGCAGGTGGGTATAGAATGCATGCAATTGAATTGTTTAATAACTGTAAATTTCCCCTTGTAAGCTCCTCCTCCCCCTTTCAGTCTTTAAATCCCTATGCACGCTGAAAATGCTACTAGGAATAAGCAACCAAAGTCAGTGAAACATTAGTGAATCTTACTGAACCTTTGATACTGTCTGAAATGGAATTTTGGCTTATTGGTTTCAGAATCTTTTTAAGATGCCATACACATTTGCTCCAAAGATCGCAAAGAGATTGAATGAATAACAACTGAAAACCAAGAATACAAAAAAACATCTTTAAAGGTAAAGAAGATCCATTAAATATAATATATTAATCCAGAATCAGTTGCCTGTAGAATTAAGAGCCGAAGTGGCACAGTGGTTAGAGTGCTGTACTGCAGCCGCTTCAGCTGACTGCTATCTGCAGTTCGGCGGTTCAAATCTCACCGGCTCGGGGTTGACTCAGCCTTCCCTCCTTCCGAGGTGGGTGAAATGAGGACCCAGACTGTGGGGCAATATGCTGACTCTGTACACCGCTTAGAGAGGGCTGAAAGCCCTATGAAGCGGTATATAAGTCTAACTGCTATATAAGTCTAAACTGCTTAACTTCTGTGTACAAAGTTTGACAAAGTTGGCATAGACTATACAAGCTTTATGAAAAACTGACCAATATTTTTACGGCTGGATACGATATAGGTAGTCCTTGTCTTACAACCATTTATTCAATGACTGTTTGATTTTCACACTGAGAAATGTTGCCGCATCCCCGTGATCACGTGATCAAAATTCGGGGTGCTTGACAGTTGTACGTATTTATGACAGTTGCAATGTCCTGGACTCATGTCATCATCTTTTCTAACCTTTCCAGCTGGCTTCCGACAAGTAAAGTCAATGGGGGAAACCAGACTCACTGCATTTCCTTAACCATTGTAGTAATTTAACAAACTCTGGCAGAAAAGGTCGTAAACTTAACAACTCACTTGCTTAGCAAAGGAAAATTTGAGTTCAATTATGGTTTTAAGTAGAGGACTACCTGTACAAAATTGGAGTGTGTGTGAAAACCAAAAATAATTGGTTTCGTAGTCACATTGATTGATTGATTGATTACAATTTATATGCCGCCCTTTTCCCTGAAGGGGACTCAGGGCGGCTCACAATTCAATCAGGGAAGGGGGTACAGACGGGGATAAAAAGACGAAACATAACAATACAAAATTTAAAAACACACAACAACCATACCATTCGAGAAGGGGGGCAAAAACTCTTTAGCCCCAGGCCTGTCGGAACAGCCAGATTTTAAAGGCTTTGCGGAAGGCCTGGAGGGGTGAGGGTTTGAATCTCCACGGGAAGCTCGTTCCAGAGGGTCGGAGCAGCCACAGAGAATGCTCTCCTCCGGGTAGTCGCCAGACGGCATTGGCCGGCGGATGGAATTCGGAGGAGGCCTAATCTGTGGGATCTGATCGGTCTATTGGAGGTAATTGGCAGCAGGTGGTCTCTCAAGTACCCGGGCCAATACCATGATGCCATAAGTTATTGGACTTTTTTTTTGCAGAGTTTTTCCTATTGTTTTAAGATTCTTGAGAAGGCGGGATTGTTCTTAAGCTGTTCTTCAAACAGACAAGAAATCCAAATCTAGAGTACAATTGCATTGTTGGCAAAAATGTGACTTTATTTACATTACATTGCCCATCTGATCTAAACAAACTGATAAGCTAAGATATACTTCCTTATATTTGAAATTAATTGTGTCCATTCCTACCTCCCTTTCCCTGTAGTGTCCAAAAGAAAAGACAGAAAAAAGGAGTAAATTCAGTGTTAAAAAATAAAATAAAAGAACATAAATCCATACAGAGCAAGGCTTATCTTTACAAAGAACTGGTTGTCAGATTTATTTTTTGTGGTAACGATGTTTTTCTGGCACTGACCTGGTGCTTTGTAATTTCTGAAGCTGATATTGGCCAAAACAAAATGAATAATCGTGGGACAATCTATTTCAGATGCAGGATTTTTGGGTTTGAAGACGTAGCACTCTTTTAACCCTTCACGATCAAACACATTTGGGTCTATTTTCGGGAAAGGAAGGTTGTTCATTTTGGCCCATTTTTCAGCAAGTAAAATTTCCTGGAAAGAAAGTCACATTGTTTCAAGACACAGACGTCATATAAAGGAACACAAGAAAGGAACAAACTGATACAATCATGCATAATTGAGAGAAAAGAGAATAGTCTTCTATTCTTCTGACTGAACGCTGGAAGATGGAAGGATGCACATCATAACCATCAGAGGTGGGTTCCTACCAGTTCGCACCTATTCGGTAGAACCGGTTCATCAAATCTACTGAACCGGTTAGAAGAGGTTCCACCAGTGGACCCGGAAAGCAGGCCACACCTACAGAAGAGCTTCCAAACTTTTTTGAAACCCACCACTGGTCCGTGGATATGATCATTCTACACTATCATGCTCCTATTTATAAAACTCAGTGCCTCTGTGAAAGGTAAGGATGACTACTGCGTTTGTGGTGCAATCAGAACATTGCGTGTGTTGAAGTTGTTTTAACGCAAACCAAAGATGCCTTTTAAAAAACAAGTTGACATCCTATTCTTATGGATGCCAGTGCTGTGTGTTAGGTAATTTAAGGTGGTTCTGACAAGTGTCGTCGGCATCTTCATATCCGGTCACATGGGCGGCAAGCCCCTCCCATACGGTCACATGGGTGGCAAGCCACTCCCACAAAGGAGGCCACACCCACAGAGTAGGTTCGAAACAATTTTTGAAACCCACCACTGATAACCATCCTCCACCATTCATTTAGAACTGAAGCTTATTGAAGGAGAAGTGAATGTCCTTCAAGAAAAGCAAAGTCCAGTTTGCCTTTTGAAAAAGCCCCTTCAAGCCAACCATGACTCAGATGACTGAGAGTCCCCATAAACATAGTCTTCTAATATTTTATTATTATTTTAAATTATTAATTAAATTTATTTGCCACCCATCTGGTTTTGAAGTGACTCTGTGCGGCTTACAATGTAAAAACATTAAAATCATAAGAAGTAAATATTCCTAACCCAATAAAATGACAAAACAAAATAAAAACTTTATTGCAAAATAACGATTCAGATTTCACATTGCACTAAGTACAATGCGCTAAGTGATAATGTGTAATCCTTTCCATCACATGGATTTCTCAGCTGGGCAAATGTACAAGAACGCATACTGCAACCACATTATTCTATCCAGAGGACAAACAATTGCTTTAGTTCTGTTTTGGAAACTGGAAATCACATACTGGCACCCTTTCTCCTTCGAAACAGAGCTACCCTGTCCGTGCCATTGCAGATTACAAAACATATTCCCATATCTACAAAACCACAAAACCACACAGAAAAGATAGCATGAATACCCACAATCAAGGAATGGATAGATGAAGTTCATAAAAATGCCAAAGCTGATTCAAGTTGGCCAGGCAAAAAATGATAAAGACTCTTTTTAAAGACGTTCAGAGAAGGAAGTGTGGCAGTCAAAATTCTGCATTTTCTTTCTTTTTTCAGTTCTTTTCTTTTTTTATTTCCTATATTTTTTTTCTTTTTCTTATTCTACTGTTCCGTTTTTAGGTCTTTATTGCATTGTAAAATTCTAATCGAAACGTATTTTAGAGAAACAGAACGAACATGCATGGAAAGACATTTGTTAACAACAATTTCATATTCCATCTTGTAGACTTCCTGTTTTTAGGAGCTTATGGTAATTTCTCACTATAGAAAAGCTGGAAATCAAAAATAACATCAATTCTTGCAGCTTGGCAATAACATAAGTTCCTTCAATTAGTATGTCAAAGGAAAGTTGTAAAAGCCAAAATTAAGTAACTGTCATCTTTCACAAATATAGTTGTGAAGACTAGTGTTTAATTTTTTTTAGTGTTTAACACTAGATGAAAAGACAATCATTGTTTTTATTTCTAGTACTTTTTTGAGCTTCTAGTGATTCTTCCCCTTTCAAAGGAAAATTATCAGAAATATAGCTCATATGTGATACCTCTATGTTTGAACCAAATTTAGCCATTTCTGTTCAATACTCATTAAACATGTACATAGCACCAATCTTTGCTGTGAAGAGGCATGAGGAGTGTAAAATACCATAAAAATTGTAGCTTTCTCTTGATTTCAATGTACTTTTCCTCTGGTGAAGGAAATACCCTATTTCCTGCCATAATGATATCACTTATCTTTGCTTCAGTTAAGAGAACATTAAATAGGGAAAATGCAATAAAAATGTAATCTTATTTATTCATTTGACCCCCATTTAATATTTGTACTTTGAATAAGAGTTGGAGAAACAACATTGTAAGATGGCTCTGCTTCAGAACATGACAATTCATCCCATACTTCTTTTTTATTAGTAGAAAATCATGACTGCTTAAATGTTTTATTTGTTAATAAAATATGATCAATGACTAGCAGATATAATGATTTCTTTCTTTCCTCCTCTTTCTTATATTGCTGTGTTTCCCCCAAAAATAAGCCCTTGGCCTTATTTTGGGGAGGTCTTATTATTTTGAGGTGCAGGAGGCAGAAAGTGTGGTCACCTCCTGGCTGCTGCTGTGGTGCATATTTTGGGGCTTATTTAGCACATGCACTCAAAAGCCCAGTTAGGCTTATTATCCGGAGAGGTCTTGATTTTAGGGGGAAAGGCGTAGTAAAAAATAAAAATGCCAATATCTAGTCAGCAGCTGAACCTCTTAATACACTCTTTGGAAACTGAAGAATATCAGATTCTAAATAATGGTCATGTGGTGCAACATTGGATGGCCCTTCAACATCTGTTTGTGATTAGCTGTTGGATAATATAAATGTTAGGCTTTATTGCTTTTTAAGATCCTAATAAATCGGCAGAATTGAGGTGGTACTCTTCAAACGGCAAGAATAATAGAGAGAATCCTATTTCTTCTTCCCTCTGTGTGGAAAATGTGGTGTCCATAAAGTTAGCAAGATGTATAAAGCATAATCCAAGCTTTCGAACAACAAAGTTTGGGGATGTTACTATTCAAAATCCCACATTCCACTTTATCAGTATATTATTACTTTGCCAGTAGCTTTTTGTGAGAAACACTACCCCATGAGTTTGGTATGGTTGCAATTATAAATGTAACACTTAATTGACTATAAAAGAGTGGATCTCTATTAAACAAGAGGGTCATAACATTTCCTGCGTCATTAAGGCAGTTCCTTTAATGTTACAAATTACACTGACACTTACGGCTCAATTTCTATTTTTTCCATGTTTCCCAAAAGCTATGACATTATTCTCAAGTATGTATTGTATGATCAACGTGCCAAATATTCCCCCAAATGTATAATGTTATCACTTTCTGAAATTTTTCCTGGTAGTATTACAAAGTCATATTTACAGCACAATAAATGAATGAGAATTTACTTCTTTCAGTGGGCCAAATAAGTCACAAGCATAGTTTGTATATTCAACAAAATATCTGAACGGTACATTTCCCAAAGGGACCATGGCATGAAATGGCCAGGTTTAGGCAAAACCATTGTTTAAGATATTCTAGTTGGAGCAATTCAAGATGTTGAGTTTCAGTCCACCCACATTTTTCACAGAGGGGAATAATATGTAGGACAGATGAGGCCACGGCATAAAGCAGAGAAATCTGTTTTGTGTTTCACCTCTTTGGACTTATTCCACGGAGGGTGACTTGGCTAAGCTATCCTTGCAGTCATTCCACAGGAGAATAAAAGACTTTGTGCTAGTGGAAATAGCTTCTCTCTAATGCTAGAATAATAATTTCGTGCACACAAAAATAACCCTCCAAATATTATCAAAACTCTTTAGCCAAGGGGAAAATTGTGTCTAGTCCTTAGAACAGATCTAGTTTCCAATCCACACTGTAGCTAAATAACCATAGAAGAGTCCGTTGACAATGATTTAGGTTGATTAGAAAATGCCCAATCAAGGATGCTATCTCCTCCTCAATGTTTACTATTCTTTTTCTTAAATGTAATATCTACATCACAAATATATAATAAATTTATGTTCATTCTATTTATAACTGATCTACCTCTCCTTTTATCCCCTCCCCTCCCTTTTATCCCCTCCCTTCTATGCGGTAGGATTGAGCTGAAGAAGGCTGACTACTTCAGGTTTATGTAGCTCAATGGGAACTCTAATATTGATCTTTCTTGAATCTGCTCCAACCTCTAAGCCACCACTCAGAACTTGTTGGAAGACTTACAAACTTAAAATCTAGAGTGATATATGTTGCCAAGGTGTCAATTCAAGTCCATAACTGCCCTAGATTACTCACCTTAAAAGGAGGGCTAGAATCACTGGGGCGAGCCGAAAAATCAAACGAGATAATAAGATCCACTCCTCGCTGTGGTCTTAAGATAAGTGGATATGGCAAATTAAAAGTAAGTCCACTGTCCACAACATGAATTTTTTTACTCTTTACATCCAGAGGTTCCAATATCCTGTCAAATTCATTGGGATCTAGGAAAAGAGAGGTAACGAGAGCAAGGATTTATGCCGTTTTCCAAAACAAATTCTCATGTTTCAAATTTAAAAAAAACACTTGAAAGTTTTTCTTACGTGCAAGAAAGCTAAGAAATATTGGGATCAGATGTGTGTGTGTAAATTCCGAGAATTCTAAAATTGAATTCACAATTGAATGCACAGGATGCACAATTGAAACCAGAGAGTTTTGTTTTACATTTGATGGGCACACAAAATGATTTAAAAAAAAAACCCATGAGATTCTTTTTTTTATACATGGTAACAGCAGCAAGACTTCTTTATATACAACAATGAAAAGATCCCCAGGCCCTCGGGCGCCCTACCGAAAGAGGCAAAAACCCCCTGAGGGCCTGGCCTAGCGGCAAAGGCATCTCTTCTCTACAGGCAGGTCCCGCTGAGGGTCGAGGCGACCCCGGGGGGGTGGAGGAAAGTGACGGAAGAAGCGGGAGAAGCTAGCGGGCACCCGGGAGAAAGGATACTCGCATTTGTGGGTTTTGAGGTTTGCTAGAACCACGGACGAAACATGGATTCTACTCCAGTAGAATACCTTGGCCTCTTCGACAGAAAATAGACTCAGGCTTTTATTTCCAGAGTCTACTCAGTTATCCAAGAAGACTCACTGGGAAAGAGATTGAAATTATCAATCAACGGTGTAAAGAAGAAAGCTTCTGGTACAGAACTCTTCCTCTTTCTCTTGGAAGTATGCTGATTGCTCAAGGACTAATTACTAAAATTAGTAAAGGGATTTATCAAGACTGCTTCTTTGAATACAGTAGTGGTGGTTGGTGCTGTGGCTTTTTTTGCTGGGGAAATGTTATATATTGAAAAATGTACGCAGAGTTTTGGAAATCTTCTCCTGCCATTCGGAGACCAGAACAGAGCAGGAAACATTCTCCTACAGACGATGAAGATGAAGCAAATCCTCAAATGAAAAAAAACAAAAAACAGATACTCCTGTTTCTTAAAGCACCCATTATCAAAATTAATATTTTACTCACATTAATGTATCCCACGCCACGTGAAGACACTGTACAGAATTATGAATACTGAAATAAAATGATTATTTTTGCCAAAAAAAAAAAAAGATCTCCAAATATCAACAATGGAAAAATAGATGAAGTTTACTGGAATTGGTGAAGATGATGAACTGACTGTTTGGTTGAAAGAAAACACTTTATTTAGCTTTGTTTCTTCTTGGAAACCACAATTGGGTCTTTTTCCTCAAAGCTGAAAGAAATGAACTGTAACCTTGGGATCGGATGACTAGAAACTTGTTTATAACCACAGAACCTCCGTGCTACGGTTTTCTATCGTTCAAGAGGGGTCATTGTATTTCATGCTTGTTCCAAAGAAAATCAGAACTTTTTCTTTTCTATAGCATTTTCCCCTTCTTATAGACACCCTTCTCCCACTGCTGCTTTTTCCCTTTTTTCTCTTTGCAACTTTCTTTTTTGTGCTTTCTTTTTTTAAAAAAATTCAGCAACATTTTGTGGAAAAAAAAATTAAAATACTTGAAAGTCTTGCATATCTGGTTCAAATAAAAGCAAGCAATTATTTATAGTGTTAGGAAACTACTGTAACCATTTTCAGGATATTTAGAGTGATAATAAGTCCAAGTGAAGATGGGGAGAAGAGGGATAGTGGCATTGCAGAGGTGGGTTCCTACCAGTTCGCACCTATTCGGTAGAACGTGCCTTTTATATATATTCTTGTTATACTGTATATACCATAAAAGAAATGTTTACTTAAATAATATGACAATTGATGGATTCAAAATGCTTCCTTCAATAGAAGTAAGAATTTAACCTTCTAATCAAGAGACCCCCATAGGGTCTTGCTTAAAGAGGGACTGCTGAGCAATATCCTCCCTTGGGCAGCAAGTTGGACTAGCAGACCTCCAGCCCCGGTGGCACGACAAAACACGGTCGTCAAAATCGCGATGATAAAATTGCAGCGCTAAAGCCGTGACGTCATTACCACGTGTCATCACCGCCGCGACAACAGCGCTGCAACAGAAGGGCGCTTTAAAACGGCGCCCCGGCAGAAAGTCGACTTCAATTAAGGTAAACGTTAGGTTAGGGGTTTGTTTTAGGGCTAGGTTTAGGGTTAGGGTTAGTTTTAGGGTTAGGTTTAGCGTTAAGGTTTTAGCGTTAGGGTTAGCATTAGGGTTAGGTTTAGGGTTAGGGTTAGGTTTAGGGTTAGGTTTAGGGTACTGAGTGCTTGGGAATGCGCAATTTGCCCTCCGCGATTATGTCATCGCGTTAGGGTCGCGTTTTTCCTTAGCTCTTAGAACGGCGCGAATTAGTCTTCACGCTTATGTCTCCGCGGATAAAGGGCTTCGCGGATTTGTGGTGGAACCCTCCAGCCCTATATGATTCTATGATATACCTGGCAAAAGGTTTTGGAAAGGGCATTTCCTGTTGATGAGAACAAATATCTCCATCTGGCATCAACTGGTCTAAGATTACAACTATTCTTGGATGATCCTATATTCCATTCTGGCAATCTGGAGATAACCTCGACTTGAATGAACTAAATGATCCAGTTTGGCTGGATCCAAGGATGGCTTACACCATTACCTCTTTCAGAAATATCCCCTCTCACAGAGAGGACTACATCACTACATCAGTACACCTACATGTTGCCTCCCGGGGGTCTTCACATCTAGGAAGGGCATGGATCAGAGGTGGGTTTGCTTCCGTTTAGCCTGGGTTCGGCCGAACCAGTAGTGGTGGTGGCGGGAGGCTCCACCCACCTACCCCGACTGTTGAGGACTCAGAAAGTCCTCGACATAGACCTGGCAGCTAGCAACAGACCAGGCTGTGGCCTGATTGGCTGGGGCGCAGCATCGGCTGTTGCTAGCCGCTAGAGGCGCCCGGATTGGGTAGGGCGCAGCATCATCAGTTGCCAGATGCTGGGAGCACGCCCATGGTTACCCCTGCTTTGACAGCCGTTTAAATAGATGTCAAGCAGGGGATACATTTGAATCGCTTGTACATAGTTGTTTGAAATAAACCTGAGTTCCTTGAAGTCCTGGCTCTCGTCTCTTCTCTTCCTCAAGCCACTAAACAGATGCTTCTGCACATGTGCAGAAGCGTTGCACATGCGGACAACAAGTCAACCAGTAGCAAACCGGTTTAGCAACCCACCACTGGCATGGATCTAACATAAATGTAGCTGCACCTATAGCCCTAAGCAATAGCAATAGCAATAGCACTTAGACTTATATACCGCTTTCATAGGGCTTCAGCCCTCTCTAAGCGGTTTACAGAGTCAGCATATTGCCCCCAACAATCCGGGTCCTCATTTTACCCACCTCGGAAGGATGGAAGGCTGAGTCAACCCTGAGCTGGTGAGATTTGAACAGCCGAACTGCAGAACTGCAGTCAGCTGAAGTAGCCTGCAGTGCTGCATTTAACCACTGCGCCACCTTGGCTCCTGTGGACTTCTACCATCACATATTTAAAATATTTATCCATTTTTAATTAAAGCTCCTTTGGAAATTGTATTAAAGTATGGACTACATTTAGTAGTAGAATGATGTAAGAACATACAAATGAGAGTCAATTTCCAGAGGACATCCTGCTGTTCTCACTGCGTTTGATTTTGATATAATGCCATTAATTAGAAGGATACCTTATACGCACTCATGAGAATAGTCCTTCTCAACTCCCTGATTTTCCCTAATCATAACTTTCAAGGTTTGGAGACAGCCAAAGTATAACCTTCCAGTTTACTATTTGAATCCAGACTGTCGGGCTGTTTCTAATCACCAGACTCATGTAAGGCAAGATCAGGAAGTGTCAAAAATGATGTTAATGGCCATCGCTTCCCAGAATGAGAATGCTGATCCTGTTACTGCCAACTGCCCCCCCACCCTCCCACAAGACTAAAGCCAGATGTCTCTTAAGTGCCGAGAAAGGCAGGGAATAGAAGTGCTGGATTTAAACTGTGGCAGATACAAAAGGAGTCTGCACTATCCTATTGACAAAGGGCAGGGAATTGCTTAAAGTGGCTTCATTCCAGTATACGCTAGAGATTATTATCCAATGATGTCTCAAGTGTCTCCTCTGTTCCAACTAGTGTGCCTAAGAAGTGTTTTGACAAATTCAAGGGCAAAGATGGTGTGTGATGGGTGAGTGAATTAGTTATGTAAGGCCTAAGCTATGCACAACTCTTTAGGTCAGGAGTGTAAAACTTGATTTCATTGAGGGCTGCATCAGGAATCTAGTCCCCGGGACTGAATTTGATACTCCTGTTTTAGGTATACAAATAGTCCTCAACTTACAACCAAAATTGGGATCAGAATACATGTTGTTAAGCAAAGCAGTTAGTGTTGTGGCTCAGCAGGAGCCGTTGGAGCTGCCACCAGACTCCGACAGCGAGGGGCCCTATGAATTGGCCTCTGGAGGATGTGGAGGACCCTGGACAGGGGTCCAACTCCAAGCAGGGCGCAGAGAGGCTGGTGGGCCACCAGGGGGCGCCTGAGCCTTGGACATGGGAGGAGACAAGGGAGTGTGATCCGGACCTCAAGCATTGGAGCAGTGGGGAGGAGATAAGGGAATTGTTCTTGGATGCCTGGCAATGGAGAGCTAATAGGCGTCAGGAACAGTTGCGCAGTTACAGGAGATAATTGCACTCAGCTGGTGGTAATTAGGCTCCTCTCAAGACTATAAAAGGAATGATTGTGCACACGCCCTTTGCAGGAGTCAATGTATTCACTTGAGCTGCATAACTAGCTTGAATATTCAGAGTCGGTTTTCATCAGCCTGTGCCATATGATATATATCCAATAACACTTATTTCTTGAGGAAGTTGCCTGCATGAGAGTTTTGTTTGCTATGGGTATGTTACTTGGAACCCTGACATCTGTCTTAGTGATTAGCAATAGCAATAGCAGTTAGACTTATATACCGCTTCATAGGGCTTTCAGCCCTCTCTAAGTGGTTTACAGAGTCAGCATATTGCCCCCAACAATCCGGGTTCTCATTTTACCCACCTCGGAAGGATGGAAAGCTGAGTCACCCTGAGCCGGTGAATTTGAACAGCTGAACTGCCAAACTAGCAGTCAGCTGAAGTAGCCTGCAGTACTGCACTGTAACCAACTGTGCCACCTCGGCTCTCAGTTAG
The DNA here is from genome assembly GCF_009769535.1 of Thamnophis elegans. NCBI lineage: Eukaryota > Metazoa > Chordata > Lepidosauria > Squamata > Natricidae > Thamnophis > Thamnophis elegans. Next base: position 3,625,106 of record NC_045551.1, read on the forward strand.
AGAAATTAGAGAAACCGAATGAGAAACATGGATTTTCACCTGTTACCGCAGTATCATTTCGTCGTCCTCCACAGATTCCTGAGTACTGACCCCGACAAAAGGGGAAAACGGATAGCAAGTATTGAGATTCAAGCCCAACATGAAATTATGGACTTTGCCAGCCCGGCCATCCCGGGTGTTGAAAAGGGTGCTGTCGCCTACCAGTGCCATAAACATCCTCTGAACCCAGCTTTCCTCGTGAGATTTTTTCAGCATGGGGGTTTTTCCGAGCCTGTTTGAGAAGGTTTAAAAAATAAAGGCATCAGCAATGAAATCCAGCACACTAATGAACTATTCTCCAGCAAGTAGTTAACAATGAAGTCAGTACTTAAACATTAAGCAGCACATCATTGTCCCCACATGAACTTACTCCCTATGCTCAGAGAAGTTAAATTGTGTCTCATCACTGGTCTGCAATGTGGCAATACTAACATTATTTGTTTGTTTGTTATTTGTTTACTGCCCATCTCATACTTCAGGCCTATAATGCAGATTGTTTTGAGTATTACAAGATGGCAAACATATGCTTTCAATATCTTTTTTTTAGCAGATTTTTTTTATTATTTTTTTCCCTTCTACAACACCTTACAGTCATTACATCAACTGCCAATTACCTCCCACAGACCCATTAGATCTCACAGGGTTGGCCTCCTCCGGGTGCCATCTACCAGCCAATGCCACCTGGCTATTACCCGGGGAGGGCCTTCTCTGTGGCAGCTCCGGCCCTTTGGAATGAGCTCCCCGCAGGGATTCGGACCCTCACCTCTCTCCAGGCCTTCCGAAAAGCCGTCAAAACCTGGCTTTGCTGGCAGGCCTGGGGTGATGAGTTCCCTCCCCTCTCGACATGTATGGTTGTGCGACTGTTGCCTACTTTTATTATTTGTATTTTGTCTTTTATGTTCCCCTTTTTTCCCCCCTTGAATTGTTCGCTGCACTGAGTCCTCCCGGAGAAGGGCAGCATACAAATAATAAAATTCTATTCTATCTATTCTATTGTTATGTCATCATACCTGTACATGTATATAATATTTCGCTTCTATATTTACACACCTTTATACACAGTTCTATATATATATATATTTATATATAGTTTTTTGGCTTAATTATTTTATTCTTGTTTTGCAGCCATTTGTACCCATTGTTCCAAATTTCATAATATTCCGACTCTTCTTTATCTTTTAATTTCAGTGTTAATTTGTCCAGCTCTGCACAATCCAAAGGTTTTTTTTTACCACTAATTCATCCAAGGGGGTATTATTTTGTTTCCAACATTGGGCTTTCAATATCTTAACGTAAAATATAAATTACAAGCTCGTTCTGGAATTTTTAACCTATACTTTTTTTTAATCTGGGCCATAACCTGTTCTTTTAAACATCTATCTTTAATTTTAAAAAGGAAAAGGGAAAAAAAAAATAAGCACAGACTTGTATGAAGCATCCAGAAATTTTAATAGGGGGAAAGTACCTCTGTCTAATTAACAAATAGTCTTGTTTGGCTCTTTGCTTATGCCTTTTTTTGGTAAGGCATTGTCCATAAAATATTTTGCAGGCATGATTGGTAATGTCTCTTACCTTTTGGGCCCTGTGATTCATCATCACTATCTGAATCATTGCTTACAATCTGTCGCATCCTGATATTTTCTGTGAAAACAAGGAAAGAAACAGTTTGAAACTTTAAATATTGAATAAAAAATAGAGAAATGGAAGAAATTAGAAAATATATTAGTACTGGGGAGGGGAAGGCAGTCAATCAGAGTATTTCTTTACTGCAGTTGCCTTTCATTCCGTAAACACAAGAGAATGTATGTTTTCTATGGACCATCACATAGAACATAGGCGTGGAACGATGGCTCCTTTATGACTTGTGGGTTTCAATCCCCAGAATTCCTACGAAAGTCATGCTGGCTCGGAAATTCTGGGAGTTGAAGTTCACAAGTCATAAAAGGTCCATCTTTCCCAGTGGTGGGTTTCAAAAAAATTTTGAACCTACTCTGTGGGTGTGGCCTCCTTTGTGGGAGTGGCTTGCTGGCCATGTGACCTGGTGGGAGTGGCTTGTCGGCCATGTGTTTTCTCTCTCTCTCTTTCTCTCTCTCTCTCTTTTCCTTCCTTTTTTCTCTCTGTCCCTTTTTCCTTTTTTCTTTCATCTCTCTCACTTTTTCTTTCTTTCTTTCTTTTTTATTTATTTCTTCCTTCCTTTCTTTCTCTTTCTCTCTCGGTGTGAGTCTCTGTGTGTGTGTGTGTGTGTGGTGTGTGTGTGTGTGTCAGTGGTGGGTTTCAAAAAATTTGGAACCTCTTCTGTAGGTGTGGCCTGCTTTCCCGGGTCCACTGGTGGAAACCTCTTCTAACCGGTTCGGTAGATTTGACGAACCGATTCTACCGAACTGGTGCTAACTGGTAGGAACCCACCTCTGATCTTTCCCCACTTGTGACATAGAGACAGGGACTATGGCAGAAATATGGGGGCAAAGGAAGTTGTTTGTACTTAACTTCCCTATAGAGGTGCTTTAAAGGAACAAGGTCAGTGTGATATTCTGCACTTTTTTAAAGTTAACTTGAATTTTGCAGGTTTTTTTTTATTCCAAAAGATTTTCCATCTCCATACATATCAAAGGACAGCTAAGTAAAAGTGGAGGCATTAGATTTTTTTCTTACAAAGAAAGCTGAAGTTCATGCCCCCTCTGATAAAAGAGATTAAGAAATAAATTCACAATTTATAAAGCTAATTTCTTGTTCTCTGACTTCCTTTTGCTGTTTGCTATCTGATGTAACTATTTATTGTTATTACACTATTACTAAAATAAAAGGAAACAACCTTTGGGTGGGTGGGGGGCAAGCCTTACACTGTTTTGTTTTACTGGAATCAAACACACTGAATGTGAGGCACATCAGTCTTGATGGAGTCAAAAGCAAGACCCAATTTAGGATGAGAAACAAATTAATGTAACAGTCAACTTCTTTAGTACAAGTGAGATTCAGTAGCTTACAATTTCCCCTGCTCTGCTTGCTGCTAATGTAACAATAGCAATTCATCTACTCCTATGTTATCTTTTCAGAGAAGATCATAGAAGATCTACATTACAGTATTAGATTTTAAAAAAGGACTTTGTAGGTTACTTAAAAGTAAAGCCTTTAAAAGTAAAGTAAGATTTATCACTTGCAATAAAAGAAAAAATGAAGAGGTAGCAATAGCAATAGCAATAGCAGTTAGACTTATATACCGCTTCATAGGGCTTTCAGCCCTCTCTAAGCCGTTTACAGAGTCAGCATATCGCCCCCACAGTCTGGGTTCTCATTTCACCCACCTCGGAAGGATGGAAGGCTGAGTCAACCTTGAGCCAGTGAGATTAGAACCGATAGCAGTCAGCTGAAGTGGCCTGCAGTACTGCACCCTAACCACTGCGCCACCTCGGCTCTTAAGCCTCTATATGTTCAATGCAATATGCAATTTGATCACCAGGGTGGCAGGGTTCTATTTATATACTTAGATCAGTGTTTCTCAACCTTGGCAACTTGAAGATGCCAAGGTGAGAAACACTGACTTAGATAAAGGCTAGCTGGAAAAAGGATATTCTCAATCCTTAAAGCTGAAAAGGACCAAGGACCATCAATCTAATCTCCTCTTGGAATTCCTTCTTTCTGAGACCCTCAAATCAACCTCCATTAGGACCCACTTCTATAATCATCGCCCTATTATAAATAATGCCACAAAATTAGTTCCTCCCTGCTGGTTTCTCATGCCATCACTGCAATGCATCATTACACCTTCAGAAGTGAGCAAGCTATTTCCCACTGGACTCACTAAGCCAGTGAGGGCTAACCTTTTTCGGTGCCAAGTGCCGAAAGTGCACACATGCACACCCATAACGCAATGTGCGTGCAACACTGTGTGCAGGTGTGCGCGACCCCCGCCAACCTGTTTACGCATACACACACTGTGCATCTCCTGCATGAGCCCCACCCACCACATGCACGGCAGAGAAACGAAAACCATCTGGCCGGCGGGAGGTGCGCATACATTCATGGTGGAGCTGGGGTGATGGCTCGCATGCCCGCAGGGAGGGCTCTGCGTTCCACCTGTGGCACATGTGCCATAGGTTCACTGTTGTGACTCAGCAGAAGTTTGCTGTGAGTTGAGTCGGGTTGCAGGAATAACAATGCAGCTGGGGCTCGTTAGTGTGATCTTCTGGAGATAAAAGGACTGATGGTGCCACGCCCCGGTTGCAGAAGTCAATGTTCACGTCGTTCGTTTGTGGTTCATGGTTCATCGGTCGTGGTTTGTTTGTGAGAGGCACTTGGATAAGTGATTTGTTTTCTTTTTGTACACCTGGTTTGGCCGTAAGAGATCTTTGTTTTTGCATTCTGTTATCTTCTTGCCTGAGACTTTATTTATGTTTATTTGGGCTCGAGGCTAGTGGAAGCCAGGACTGATAAAGTTATTTCCTTTTAAGTCTGTCTGCCTGTCGTCTTTGAACGAGCTGAGGAGGGGGGTCAGAACAGTTCACTATCACAGCCCTAAGCCCTTCATAAGATCCCTAATATAGGGGGGGGGGGGAGAACTCTACACCAAAAGAACCATGATCCAAGATTTAGACAAGCTTTGTTAACATAGGTTCGGTCTCAAAGCAGCAGCTGGCGGGGAGGGACACAACTCTAAAACACTGCTTCAATTCTCAACTCTTTCTACATTACACCTACTTGTAACAAACGGTACTGGGATATAATCCTGTTTTAGTGCTCCATCTAGTTATCCAATATTAAATCAGTTTGCCATTTTAAATGCATTCCGATAGCACTAAAAGTTGGAAACTAGGAAGTGATGAAAACTGGCTTTAGGACTCGATTCATGGTTATGCCAAGGTGGCGCAGTGGGTAGAGTGCAGTACTGCAGGGCCACTTCAGATGACTGCTATCTGCAGTTCGGCGGTTCTAATCTCACTGGCTCAAGGTTGACTCAGCCTTCCATCCTTCCGAGGTGGGTGAAATGAGGACCCAGACTGTTGGGGGCAATATGCTGACTCTGTAAACCACTTAGAGAGGGCTGAAAGCCCTATGAAGCGGTATATAAGTCTAACTGCTATTGCTATTGCTAATGTTTACCTTGCCTTATCGCCAATAGGATCCTTGTCAGGTTCAACAATGATTTGACTTGTGAGGTTAAGAGGTAATAATATTTCATCTGGAAATGTGTTCCACAATCGGATAAATATTTTGTGTTGTTTTTCAGCCATTTGCAGAAAGTGGAAATTCATAGTCTAGCTGCTATTGCTATATGAAATCCAACACAATCTGGCATGCTAAAACATTTCAAATACTTTCAAAAACACCTTAGTATGAGTGGCTCTCATTACTACATAATTGCAATGTTTTTCCTGCTAAAAATGGATTTCCAAGTATATTTGTGTATAGGGAAACAAGGGGGCGAGATATCTTATTCTTCTTATTTAAAAAAAAATGGGTATTATTCTCCTCCTAAATTCATTATGAAAGAATTAGATTAGCTTACTCTTCGGGAGTTCTTTTTTATTATTATTTCTCAAATAAATTTCAGTCGGGCGTGGTTTGCATTTTGGAAAGCAAGAACATCACTTCCTTAAAAGTATAGTTGAGAGTGTGATTTTGTAAGAGACATGCTCTCACGCAACGGCCAACGGAATGCATGTCTGTGTAGATCAGTATCAGGGTTATCCTGTGACCAATGCACTTAAAAAAAAAAAACTCTGCAATAAGACTGACTCTGGTTTAAGGATTTCTGACTAATGCATTGCAGTCCTGTGACGACAAACTATCAGGCATTTAAAACGTCACGAGAGAATGAGTACATCTTAACCAACCCACCACGCTTAACCCTGAATAATTTAAAAAGGAAACAGAGAAACAGATCTAGCTTTGAAATACCGGTAGACCTTGACTTATGACCACAATTGAGCACAACATGTCTGTTGTTAAGTGAGTTTCGGACCTATTTTACAACCTTTCTTGACTCCATTATTAAGTGAATCCTTGCGGTTGATAAATTAGTAATCTGATTGTTAGGGTGAATCTGACTTCCTCGTTAACTTTAGCAATAGCAATAGCATAGCAGTTAGACTTATATACCGCTTCATAGGGCTTTCTGGGGGAGAGCCTTCTCTGTTGCTGCTCTGGCCCTCTGGAACGAGCTCCCATGTGGAGATCCGGACCCTTACTACCCTCCCGGCCTTCTGTAAAGCTACTAAGTCCTGGCTGTTCCGGCAGGCTGGGGGCTGTTGAAGTATCCAACCCTGCTTCAATTGTGAATGTTGTGTATTTTTAAATTGTTTGTATTGTCTTATTTATTCCCTCCTCTGTTTATTGTGAGCCGCCCGGAGTCCTTCGGGAGTGGGCGGCATACCAAACCAATAAACCTAACCTAAACTAAACCTTTACAGAGTCAGCATATCGCCCCCACAGTCTGGGTCCTCATTTCACCCACTCGGAAGGATGGAAGGCTGAGTCAACCTTGAGCCGGTGAGATTTGAACAGCCGAACTGCAGAACTATAGTCAGCTGAAGTGGCCTGCAGTACTGCACCCTAACCACTGTGCCACCTCGGCTCTTTGCTTGTCAGAAGGTCTCAAAAGGTGATCACATGACCCCGGGACACAGCAGCATCAGTCCTAAGTATGAATCAGGTTGCCAAGCATCTGAAATTTGATCACATGATCATGGGGATGCTGCATTTCATTTATTGAATTGAATTGAATTTATTTATTGAATTTCTAGGCCGCCCAATCCCGAAGGACTCCGGGCGCTTACAGAATGAAAAATATTAAAAAGAATTAAAACAATAAGACACAACAAAATTAAGAAGAAGCACAACATGCACCCAATCAAAGGGGGGGGGGCTGGACCTCAGTCAAGAGGTCAATAGCCCCAGGCCTGCCGGAAAAGCCAGGTTTTAATAGCTTTTTGGAAGGCCATGAGAGTGGGTAGGGCCTGGATCTCTGGGGGTAGCTCGTTCCATAGGGCCGGAGCGGCAACAGAGAAGGCCCTACTCCGAGGCGTCGCCAGCCGGCATTGTCCCGCTGAAGGCACCTGGAGAGGGCCCATCCTGTGCGATCTTATTGGTCTTAGGGAGGTATGCGGCAGAAGACGGTCTCGCGGGTATCCTGGTCCTAGGCCATGTAGGGCTTTAAAGGTGATAACCAGCACCTTGAATTGTGCTCGGAGACCAATGGGAAGCCAGTGCAGCTCACGGAGGATAGGTGTAACATGAGTGAACCTTGGTACACCCAATATCGCTCGCGCGGTTGCATTCTGGACTAATTGTAGTTTCCGAACACTTTTCAGGGGCAGCCCCAAAAGTTGAACGGTCATAAGTCACTTTTTAAATTGCCTTTGTAACTTTGAATAGACTGTTATAAGTCAAGAACTACCTGTAATGCAAAAGTTAACCATATCAAAGTCAATGAAATCAGTAGGATTAAGCATGCTTTTAGTTTTCAGAATAATGTTTTATCTATTTCAGAGTAAGTCTCAATGCCTTTGAAAGACTCTGTATTTCTCCACTACAGCGGACAGGCATGTAATGCATAATTTGAATGGTTCTTTTGAATAAAGTACAAATTCACAGTGCTTGCATAGGCCAACTAGCAATTTGTTTTAGATGCTCCCAAATTTATTACTAAACTTTTAGGAAGAGATGACATTTCCGGTAGGATATGCGGAGCTACAAATTAGCCAAAAATGTACATATATATATTTTCCTCAGCCACTGTATTTCAAAAGCCCGACAACTGCCTGAGGGGCAGGAGGAGAAAATGACGGGTTTCTGTAAGGGACCACAGACTAAATTAAGGAAGGTCAACATGAGTAAATAAGGAGTGGCATGGGTGATTACTGCAATGAAGACATTTTCAGAGACAGCTCACCTCCTGCATTCTCTGTTGTCTATTTGGAAAGAAAGAAAAACCTTTTATAGGATTTTTAGGATTTTTAGGATTTTATTAAACATTTATATGCCGCCCTTTTCCCTGAGGGGACTCAGGGCGGCTTACAACAATGGAGGGAAGGGAGTGCAAGACAAGACTTAAAAAGAAAAAGAAACGTGAATAAAAGAAATTAACCATAAAACACACCATTCACTCAACATTCGGGTGGGGTGAGAGTAATCCTATCCCCAGGCCTGACGGGATAGCCAGTTCTTGAGGGCTGTGCGGAAGGCCTGGACGGTGGTGAGGGTACGGATCTCCACGGGGAGGTTGTTCCATAGTGTCGGAGCTGCAACTGAGAAGGCTCTCCTCCGCGTAGTCGCCAGTCGGCACTGACTGGCGGATGGAATTCGGAGGAGGCCTTATAGTATTCTACACTCCCTCAAAATAGATTTAGTGCTGCTTTAAAAAAATATGTATTGACCTCTGATGCTCTGCTCTTGTCCATCGTAGCAATTCTTCCATTTAAAATTCTGTGTCAATTATATAAAGTCTATCGTGTCATGCAGACAGCTAGAGTGGTGCAGTGGTTACGATACTGAACAAAGAATGGGAGACCCAAGTTCTAATTCTTCATCAGGAATAGAAACCAACTAGTTGACAGTTGGGCAAGTTATTCTGTCTCGGCCCTAGACTAGGAAGTTGGAAACATATCTACCAATCTATACTGGCACAGCAGAGGTGGGTTCCTACAGTTTGCACCTATTCGGTAGAAACCGGTTCGCCAAATCTACCGAACCGGTTAGAAGAGGTTCCACCAGTGGACCGGAAAGCAGGCCACACCTACAGAAGAGGTTCCAAATTTTTTTGAAACCCACCACTGGTCCTTGGATATGATTATTCTACACTATCATGCTCATATTTATAAAACTCAGTGCCTCTGTGAAAGGTAAGGATGACTACTGCGTTTGTGGTGCAATCAGAACATTGCGTGTGTTGAAGTTGTTTTAAACGCAAACCAAAGATGCCTTTTAAAAAACAAGTTGACATCCTATTCTTATGCATGCCAGTGCTGTGTGTGAGGTAATTTAAGGTGTTTCTGACAAGTGTCGTCGGCATCTTCATATCCGGTCATATGGGCGGCAAGCCACTCCCATCCGGTCACATGGGTGGCAAGCCACTTCCACAAAGGAGGCACACCCACAGAGTAGGTTTGAACAATTTTTGAAACCCACCACTGTGGTGCAGTATGACCGATTATGAGCCAAGGTGGCGCAGTGGTTAATGCAGCACTGCAGGCTGACTGCTAGATCAGCAGTTCAGCGGTTCAAATCTCACCGGCTCAGGGTTGACTCAGCCTTTCATCCTTCTGAGGTGGGTAAAATGAGGACCCGGATTGTTGTTGGGGGCAATATGCTGACTCTGTAAACCGCTTAGAGAGGGCTGAAAGCCCTATGAAGCGGTATATAAGTCTACTGTTATTGTTATTGCTATTATATTATTATTCATCATTTTTAAGGCTTCCATTCTCCCAAGTTTTTTGGGGGCTAATAATAATAAAATGGCATAAATTGCAGCGGTTCCAAAACTTGTGATCATGTGGACTTCAGAGGAATCAGAAGTGAATTACAAGAGTGGTTGCAATGACATCCCCCCCCCAAAAAAAAAGATTGCTCATGTTTTCTGGAACAATTATGAGAGATGGCTGTAAATACAAAAAACCATCTTGTTGCAGCAATTTTATCTTTCTATTTGATTATTTTTCACTTGTTCTTTAGTTAATGAGGGAAACAGATAACAGTCTCTAACATAAGCTGCATTGGGGGGGGGGGGAAGCGACATGAAGTTTTTATCCCTAACGGATGAATAGACATTCATTCAATGAATAAGCTGAACAATAAAACTCAGAAAAATTAGACTAGAGTTCCAGTATCAAGCATTGTTCTTCCTAAACATATAGCCAGGCTCAGACAAGCTCCTATACAGGACATAAAGGCAATATTCTTCCTATGATATTCCCACACTATTGGTAGAATTATGTGTCCAAGCTGCTTATAGCTATAACAGCCATAACTACTAAAGTCCATGAATTTGTCTAAGCTACGTTTAAAATCAGCCAGGGATCCCAAGTTTTTCTACACTGATAAGTACATAGGGTGAACTGTTCTGACCCCCCCCCCTCGTCCTACACCAAAGCACACCAAGACAAGATACTGCAAGGATTTATTGCCACACAGACAGGACCTTGGCAGCAAGCCAGCACAGTTCAGGCCTTGGCAACAATCCAGCACAGAAAAGACCTCGGCAAGCAATCCAGCACAGACTAACCTTGGCAGCAATCCAGCCTGCCAAGCTAGCCATGAGAGTTCTCGAGCTCTACTGAATACGTTGACTCCTGCAAAAGGCTGTGTCCACAATCATTCCTTTTATAGTCTTGAGAGGAGTCTAATTACCACCAGTTGAGTGCAATTACCTCCTGTAACTGCGCAACTGTTCTTTACACCTATTAGCGGTGCCGGGCATCCAGGAAGAACTCCCTTGGCTCCTCCCCACTGCTCCAATGCATGACGCCTGGATCACACTCCCATGTCTCCTCCCCACTGGTCCAAGGCTCAGGCGCCTCCTGGTGGCCAACCAGTCTCTCTGCGCCCTGCTCAGAGTCGGAACCCTGTCCAGGGTCCTCCACATCCTCCAGAGCCGACTCATAGGGCCCCTCGCTGTCGGAATCTGGTGGCAGCTCCAACGGCTCCTGCTGGGCCACAACAGTGAACATTCTTTCTACTAGCTGTAAAACCTCTGAGAACAACTTATCATTCACAATCTGGCTGTCATGGGACACATGGACAGTTGCAAAGTACTTCTTTAACAGTTAGACATCTCCATCACCTCTAGATTCCATCCCTGCGGGTCAAGGTGCACTACAGGTATTCTGTGCCATTTCTATTTACTTTTCTCTTTTTTAATTGACAAGTAGGACATTTCCAACCAAAGCATTTACATTGTAACTAAAAGGTGACCTGGGAAATAGATGCTCTTGGAGGCTGGGACTTTACTTTTCAGCCTGCCAATTTTACATTTGTGTAATTATTTTTAAACAGAAATATCAACACAGACACAGGCTCAAACTTTATTACAATACCTAGTTCTTCTTCCATTGTGGGTCCTTTAGTTTGGTTGTTAGAAACCCCAAGCACTCTGTTGAACAGTATAGCAAATGCACTTCCCCAGATACCTGAAAACAAGTAGAATATTTTATGAAATTGATAAGTGATATTTTATCCTTTTAACGTCTTTATTAATTTTCAAACCATACTTTCAAATACAAACAAGCTTATAGCGTTTATAAAAAATTTAAAAATAATTATTATCACACTACTGTAAAAGGGATCCCAGGAACAGAGTGAAGAAGAATACAAACTATGAAGCCTTACCTGGGTAGAAACCTTCCGTTCATCTAGCTGTAAGGATTCACTCATAGGACTAGAAAAGTCAAATGTGATTCATACATACTTTAACTGTGTGTTAAACTACTATATTTGGGCTGTAAATGTCTATATATTAGTTGGTAGCAGATATCTATCTATCTGTCTGTGTTTGTGTGTGTGTGTGTGTGGTGTGGTGTGTGTGTGTGTGTGTGTTGCAATTGTGCTGATAAATAAATAAAGGGAGACTAGTATAGATCTTTTTCAAGCTATTTAGCTCTCATCAGCTAGCCATACCCTTACTGGGATTTGAACCTGTGCTGTATTACATATTAGGCAGTTGTGTTAGCCACTAAGCCACAGGTTCTCCTCCTTTAGCAGCTCCTTTATCTATGTATCTATGTATCTATGTATCTATGTATGTATCTATCTATCTATCTATCTATCTATCTATCATCTATCTATCTACAGTATATATTTCTCCATCTCACATACATACATACATACATACATACATACATACATACATACATACATATTTAAAGTCACAACCCCTGGTATGCCCAAATATGGGAGGAAGTTCACTGCTTCCATTCTCTGTCCATCGGCTCGTCATAAGAGACCATCCAGACAGAAACCCAATATTTTTACTGTTGCCTCTGTTACATTTGTATTGTATTTGTGCTGATAAATAAATAAAGTAAATAAATCTCCCTTTATTTATTTATCAGCACAAATACAACATATACACACACACACACACACACATATACACACACATTTTCTAGATCTGATACAGTAATTGTACTTTAAGTTTAGATGAAGAAAAGTCAACCAGATTTTTTTCTGCTCAGACCAAACATTCCTAGGATATAATATACAAAATTATTTTTGCTATAATTCTGACATGCTTGAATCTTCTAAAATTCTCTAATATCACACAGGTAAAAAAAAAGTAGCTAGAAGCTTGGCTTGATTCTTATTGGTGAGGTTTCTTTTTAAACCTTTATGCATTTTCAACAATGTAATGAAAAACCTTTATCCAGCTGAATCTGTCTAGCAGGATTTGCCAAAAGAATTATATATATAATTCTTTATAACATAGAAGGAACCACCCTACAAAAATAGATCAAAGGTTTAATCTAGTACTTACCCATTAAGAAATGCAGAGGGTTCTCTTTGTATTTTTTTCACTACTGTGCCCATAAAAAACTTGCTGCCAAACAGATTGGGAGACATGAAGGTCCCATATTTAGCCATTCCAATCTCATAGGGACTGAACTCCACCCAGTCTGAAACCAGGAATAAACAATGATTAGAACAGACAGAGAAATGAGGGCTTAACCTACTACCAAGGCAGTGCTTGCAAAGAGATGTTTTCCACTGGTTCAGATTTCTGGTCTTCTCACACTTTTCTACTCCCAATATACATCTATGAACATGTAAACTAGTTTTGATTAACGTTGAACTCATCTGGTGTGATCACAGTTTGGGTAAAGAAAGATCTTGGTTCCAATTAGAGAATCATAGCAAAAGACAGAACGAAATGTTAAGCATCTGTTGAAATTCTCACTTCAGATACTAACACTGCATCTCCATTCCCTCCTCACTCCAGGGGAAGGTTCCTGCAAAATCCCCATTCCCTACCAATCAGCTGGGACTTGACGGGGAATAGATGGGGGCAGAGCTAGTCAGAGTTAGTATTTACCGGTTCTCTGAACTACCCAAAATTTCCACTACCGGTTCTCCAGAACTGGTCAGAACCTGCTGAATGCCACCTCTGACGCCTGCCCTCTGGAGTAACATCTCTCTAAAGAGACACGTACTTCTCTCAAAAAAATGAGGACCTAGAAGTCCTTAAAACTGAGATTCTTCTCCCAACCTCTGAAGTAGGGTGGTTGTTGAACTCCTCATGGGTGTGTTTGGGTAATTTGTCTTGTCTGGAAATTCATTTTTCCCTTTGTCTGTTATTGTTCCTTTTATAAGTCACCCAGAATCATTCTTGAATAGGATGCTCTTAAATTTAAAAAAAAAGGTTGTCTGAACCTGGATAGTGAGAACACTGACCTGCAAACATCAATTCTGACACATCAGGTTTAACATGAAGACAGGTAAAAAGTGGCAAAGCTGACTGCGCTTTGTTGATTTTTTCCTTCATGTGAGATAAAGTGTTATCCATTCTCTGCAAAAAGGAGACAGAATTACGGAGTTTAATATTTGGACTGAAGCAGATATATTTATTCATATTTCATACTTTTAATCACCTATCTCCCTCAGAGTTTTACTTTTTTTAAAAATACAAGAAAAGTTACTTCAGATTACTTCCTTATGGTCATAAACCAGCTGAACATACACCAAAAATGTGACAAGATTATCTACATGGAAATTATAAAGTAATAATCTTGTAATGAAGACTAAGAAAGCCTTCTTACTACTGATCAGTCGGGTTAAAAATCAGGACTTGTTGATAACTGGGTTTATTTATTGGGTTTATAAAGCACTCCTACTTTTTCAGACTCAGACCAGGTTATGTGCCAATTATGTATAACTTTCACAATAAATAATACTAATTATAATAAAAAATTAAAAACAGTGAATATCAGTGACGTGCAGTCAGGGGAGGCAGAGCCTCACCACTGTCATCATGAAAAGAAGAAAAAATGTAAAAGGAAAAAGGCAAGAGCTGAGGTCAGGCTGAGCTAGTTGCTGCCAGAGTCACAGTGGATGACTCTGCTTAGTGCTTAACTGTTTAAAAAAGCCTCTAAAAAGCGCCCTCTACAGGAGGAGGCAGGAGAACGACGTGCCTCATTTCATTTTATGATCACTCTAGCAGAGCTAAGCAAGGGTTAAAAGCCAAAAAATTTCTGACGTAATGAGGAACGTCGTTCTCCTGCCTCCTGTAGAGGGCGTTTTTTTAGAGGCTTTTTAGAGGCTCTGTCAGCAACTAGCTCAGCCTGACCTCAGAGCTCTTGCCTTTTCCCTTTTACATTTTTCTTTTCTTTTCATGATGGCAGGCAAGAGCAGAGTTGAAATCCTCTCTGAAACAGCTGGGAAAGGTGCGTGTGGGTCGGAGGGAGGGGGAGGACTTCAAAAAGTTTGATTGCATGCAGAGCCACGTTGCCTTTTCAAACACACACACACACACACACATACACACAGGCTCTGAACGGAAGGCAGCAGGGAATGGGTGGGGTGGGGAGTATGGCAGAGGAGCTGCTTTCAAGCCATTGGAAATATATCCAATCCCATTTCTGTGTTTGTGTTTTTTGAGAGTGAGTGAGTGAGAGAGGGATCCAACTTCTCTGTGTGTGTGTGTCTGTTTGAGAGAGCGGGGAGGGAGGGAGAGAGGGAGGAAGGAGGGGGAGGGAGAAGAAAAAGAATGAAGGAAAACCTTTTCGCAATGGAGAAAAACAAATGCTGTCGCTTTAAATCGGAGCTTAGCATGCCTGGCTGTGGAATTCTGGGAGTTGAAGTCCACAAGTCTAAAAAAAATTGAAACCCCTGTGTCAGTATCTCACCAGCCATAAACCTCACCACACGTCACTGGTGAATGTAGTATTTATATATTAGGAAACTCAAAGGATATTCTCAATGGCTCAAGGTTGACTCAGCCTTCCATCCTTCCGAGGTCGGTAAAATGAGGACCCAGATTTTTGGAGGCAATAACGCTGACATTGTAAACCACTTAGAGAGGGATGTAAAGCATTGTGAAGTGGTATATAAGTGCTACTGCTATTTTCAACTGATGTACAACGGGTTATATTGCTGATATAAATGGGTATTATTTAATTTTACGTGCTAAAATAACAGAGATCATACTAGCTAAAGTTGACATTTATGGACCTTTAGGATAATTTAGATTCTCCTATTACCGTATGTTTTTTGAAGGTTTTTGACATTTGAATATTTATGATGAAGTGGTACTAGAAGTATTGGGCAGCTACTGCAGCTTTCTGGAGAGGCAGAGCCCAACTCACATTGACATTAGATTATGTTGCAGTTACAATTAGAACTCAAACCATTGGTTTAATTGTGATTAGTGAAGTTTTCTCATCGTTGTCTGCAGTTTCTACTACAGAGCCAGCCGTTCTAATGCATCAAGCTGTATATAGACAAATATTATGCACTTAAGATTAGCTTCTATGTATCCGAATGTACAGCCTAAATGTTGGAGGTGTGGTTCTCTCGATGCTACATATTATCATATATGGTGGACCTGCCAAAAGGTTAAGGCATTTTGGATAAAAATATGGTGGGTCATGCAAAATATTTTTAAAAGAAGGATAAAGTTTATTCCTCAGTTATTTTTACTAGGTATATGTACTGACTTTACAGTGGTAGAGACTAACTTGATTTTGCATCTAATAACGGCAGCAAGACTGTTGGTGGCACAATACTGGAAGAAGGAAGACTTGCCTACAACTCAAGAATGGACATTGAAAGTCACAAACTTAGCCGAGATGGCTAAAATATCGGCATATCTTAAAGATCATTCAAATGAGAGATATAAACGAGACTGGGAAAAATGGATTGACTATATACAAAATAAATATGGGACCAAGAAATTCCAGTTAGCCTATGCTTAAGATCAGAAATGATTTAAACTCTTTAAAGTTGGTTCAGTAAGAAGAAGCTAAGGTCAATGTAGAATGTCATTAATTTCTTTATTTCTTTTTTCTCAATAGATTTTAGACTGTGTTAGTTAAAAATCCATACCGTGTACGGGTTCTGGGAAGTCGGGGGGGGGAAGAAGGAGGAGGGGGCTGGGGGGGGAGGGAGGGAGGGGCATACAAAAAAAATTGTACTTCAATGTTTTAATGATTGACGAATGATGAAATATTTGTGTTTTTTAAAAGAAATAAAACTCTTTTTCTTTAAAAAAAAAAAAGATTTAAACAGATTCCCTAAATCTTTCGACCGATGCTTACATTTTGAATCAGTGTTTCTCCTATCAGCATTCCAAAGATGTCCGTGAATGTCACAGGCTGCCCGGATCTCTTCTTCTTCCACAGGGCTTCAATGTATCGCTTCACTTTCTGTGGTGTAAGTAGCTTCAGTGGGGTGTGACTAATACTGTTCCTCAACTCAACGTTTATCTCCTTTGGGCCTTTCACTGGGAAATCTGGATGAGAATACAGGGTTGACATATACCTATGGAAGAGACCAAAACAATATTTTCAGTGCAGATAAAAGTGGAAGTAAAGATGGGTCACAAGACCTTCAACCAACAATGTTTCGGTGTTCTGACTCCCCTCGTCCCACTCCAAGCCAAAGATAAATTACAGAATTTATTAACAGACAGGTCCTTGGCAGCAAACCAGCACAGACAAGCCTTGGCAGCAATCCAGCCTGCCAAGCTCACAATAATGTTCTCCAACATTAGTTAATGCGTTGACTTCTGCAAAAGGGGCGTGTGCACAAGCAGTCCTTTTATAGTCTGGAGAGGAGCCTAATTACCACCAGCTGAGTGCAATTACCTCCTGTAACTGCGCAACTGTTCCTGACACCTATTAGCTCTTCGGTGCCGGGCATCTAGGAACAACTCCCTTGGCTCCTCCTCACTGCTGACGTCTGGATCACAGTCCCTTGTCTCCTCCCCACTGGTCCAAGGCTCAGGTGCCTCCTGGTGGCCAACCAGCCTCTCTGTGCCCTGCTCGGAATCAGAAACCTGTCCAGAGTCCTCCACATCCTCAAAAGCCGACTCATAGGGCCCCTCGCTGTCGGAGTCTGGTGGCAGCTCCAACGGCTCCTGCTGGGCCACAACAGTGATCAATGAAAGAAATACGTTCTCCAGGACTCACAACTCCTGATTAAAGAGCAGGTAGCGGTCGTGGCTAGGAGAACCTTTGGGTCATGCATCCATTATGCCATTTCCTGAACCAACAATTCCTACTCACAGTTCCCCCCACATAAGTCATCTCCTATCTTGACTATTGCAATGTGTTTTACGTGGAGCTGCCTTGAAAAGTATCCAGTAGGTTTAACTGATTCAAAATGTGGTGGCCCACATGCCTTTGGGTAAGTCTAGAATTGCATGTGTGACTTCTCTTGTGGATGAATCAGTTGCTACATTGCTTCTCGGTGCAACTCAAGGTGCTGGTTATCATCTTCAAAGAACCTACATAGCTTGAGATGAAGATATTTGAAGAATCATATTTTTCCAGTCATATCTACCCCACTCGCCATAATGGGGAAGCAGGAAATACTATGGGACCTTCTGAAGAAGGTCTATCTAGCAGGACAGCCAGTGGGCCTGGTGACCCCAGAATTATATGGAGCCCATTAAGTGATCTGATTATCGCTGTGTGTGTGTGTGTGTGTGTGTGTGTGTGTGCGTGTGTGTGTGTGCAGAGTTATTGGTTTGTTGTACTGGGGTTTTACCCTTCTAAGCTCTTGGGAAAAATCAAGCTATCATTTTATAAATTACAAAGTTTTGAATATTTTACGTTTATCTAAAATAACTAATATCCATAACAATAACATTGAATAAAACTCTAATTGTTCATAAATACACAGTCCTCTAATTAACTGGGAAACACAATATATATTTCTCTAATCTCCGTGTTTAAGACAGTATGCTACCAGAAACATAGTTTTTAAAAGAAGGGATGACTTCAATTTAAGAATTCTAATTTCATTATTTGGAAGCAAGATTTTAAATTGTATCTGTTGATCATCAACATAAATCTGACAGTAGTTGTGCTTCATCTTGACTAAGTTTATTCTGAAAAACTGACAAAATTTAATCTAGGGTTACAGCCTCTTTAATCTTTACAACAGAAAAATATTGTTTGTTTATTGAATGTATTCCATTGTCACAATTGAAGAGATAATCAATTATTAGCTATCAATATAAAATAATAGAATATTCCAAGAAAGAAAACAAAGTAATATTATAAATTAAAGTTGTCTTAGTCCTACCTATTTCTACTTCCCCTCCTAGTCCAGAACTCAGATCCTTATTGTGGGATCTTTTTTAAATGTTGAGAATATGACCTAAGCTAGCAGAAGACTCAATCTTTCTTCAAGCAGTAAGATAACTTTAGTTTAGAACTATCCCACCAAACAAAAATTCCTTGTGAAAGTTATCTTCAAGGGACTATGAATTTGCTTTTATGCTCTCAGAACTACTAGTTTTAGAAAACAATCAAATGCATTATTTTAAGGATGCAGTAATAATAAACACCATAATTGCTTTCATGTTATTAAGCGATATTTTAATTCCAGTATATTTAAATCTCCCTTCAGCTATACTGAAGATTTCTTGCAGACAATTTCAGCTGATTAGTGAACCATGCACTATAAATATAAGTTTAAGGCAAACTTGTTTTTATAGGTTTCAATTTCCTCAAAAAGTATAATCAAAACATTAAAAATCTAAGCTGCAAGCTTTTATTAGCTCAGAAAGATTTTTAAATCACCAAACCAAAGAATTAGAAATAGAGGTGATTGCAGTCAACCAGTAGCTAAAAGCTGATGTACGAGGTGGCGCAATGGTTAAATGCAGCACCGCGGGCTACTTCAGCTGACTGCAGTTCTGCAGTTCGGCTGTTCAAATCTCACCGGCTCAGGGTTGACTCAGCCTTCCATCCTTCCAAGGTGGGTAAAATGAGGACCCGGATTGTTGTTGGGGGCGATATGCTGACTCTGTAAACCGCTTAGAGAGGGCTGAAAGCCCTATGAAGCGGTATATAAGTCTAACTGATATTGCTATTGAATAAAAGATTTTGGCAATTTGGCTATAGAATCAACGGATTAAAAATAAGAGTAAGGTATTGTCTATTAAATTAAAAAAGGCTTTTTTAAAAGCAAACTTGCCATGTGGATCCAGATAATCCAGCAATATATGTTGCACAGTCTAAAATTCCAGATTCATACAGTGCTTTTATTACTCCAGAAAATCCCACAGTTGCCCGAAATCCTCCTCCAGATCCCAAGATTGCTATTACTGGCACCTGGGAAAACATACAACATAGATGCCTTCTAAAATATTTATCACACAACACAAGCAAAACATTATATAGTCATGGTAACATTACATAAAACATATAATGTAACAGAACCCTCCCCCCCAAAAAAAATCATTTGTTCACCCCTAAACACAACCCATGATATGTATCTCTCTCCATCCAGGGTTTGAACACAAGAGCTGATCTGTATTTAATATTCTTCAGACAGATCAGTTTTGAGGTTTTTGTAAGAAAAGAAAAACAATAGACTAGAAAATTCTAATCTATAAACAACTTTACTGTCCCACCGTTTTAAAAATTGGAGCACTGACCTATGTCTTAGCATATCATTCGTAGTTACTTCTCTCTCCCGTATGTATTAAAATTTAGAAATAATCTCTAATTTTACTTTAAGATATTCAATATAGAGAAAGCATAGTGATGAGCCAGGGCCTTGAGGCCGTTAAGAACTGGATGAGCGCTAACAAACTGGTACTCAACCCGGACAAGACCGAGTGGCTGTTGTGCTTCCCTCCCAATAATTTGGCTGACATTCCAACACTCAGGCTGGGGGGTCAAATTTTATACCCCTCAGACAGGGTCCGTAACTTAGGAGTCCTCCTAATGGTGGTTTACCATTTTATTTTGTTCACTATTGTTTGTCTCTTGGTACTGCACCCCCTCCCCTTGTGATTGTAAGCTGCCCTGAGTCCCCTCAGGGAGAAGGGCGGCCTATAAATCTCAATAAAATGCTAAAATGCTAAAAATAATGATTAATTATTCGCTTGGCTAATGTGTTTGCTGGGGCTGGCCAAAACCATTTTTGGATCGTTTAACAACACATAACTTCATATTTGGACATTATAAGCAATGATAAATATTTGGGATAATAAGAACACTGTGTGTATCTCCCTGTCCTTTCCAATTTCCATTTTCCCGCATATCAAAATTGCATGTCTCACAGATAAAAAAATAATAATGTTGCAATAAGTTTTCAAAATTTTAACTCAAACAAACCAATTAAAGTTATTAGAGACTAGAGGGTTTTTTTATTTAAAAAACCCAAAGCAGTTATAATTAGTTGTTACTAGAATAACTAATTCTAACCAAATTAGTTAGAACTAGAATTAGCTAGTTAGGAAAGAAACAAAGTCTTAGCAACTATGCATAACATTAGGCTCAGAACTTGATAAGAAAGTTTAAATTGTTTTGCTTAAGATTAAAAACCAAAGCTTTCAACTGAAACAAAATGATATGGGAACTTTAACAAGTATTCCAGGTTTGGAGAAGACCAAGTGGATTGCTGAAGAAAGTATATGGAAACAAAAATTTACAGAGCGTTGAAAGGTGAAATAGGACTTGAAGTTACAGTAAAAAAAAATATAAAATCTAATGCAATGTAGCTTTGGCTCATTCTGGGATCGAACTAAGGACTGTTGGCTATAAGCCCTCCAGACTTACATCACGAATGGAGGTCAAATCAGCTCCCAATAACTTGTTCAGATGATGCATTGCTCTAGTTTTCCGCTGCTGTCGGAAGTCCTTCTCCTCATCACACAGAGCCATGCTGAAACGGAGATCTGTTGAAGAGCTGCTGAGCAAAACACATGTTTAGTCCCCAAGCTCTCACTTAAAGAACAAACAATTCAATCTACTTCGGTTCTATGCCAATAAAGTCCTCCTTAAGCCTGGACTTTCTGTAATGCCACTTAAACGATAGTTTAATAATATTTAAAGTACTGCATTTTTAAATATGGTAGTAGTGCTTGCAAAGCCGAAAGGCTGAGTGGAAGGGAATTGTCTGCATCCATTGCTATCAGGCTTCAGGCCAATTAGTAACAAGACAGCATAAATCATGCTTGTGGAACAGTAGTGGGTTTCAAAAAATTTTCGAACCTACTCTGTGGGTGTGGCCTCCTTTGTGGGAGTGGCTTGCCGACCATGTGACCTGGTGGGAGTGGCTTGCCGGCCATGTGTTCTCTCTCTCTCTCTCTCTCTCTCTCTCTCTCTCTCTCTCTCTCTCTCTCTTTCCTTTTGTCTCTCTGTCCCTTTTTCCTTTTTTTCTTTCATATCTCTCACTTTTTCTTTTTTCTTTCTTTCTTTCTTTTTTCTTTCTTTCTTCCTTCCTTTCTCTTTCTCTTTCTCTCTCTGTGTGAGTCTGTGGTTTGTGAGTTTCTCTCTCTCTCTCTCTCTCTCTCTCTCTCTCTCTCTCTCTCTCTCTCTGTGTGTGTGTGTGTGTGTGTGTGTGTGTCAGTGGTGGGTTTCAAAAATGTTTGGAACCTCTTCTGTAGGTGTGACCTGCTTTCTGGTTCCACTGGTGGAACATCTTCTAACCGGTTCGGTAGATTTGACGAACCGGTTCTACCGAACTGGTGTGAACTGGTAGGAACCCACCTCTGTTGTGGATACATAGAAAAGGGGACCATTGGAATTCAGTGGAACATAACTACCGATAAGGCAAAATACAGGACTGCCAAATAAATATACATAGAACTAAACAGCAACATCCTATTTTGAGATCAGTAAGACAATACTGCAGTGCATCCATTGTCTATCTCAATGGATTCTCAACCCTACGTCATTGTAGTCCAATAGATCTTTATGATACAGTTTATACATCGTTAATTGCACACGAAAGGGAGCCATGTCCCAGTGCTATCATTTCTGCAAATAACACTTTGTGAATATCAAGATTACTTACCAAACTTCAAGAGATACCTCCAACGTGACTTCTGTAACCTAAACAAGCAATGTTATAATTTTATCAGAATTTTTGTCAAGAAACTTGTGATCTATTGTCTTATAAACAAAGGGGTCTCACCTAACATTAATCACCTATCAGTTTATATTAGAGCACTGGTTTTTTTCTAACTTTCCGAGCTTTAAAAGCCTTTTTTAAGCCACTACATTGGGAGATTGGGAGGGGAGGGGAGGACGGTTGGGGCAAGGGATGTGTTACATCTTATATTCTCTGGAAGACACGGAAAAAAATTAATAGATATTCCTAAGAAAAGGAATAATATACAACTTAGTAAAAAAATGTAATGGAATTACACTTCAGTTTCTCAGCATTTATCATCTTATAACTAATGTAATATGATTTTTTTAGCAATGCTGTTACATAGAGTGCAGATAATAAATAATACTGTCATATTTCTTAAGTAATCAGAGCAATTTTATCTGGGAAATGCATTACTGATAGGGAAAAAACTGAAAATGACACATTTCATCCATACTAAAAAAATAATAATTAAAATCTAGACTCATGCAGAATATCAAAGAGAATTGAAAAACTTGACAGGCGTCTTTTCAAATCAGATTCATTTTTTCAAAATATGGCCATTATCCAAAATTCAACAAATATCAGATTCAGCAATCCAGTTAGGAAAAAAAAACTAGAAGTTCTTCAATCGATATATGAATATGGCTCAGGTCTTGACACTACAAATGGACTAAACAAAATCTGGGATAGACATATAAAGTACATTTAAACATGACTTATGGCTTCCCATGGATGGCTCTTCACAACTGCAGCTATCAACATGTGTGTTGTGCATGAATCTGTGCAAACTGGATTATAAAATACATTTTATTTTAAGACACTGCCTACCGTGGCACGACAAAACCGCGCTAGTCAAAATCGCGGTGATAAAATCGCAGCGCTAAAGCCGCGACATCATCACTGCGCGTCATCACCGCCGCGACAACAGCGTGGCAACAGAAGGGCGCTTTAAAATGGCGCCGCGGCAGAAAGCCGACTTCAATTAAGGTAAGGGTTAGGATTAGTTTAAGGGTTTGTTTTAGGGTTAGGTTTAGGGTTAGGTTTAGGGTTAGGTTTAGGGTTAGGGTTAGGGTTAGGGTTAGGGTTAGGTTTAGGGTTAGGGTTAGGGTTAGGGTTAGGGTTAGGGTTAGGGTTAGGGTTAGGTTTAGCGTTAGGTTTAGCGTTAGGTTTAGCGTTAGGTTTAGCGTTAAGTTTAGCGTTAGGTTTAGGGTTAGGGTTAGGGTTAGGCTAAGGGTACTGAGTGCTTGGGAATGCACGATTTTGCCCTCCGCGATTATGTCATCGCGGTAGGGTCGCGTTTTTCCTTAGCGCTTAGAACGGCACGAATTAGTCTTCATGCTTATGTCTCCGCAGATAAGGGCTTCGCGGATTTGTGGTGGAACCACTGCCTACAGCAATGGCTTCAGCCAGGTAAATCTCGTATTAAAAAAATACTGAGAAAAGCTTCAAAGAATAAAATAAAAGATATGGTTTGGCTATATCCTCAATATCCCAGTCATCATTTTTGTAATCTTTGTAATTTCAACAGATTGAATCATTTTCAGTACCAGAAATGTTTAAGAGAACTAAAGAACATCATGTGTGCATAATGACTGGATTCTAGATTTTAGATCCTCGACTTATAACCTTGGAAAGTGACCATTTTGAGACCAACAAGTGAAACTGACATATTGATTTTGGAACTTACTTTATTAATGATGAATGGAACTTGTTTCTTCTCCCCAATTTTCAAAGATGAAATGGGGAAAGTTGCTGTACCAATAGTCTCATCCATCACATAATTTGCATCCATAAGAGTAATCTAAAAAAAAAGAGATACATTTAAACTGAACCTTCACATATCCTAAACAGATGTAAAAAAAAAGACTTTAAAAATGAAGCAAACATGAATTTTACATTAATTTTCAATTACATACATTGGATTGATTAAAGATCTAAAAACACATTTTGTTACCAACTTATTTCACTTCAAGTAAACAAAGCAATATTGGTTAAATATTTTTACTTTTTTTAATTGGAAGATCTGTAAACCTTTACCAGATATGGCAAAACAATTATACTGAGGGATTGCACACATGATAGCTTTGGGGGGGAAAGTATTTTTACAAATTATTAGTATTAAAATTATGTTAGGACAGCAACTAGTTCTTCAGGGTGAATGGACATAGTTGTATACCTATTAATCATAAATAAGGTTGGCCAAAGTGATATTTACTCGATGGTCATATCATGCTGTAATACATTTTGTAAAAATACAACTTCTGATTTTATACGCTAAAGGCAGAAGAAAACAACTGATTATTCTGTTCAGAAAGCAAACACAATGTCATATTCTGTGGCAAAATTATTTCTGATGAGCCCAAGATTTTGCCTCTCTTTTGAACATTCCTCTCCCTATTGTTCTTCCCTTTATCCTTTCTCAAAGGGGCTAATTTACTTAGAAAGAGAGAAATAAGTAAAATTACAAAGCTCATTTCAAGCTAGACTGACATTCAGAAGCTGTAGACCAGCTGTAATAAAGCGGGCATTTTTGAAATGAGGAATTCGAGAACCGAGGTGGCGCAGTGGTTAGAGTGCAGTACTGCAGCCACTTCAGCTGACTGCTAAACTGCAGTTCAGCGGTTCAAATCTCACCAGCTCAAAGATTGACTCAGCCTTCCATCCTTCCGAGGTGGGTGAAATGAGGACCCAGACTGTGGGGGCGATATGCTGACTCTGTAAACCGCTTAGAGAGGGCTGAAAGCCCTATGAAGCGGTATATAAGTCTAACTGCTATTGCTATTGCTAAATTCATATTAGAACTTTCTCATTCTGGTCTATATTAAGGTATATTATAGACGGCCTGTATATTTTAGATGTACACACATGTGAGTGTGTCTGTTTCTGTGTGTTAATCTTAGCTCTGTGATTCCTACTATTTCTCACATTTTACACTTGCAAGTGTACTTCATCAAAAGAGAGATGGGCTTATTCTACTAAATCCCCAAATCTCTGCTCACAAGATTCTCTCATCTTGTCATCTTAAACTCATCATTTTGGTCAGCGCTATTTCACAATGGTAGAAAAGCTGCTGAAAAAACACACCGTCCAAGTCAATCCTCTTAGATTCCCCAGTTTAATTTCTTTTTTTTCCATTCTCCAAATGCCTTTCTCTCTTTGCAAGAGAGGAAGGAGTCTACATCTCCTTGCAATTTGGAACTATATAACTTTAGATTGAAGGAGTCCTCTGCAAGGGAGATGGGTGGTGGGTGCTTTAGAAGTATGTGGTGTGTGTGTGTGTGAGAGAGAGAGAGAGAGAGGGAGAGAGAGGGAGGGAGGGAGGGAAAGAGGGAGAGAGAGATAGAACTAGATAGATAATAGATTATAGAGACAGACAGAGAGACAAAAACAGACTAATATGACCAAATACACATTCATGCCAGGTAGAAAAGCAAATATCATCCCTTAGATTGTTTCATTAACTAAGCTTTCATTTATAATAAAAAGTCATAAAGCATACCAACTCTGTAAGCAAGGGTACTTAACACACACAGAGTTGCTGAATTAGTCTGCCTCTTTTGACGTTGCATTTAATATTTTTAATATAGTATCTACACTGCACGAGTCCTTTTCCCTACAGATATTTGTACTAGTAAGTACCTCCAGAATATTTTCCTGGTTGGGGTCCAAAATTATCTCAAAAGTTTCATTCCACTCAGGGTTCACATTGTTGTTGATATAGTTTGTTCTCTTCCTGCTGTCTGGTGCCGTGGGAATAAAGATCTCCACATAGGGGTCAGGAGTGTCTACTGTAATAAAATAAGAAACATGCAGGTATCATCAGTAGCGTCTCAGAAAACCTGTAGGCAAGCCATAACATCATATTCTCTAAACCTATTTTTTCATGACCCGACAAATGCGCGCACGACAAAACTGCGCTGAGAAAATCGAAATCACGCCCACAACAGCGCACCGACAAAACCACACCCACAAAAGCGTGATTAGGGTTAAGGTAAGGGTTAGGGTTAGGGTTAGGTTCAGAGTTAGGTTAGGGCTTTCAGCCCTCTCTAAGCGGTATATAAGTCTAACTGCTATTGCTATATTGTTGACTAATTGAATGGAAAATACATGTTTTAATAGACTGTTTTGGAATCCAGTTTCCAGACTCACTACAAACAATACTTCTTTTACTAATGTTCTAATAGTCAAATTTGTTAGGTCAGAATTAAATGTGTATTTTTGAAAGTGATGAATGAAAGAAGTACGTTCTCCAGGACTCACAACTCCTATTTAAAGAGCAGGTGGCGGTGGTGGCTAGGAGAGCCTTTGGGCCATGCATCCATTATGCCATTTCCTGAACCAACAATTCCTACTCACAGTTCCCCACACATAAGTCACCTCCTATCTTGACTGTTTTAATAGACTGTTTTGGAATCCAGTTTCCAGACTCACTACAAACAATACTTCTTTTACTAACGTTCTAATAGTCAAATTTGTTAGGTCAGAATTAAATGCGTAATTTTTGAAAATGAAAAAAGGGATCAATGGAATCATCAAATTAAGCTTCTAAACAATTTTCTAATTTAATTACTAGCTGCAATAGGCAATTTGTTAATTTTAAAAAAAACGGAGGAATGCTCAGTTCTGTTATGAACAAGTAGTAGAGTTACTCTGCTAAGGGCTTAATGAAAGTGAGGTAATAAGAGGGGGGAAAAAACCCAAAGAAATATTCTGGGTGATGAAATGTGTTTTAGTTAAATGCATTTTTTTTTTTTTTTGCAAAATTTAGAAGAAAAGAAATCAGGAGAAATTATTTTTTTATTTATTAGACTTTTTATTCTACCTTTATTACTTAATAGGTAACTGAAAGCGGTGAGTTACCTATTTTAACCACAACAACAATCCTGTGAGATGGGTTGGGCTGAGAGAGAGAGTGATCCAAAGTCACCCAGCTAGATTTCATGCCTATGGCAGGGCTACAACTCACATTCTACTGTTTCTATGCCAGGATCTTAACCATTATATCAAACTGAAGGAAAAAGAAATAGCGGCTGTTTAGATAACTTGTTCTAAAATCAGAAACATCAATCAAATGATAAAGCAGGATCTGTCCAAAACATTTATCAATGTTCACAGGGAATAACCATAACTCAACTGAATATTTTCCTATAAACAACTGCAACATAGATGGCACTGCTATTGTATTGTATCTTATTTCAATGCAGGTCCTCACAATGAAGCCAGAGATACGAGAACAATGAAAAGCAATATGAAGTCCCTCAAATGGTACTTGACTGCCCTTGCTTATATGAAGAAGGTGTAGTTTTCTTGGCAACAATAAAGACATCTGTTGTGACCTCTAGATGCTGAACCTGGAGGTCAGATCATCTTCAACGGCATTTGGATTTTGTCCATCTTCAGTTATGTGAAAACTGTTTTTATATTCTAGCTTTCCCTGTTATGATTCTTATTTGGAATTCTGATTTTGTCCTTCTGAAGTTGCATTATTTGACACTGTTATTTATAAACAATCGTTAGGGATTTTTGATAGCATTTTTGCAAATGTATTTATATTCTTGTAATTGGGGGGTTTGCTGGGACTGGTTTTTACTGGAAGCTGTCACAAATTGGAATGCCATTTTCAGCTTAGAATTCCAAATCTCTCACTGACATAAAGAAATGGCTAAAACGTTTTTCATAATGTAATAGAATTGGAAACAATTAGAAGAAGCTAATTCATTCTTAATGGGAGGCTTACTATAGACTTCAGACAAAGTAGTGAAATTTGTTCTAAACATTTTTCATTTTAACCTATTTAAAAAACAACAACTGGTAACTGAAACATTCATATCATTGACTCTTTGAAATCTAGTCTGCCATATAGCAAATTTGGAAATTCTCGATTTTGCTCCAGCTATTCATGAAAAAAAAATGTAGCATCGCTGATATCTTACTACACCTTTAAATGATTGTGTCACAGCACAAGGATTTGTGGTCAGATGACCATCGTAAGAAGAGGGAAGATTCCAAATGTCCAGGTGCAAGTAAATCGAACTCATTGGTCAGCAACCAAGTAGGACCTTCCTTTTTCCTCACTTGAAACTATATGAAAAGGATTTACCTGCACTCAGGATGACATTAGAGTGGGATTCTAGCACCCCCTTTCTCCTTAATAATCAACTGAACATGCAACGAATTGCATGGTTGCAAGACCATTTTAAGAGGAAAGATGGTGGTGATTGTGATAATATTTGCACAACACTTATAAGCCCCTTTTTTACGAAGGCAAAATAGAGTCCAACAGAGTCACCCACCAACCGTGACTTTCCCTCTGCTTCAAAAGAAGTTCTAATCAGAATCTGAACATTGCCCATTCCCTATCACTGCATTATATAATGTATAAACACTTGAATTCAAAATGAAGTGGTCCTTCATAAAAACACTACTTGTAACATACCTGTTTCTAAGAAACAGAACCAGTAAAAAAAAATATATTTCTAAAGAATAAATGATCTCCGAAAACCCCATAGGAGAGATTCCAGATAAAACATTTCAAGGTAATTTAAGGTCAGGTTTGTCAGTGACAAAATTACCCTCTCTATAATTCCTTCAACCTCTACCTAGACTTTTCCTTATCTGGAAAGCCTGGAAAGGAAAAAGAAATGTTATCAGTTCTGCAAAGGCATTGTAAGTTTGTAGAATCTCCACCAATAAAGATCTAAAACGACTCCAATTGGTATCAGATCTGCATTGGCTTTATTTATTGAACATAACACACCCATGCTACATTTCAAATCTCTGAAGCAGCAAAAAATTAATTTGAAAAAATCAGTCATACCTGAAGAACATACCTCTCTCTGAACTCATGTGGCAAGAACTGAAAAGAGAACAATGCAATACAAATAACACCAAAGTGAATACTTACACATATCTCCAAAAGCCCCTTTGGTGACATTTTTCGCTTGCTTAACTGTCACAGTAAATTTGTGCGAATACTGATGTTCCACCTAAATGTCAAACAACAATGGATTAGGAAGCAAAAGATGTACACCCAATAGAAAAGTAACAGCTCGTTAGTGAGTTTTTAGCTAACCTCCACTTCTCCTTTCCTCCCCCCAAAGAAAATTAAGTAACACACCGGAACATATAGCATTGTGTATTGTAAAGTTATTTTCTCTTCAGCTTGACTGAAAATTCAGATCAATAGGCTACATTGAGCACAGCTGACTGCTACCACTCCCATTCATCTGTGGTTATTTTCTTCCTCTTTTGCGTTTGAGTTTCATCATACTAACTCTCCTCCCCTTCAAACACAGGTACTGTTCAAGTATATCATTAGTTAGCAAGAGCACTGCATAGAAGTAGACACTGATTTTACAAGAGTGGTGAGGAATTTGGAAAACCTGCGAGAAAGAATGCTGCCATATAAGATAGTAAGACATGATCCGCATCACGTCAGAGAAGGGTATTTTTGGGTAGACTTTGATTCTTCTCCAATAATTATTACAAAACTATTGGACCATTTAAAACGGCACATTGATATAATCAGATCTAGTGTTTTAAGACATCGTATAGAGCCGACTGAAGAATGTATAGGCATGATTCAGTGGTGGGTTTCAAAAATTTTTGGAACCTGTTCTGTGGGTGTGGCCTCCTTTGTGGGAGTGGCTTGCCGGCCATGTGACCTGGTGGGAGTGGCTTGCCAGCCATGTGTTTTCTCTCTCTCTCTCTCTCTCTCTCTCTCTCTCTCTTTCTCTCTCTCTCTCTTTCCTTCCTTTTGTCTCTCTGTCCCTTTTTTCTTTTTTTCTTTTATCTCTCACTCTTTTTCTTTCTTTTTTCAGTTTTTATTTATTTATTTCTTCCTTTCTTTCTTTCTCTTTCTCTCTTTCTCTCTCTGTCTGTCTCTCTGTGTGTGCGTGGGGGGCAGTGGGGGGGGGTTCAAAAAAGTTTGGAACCTCTTCTGTAGGTGTGGCCTGCTTTCCGGGTCCACTGGTGGAACCTTTTCTAACCGGTTCAGTAGATTTGACGAACCGGTTCTACCAAATAGGTGCGAACTGGTAGGAACCCACCTCTGGCATGATTCCAGTCAATTATGTAGAAGAACTACAGAAGAAGAAATAACCAAAAGCGACAGTAATATTATTATCATTAATTCAAACTTTATCATAAGCCTGTGTGAGATGTGGTATGATGTTTCAACCTAGTTTAATTTGACTACTATAAAGCCCATATCCTCTACTCTAATTTTTGTTATTTTTGAAAATCAGGAAGCTTTTTCTCCCTTCTTATTGCTTCTCTTATTTAAATCTGCTGTGCTCCCAAAAAGCTAATTCTGATATTTTTTTAGAACTTGTTTCCAAGTAAACACTTTTAAGAGCATTTGTATCATTTAGATATGGCATTCATAAAAACTGTAAAAGGTTAAATGAAATTGTTGAGAATTACAATAAAAGGTTTAAAAATCAGTTTTATAGACCAATCTACATAGTCTGGTTTCCTCCATTCAGCACAGCTAAAATCTAATGAGTTTGAGTTAATGGAACTTAAAAAAAACAACAACTATAGCTTTTTAAAATTCCAACAGTTTAAAATGTAATTTTTGTTTTCAAAACAAGGGAAGATACTATCTTGTTATTTTATTATATTCTTAAATGTAATCTCTATGGACATCTTATTTTCTTGCTACAATAAGTACATAACATTGATAGTTGAATCAGTTTCATCATTATACCAGCTTTAAATGCATTCTCTGTAAATGAATTGATTAAATAAAGTTGTGACCATTGCCTCATTTAAAAAAAATAGTCTTTTAGATACATTTGCAATTTGCACGCACATTCCTCCCATGG
The DNA here is from genome assembly GCF_009769535.1 of Thamnophis elegans. NCBI lineage: Eukaryota > Metazoa > Chordata > Lepidosauria > Squamata > Natricidae > Thamnophis > Thamnophis elegans. Next base: position 3,656,014 of record NC_045551.1, read on the forward strand.
GGAAAATTATTTTTTTATTAAATTAAACCGATTAAATACAACTTTTTATGACGCCTAAAGATCATAGAATGCAACTCACAAATATACAAAAAAGATCTGTATTCAGGACTATATGGACTTATACCAGTGATTTTCTAACTTTGGGTAACTTTTTCAACAGTGTTACCTGTGCCAAACAAAAACTTGTCCATAAATCTGTCCAAACTTAGACATATCCTAATATCCTTTACTATCTGCCAAATTTCAAGTCTTTGCAAGCGATGTTTAGATTAAGAAGAAAGAAGCATCCATCTGTACCCCGATAGTCAGCTTGAGGAGAAGATGCAAAGGAAGAGTTTGCTTTGACTAAATCTTGTGTGAATCCAAAGTGAAACTTGTCATTTCCATACAAAGCAAGAAAGCAACTTTCTTCATCTTATATCCCATGAATGAATCAAACCATGACTCCTATTATTGCCTGCATAGCAAGTATATTACAATACATCTAGGGAGACCAAAATATAGAACAAAACATAGGAAGCATGTTCTGCTTCAAGAGACATACAGCAATCTCTCAATGTTTGCAAATTGAGAAATGACCATTTTCATTCATTTTTTTTCTTCATTTTATTGACATTTATAGGCCGCTCTTTTCCCTAAGGGGACTCAGGGTGGCTTACATTTCATAGGAGGGGAGTGTAAGACAGGACACAAAAGAAATGTGAATAAAGAAAAATAACCAATAAAACACAACATTCATTCGACATTCGGGCGGGGCGAGATTAGGATCTTATCCCCAGGCCTGACGGGATAGCCAGAACTTGAGGGCTGTGCGGAAGGTCTGGAGGGTGGTGAGGGTGCGAATCTCCACGGGGAGATCGTTCCAAAGCGTCGGAGCTACAACCGAGAAGGCTCTCCTCCGCGTAGTCACCAGTCGGCACTGACTGGCGGATGGACCAGCTAGGCAACCTATTATTAACTTAACTAATTTCAGTCATGGAGTTTACTATTCATTATAATTGCATTATATACTTGTATTAATGCTGATATAATTGCACTGATATATTCAAAATAGTTTTTTATGTTTATATCAATATATTCCAAATAGCTTTACATCCACAAAAAAATGCAATAATTTGAAAATTTGTAATTTGATAATTAAAGAAACCTTTACAGCTTTTGATGATATTGAAAAGTTTTATCAAATTGGCGCCAAGCAGCCTAGTCTGGAAAGAACATTCCTTGAATGAGGTCAGAAAGATTTATTTCTTTATAATCACTACTAGCTGGGCCTTCACTACTAGCTAGAGCCGAGGTGGCGCAGTGGATAGAGTGCAGCACTGCAGGCTACTTCAGCTGACTGCAGTTCTGCAGTTCGGCTGTTCAAATCTCACCGGCTCAGGGTTGATTCAGCTTTCCATCCTTCCGAGGTGGGTGAAATGAGGACCCGGATTGTTGTTGGGGGCGATATGCTGACTCTGTAAAGCGCTTAGAGAGGGCTGAAAGCCCTATGAAGCGGTATATAAGTCTAACTGCTATTGCTATTGCTATTCACAAACATTGTCATGCTAACATCCTGCTGCTGGTGGTGAGGGGCAAATTTCCTGATCCTTCTGCCCTCTTCAGACCAGAATACTGTTGATAGAATCAAAGAGAATTTGGCAATTTTCTTCCTAAGAACAGCCATGGGCAACATTAAAATGGACAAGAACAAAGGAACAAGTTATCTTTGTTGGTTGTTCGGAGTTTGTTGAGTGACAGGATCAAATCCAAGCCATAAAAAAAAAATCATGTACAATCTTGCTATCTTGGTTGATGATAACAATCAGAACAGATCACGCTTAAGGCTGGTAGGCTCAGAGAAATGCAAAGGCCAACATTACTGGATTGCTCGGGGGGAAAGAGTCACTATCTTTCAAACTATACTGCAGTAATTTGCTCAGCAGCCTGATTCCACCTATTAATGAATGATGGAGATCCATGAGCTCTATCTACTTGAATAATGAGACATAATATTAATATGCAAAAAAAAAAGAAATATCTGGTCCTCTTTGGAGAATTATAAGCTGTTCCAAATTATATCCACTTACTGTGTGTGTGTGTGTATATGTGTGTGTGTTTGATAAATAGGGAGGGAGAGAGGGAAAAGGGAAGGAAGGAAGGAAGGAAGGAAGGAAGGAAGGAAGGAACGACGGAAGGACGGACGGAAGGAAGGAGGGAGGAAAGGGAGGGAGGGAAGGAAGGAAGGTATAACCACCTCACAGCATGTGTGAAGGCAGAAAAAAGATTTGGGCAGGAAACTGTTCAACGGGTTTGATGGGGAAAAGTCCTGTCATGATTTTAAAACAAATCATAGAGTGGAAAATTATTTTTACATAAAGCTAATTCTCAAATGAAAATGATCAATTGTGCAGCAGCAAATTTGCATAAAGCTAGGAAAACCCATATTATTTTATTTCCAACTTGAACCCTTTATCCAGGAGATGGCACTCAAAGCTTATTTCGAAGCATCCTCGAACAATATAACTATTACTTTATTTAGCACAACTTGCAATATTCCTCTTCCTTTTGTCCCACTAAGTCAAACCAGGGGGAAAAAGTGGGGGGGGACCCTTATTGCATCAACATTGCTTTTTGAGAATTATTAGTTGTCTCAGGAGGATATGACTGCTATAAGAGTCAAACCCACGTCACAAATTTTTTAAAAAAATTCCGAGAAACTGAAGGATATGTTTAGAAGAACATTATGATGAAGGATTTGCTTGGTGAGCATGTTTTGCTAACTATCTCCAAAGAATATGAATACAATTCGAGTTTAACTTTTGGTTTGACTTGGATTTACAGGAATGTGAACTTTATGTAGAAAACCGGTGCATTTGAGAGCTCACGATAATTTTTGCATTAACTGTTGAGTTGTTTCCCTAATGCATGAAGTCAAGCGGTCAAAACACTTTGCTAATTCCCAGATATTGAAAACAAATAGTGTAGCATTAAAAATGATTCACACAGTTTACCTAGTAGGTGTTTCACTTGCTGCCACAGACTAAAGAACTAAAGAAACTAGTATCTTCAAGGTGAAGTTATTAAATGTGTACTTTTTTTTAACCAAAAAAAAGTTTGTTTTTTCAGAGATTAACTCTGAAAGATATGAACTACTGAAAGGATCTACTAATACAAGATAACTTGTGGTGATTAACTCCTGATTTTACAACTCCTTATCACTTTGATTTGGTGATCATCATTCCTACTAGAGCCAAGGTGGCGCAGTGGTTAGGGTGCAGCACTGCAGGCCACTTCAGCTGACTGCTATCTGCAGTTCGGCGGTTCAAATCTCACCGGCTCAAGGTCGACTCAGCCTTCCATCCTTCCGAGGTGGGTGAAATGAGGACCCAGACTGTGGGGGCGATATGCTGACTCTGTAAACCGCTTAGAGAGGGCTGAAAGCCCTATGAAGCGGTATATAAGTCTAACTGCTATTGCTATTGCTACTAAATAATATTATAACCAAGTTTATTATTAAAAGACAGCAAAAACAGACCATCGGTTTTTAGTGCATGTATTTCTACCTGATCTGTGTTTACAACTAGTCCTCACTTATCAACTGCTTTGTTTAATGATGTTCAAGATTAAAACAGTATAAAAAAAACCCCCAAATCCTTGCATTTACAACCATTATGTTGATTTTTTCGATCTTGACAAATGCCTGATTCAAATATCCATAGCAAACCATAGAAGGGAATAAAAAAGCTTGCTTTGAGGGAAGACAGAGAAAATATTGTCATTTATTTCTGATCTCCCAAGCACAGCTTGCAGACTGAGAAAATGTGATATCTGAATCGGATTACAGTTACTTATTTCAAATGAACACCAATAACTTAATCTACTTTGCTTCTTTCTGAAATAAATACAATAGTTTGCTAGCTTCCAAAACAAATATATTTTGTTAGGAGTTAGAGCATCTCTGCCAGTGATGGGATTCAAATAATTTAACAACCCGTTCTCTGTCCTAATGACCAGGTGGGTAGGCAGGGCTTAGTGGTCATGTGACCATGTGGGCGTGGTCAACTCAACATTATTCAGGTCGATGGGCGCTTCGCCTTAGCTGTTATAATGTAATAAGGGTTAACCGGAGAGGCAGTTTCTGTAAGCAGGGCAATAAAAATTAAGCTAGAAATAATACCAGAATGTTTCCTTCCTGCCTTCCTTACAGGATTAGCCCTGTAAAGTGGGGAAAAACCAAAAGAAGATTTCTTCCAACAGCCGGTTCTCTGAACCTCTTAGGAAGTTAAGAACCGGTTCTCCCTGATAGGTGCGAACCAGCTGAATCCCACCACTGATCTCTGCAGTGTAAAAGGCAAGAACTTGTTCCAGGATGCTGGAATATTTGCGTATTGTCAGCTCAAATATCTAAATATTGTAATTTCCTACAGGTTTTTGGAATCAACTTCATAGTGCAGTTAGGAGAGTTTCTTTTTATAGAACTTCTAGCAATCAATTTGAACTATTTATTCTAACTCAGTGCCTTTCCGTTTTATTTCCTTATTTTAAATTATTCCTATCTGTATATTTCACAACATGCAGGTCCTGATATTGTTACCATAATTAAAATAATTATCTTGAGTAATCAAAATAAAACAATTATCCACTTACCATAATCTGCTGATACGGATCTATACTGGACATTGTAGAATCAGTGGCTTAGTCTGTGATAGGATAAGAATTATGCTACCTCTTGTAGATGTAATAATGGTTGTTCCCAAGACAGCCTCCAATATGAATTTCCACTTTCTGCAAATGGCTGAAAAACAACACAAAATATTTATCCGATTGTGCAGCAGATATAAGACTGTTCTGTTATTGGAGAGATAGATGGAAGAGTATAATTCAAAATTAGCTAAACTTAGTTAAATCCACTGGTAATAGGCATAGTTAAATAAAAATTGATAATGATAGTAATGTATATAATGTTGAGTTGTTATGATAAGTAATAATTGGATATGAGAAGGGAAGGTTAGAAATATTTTTGGACTATATATAAAGATTATTAATAACAATAATAATTATCATAAAAAAAACAAAATTATATACAGTTAAATTTTAACTAATAGGGGGGAAATGCTATGATATAGGATATAGTTAAATAAAGAAAGGATAATGACAATAAATTATATACATGGAGGATTAGAAAACTTTGGTATTAAATATTATGGATGTTTAGCTAAAACAGGATATGAGGACTTAATGTTAATGGAGGATTTTATAAATAAGTAAATGAAATGCCAGCATGTGGTTATGGATTGAATCTTGGTACATTTAAGGATGAATGATGTTTAAATAACTGTAGTCAAATAAAAGTGAAGGTATGATGATGTTAATATAGTAAATATTTGAGTTAAGATATTTGAATTAATATGAATTATATTTGATGACGGTGGAAGAGATGCACAAAAGCTTTTTGTAACCAGCTGATATACTTTTTACAACATATGTTTGTTTTGGAAATAAATAAATAAATAAATTATTTAAAAATATATTTATCCAATTGTGGAACACATTTCTAGATGAAATGTTATTACCTCTTAACCTCACGAGTCAAATCCTTGTTGAACCTGACAAGGATCCTATTGGCGATAAGGCAAGGTAAACATTAGCAATAGGAATAGCAGTTAGACTTATATACCGCTTCATAAGGCTTTCAGCCCTCTCTAAGCGGTTTACAAAGTCAGCATATTGCCCCCAACAATCTGGGTCCTCATTTTACCCACCTCGGAAGGATGGAAGGCTGAGTCAACCCTGAGCCGGTGAGATTTGAACCGCTGAACTGCTGAACTAGCAGTCAGCTGAAGTGGCCTGCAGTACTGCACTCTACCCACTGCGCCACCTCGGCTCTAAACATTGGCAGAGAAGAAACAAGTCAGGGCAACCCATAAGAAAAAATCTTATTAAAGTGAGAACATCTAAAGTAAAAGGAATCCATGAACCTTGCAACAATTTTTCAAAATTGTTTACCTTACGGACCTGTTGAACTATAATTTAACCATCTCTAGGCAGCATTCCCCTATTTGCAGAAATTGTAGAGAAAGAATTCCAAAGAATTTTTGGAGACATCACATTGAAGTAAATTGATTTATGACTTGCTCTGACATATTTATTTTGTTTATTTATTTGCTGAACAAAAACTACAAATTCAAATGAACAAAATAAAAAAAAACTAAAATATGGCAAGGGATGATAGGCACGTTAGTGCACTTACGCCAGAGGTGGTATTCAGCTGGTTTTTACCGATTCGGGTGCTAGAGGCACCGCCCACCCGCCACGACATAATGCATGAGCTTCTGCGCATGCGAGCGCACTCACATTTGCAAATCAGCAGCAAAGATAAGGGACTCCCATCAGTGACTTACACACATCCCTTTAGGAACCTTTTAAACATGGGATGTGGACCACAGAAGTTAAGTTAGAATTAAAACTGTGAAAGAAAAATAAAGAGGTTTATTTGCAGACATTATTGAGTTTCGTCTTCTGGGAAGAGATGGGCAAACCACACATTACATTTAAGTTGGAATTTTGAATTCATGCCCCAATGCCTTTTTTTTTCCCCATGGAGAGATACATACAGAAACACACACACACATACACACACACACACGTCCAACATGCGCATAACCAAAGTGTAAAGTGAAATGTTTTAAACGTATCTCAGACAGCTAATTGCAAAATTTAGGCATTTTGGACAGGAAGAGCTAATTTATTAAGCGGATCTGAGAAAAATGTTTCTGGTGTGAAATTCAGGAGTATCCCAAGCTGAATGTTAACTTGGCAGACAGGACAGAATGAACATTGCTGGGCGTTTCTGAATCATTTGTTTTGAGATCAGTTTAATCCCGAAGACTTTAGAAGCTGGCTCTCTCCAGTTTTCAGATTTTCCAAATTTTAATTCTGGCTATTCCTTTTTATGATTAGAAATCAGAGAAGATTAGGTTATCAGTGAGGAAACGGTGCTTTCTTCTTGAGTTTTTTTTTTCTCCCTTGTTACATTCCATTTCTCATTAATTGGAGTTGCTTAAGATATAATAGTGAGAAGAAACTCGAACGAAGGAAATCTCCTCGGCGTGTTTTGGTTTCTGTTTCACCCTCCTAGTCTCTGTTAAAAATTTATAGTTTGTGTTTGAATGGGTCTGTCACTTCTCTGCTTTCTCGTTTTTGTCCAAATTGTTTAAAGCAAATGGCTCGCTTTTGGGACTAGTGATTCAACCGTCCATTTTCCCCCTTCTTTCTTTCTTTTTGTCAAAATCTTCCATCAGTTAACTTCCATCAGTTAGCTTCCTCCCATAATTGGGGCTTACCAGGGGTTGTAAAAATCTAATAGATACCTTTCACCCTGGCTTCGCTGATAACAGGATAAGAGCCTGTGGCCTAATGGCTAAGATCTCTGCCTAGTATGCCTAGTGTGCAATATAGCTCAGGTTCAAATCCCAGTAAGGGTATGGCTAGCTGATGAAAGCTAAATAGCTTGAAATAGATCTATACTAGTCTCCCTTTATTTATTTATCAGCACAAATAAAAAAACACAAATATAACAAAGGCAACAGTAAAAATATTGGGTTTCTGTCGTGATGGACTCTTGTGACGAGCCGAAGGACAGATGATGGAAGCAGTTAGCTTCCTCCCATAATTGGGGCTTACCAGGGGTTGTAAAAATCTAATAGATACCTTTCACCCTGGCTTCGCTGATAACAGGATAAGAGCCTGTGGCCTAATGGCTAAGATCTCTGCCTAGTATGCCTAGTGTGCAATATAGCTCAGGTTCAAATCCCAGTAAGGGTATGGCTAGCTGATGAAAGCTAAATAGCTTGAAATAGATCTATACTAGTCTCCCTTTATTTATTTATCAGCACAAATAAAAAAACACAAATATAACAAAGGCAACAGTAAAAATATTGGGTTTCTGTCGTGATGGACTCTTGTGACGAGCCGAAGGACAGATGATGGAAGCAGTTAGCTTCCTTCCATAATTGGGGCTTACCAGGGGTTGTAAAAATCTAATAGATACCTTTCACCCTGGCTTCGCTGATAACAGGATAAGAGCCTGTGGCCTAATGGCTAAGATCTCTGCCTGGTGTGCCTAGTATGCCATATAGCCCAGGTTCAAATCCCAGTAAGGGTATGGCTAGCTGATGAGAGCTAAATAGCTTGAAATAGATCTATACTAGTCTCCCTTTATTTATTTATCAGCACAAATAAAAAAATAAACACACACACACACACACACACACACACACACACACACACACATATATATATATATATATATATATATATTCAATATAGTTCTCATTTTTGTTGTCTGCCCTGAAAATTACCTCCAAAAGTAGGCAAGTGAAAGCAAGTTCCATACACCTGAAAGACAACTTATATACTTGATGCACTGTAATTGTTTGATTAGTAATAAAAATGTCTAGCCTAACTTCAGTTCCTGACAAACTTACCTGACCACATTCTTCTTTAAGAATGAGAGTTACGCAGTCTAACTGGTCATACAAGACACGGCTGCCAATTTGAAATGATAACCATTTAAACAAGGTCAAAAATAATTCAAGGTTTCTCATATCGCATTAGATAGGGCCTTACACAATTACATTCCTGTGGCAAAAATGTCAATGTACCTCTTTGGAAAATGTATGTCAAAATATATGATCTGATTAGATATTTCAGTAGATACCTCTGTTTCTTAAGTTATAGCTTCCTTCCTTTCAGACACAAGTAATGCAGCAAGTTGAAAACACGTGAGATGCATTTGAAGAACTGAAAGAAGAATATATGGTTTTTTTATAGATTTAGGTACTGAAATTATATACCGTATTTTTCGGACTATAAGACGCACCTTCTTCCCTCAAAAAAAGAGGGTGAAAATCTGGGTGTGTCTTATACACTGAATACAGCATTTTTGGCCTAACGAAACCCAGCCCGCTTTGCAAAAAAGGACGTGCAGAGGGTTTGGGAGGCTTGCAAAGAGCAAAAGCAAAAAAATGGGCTGCTTTTGTCCCCCCCCAGCCCCCAGGAGCACTCTACAAGCCTCCCAAAGCTCTTTATGCCCCTCTCCCTTTTTTTTCAAAAAACGAGGCTAGCAGGGGGTTTGGGAAGCCTGCAGAGTGCAAGAACTTTTTTTAAAAAAAAATACCTCTTCAAAATCATGGTGCGCCTTATACTCCAATGCGTCTTATAGTCCGAAAAATACGGTAGGTCTTTTAAGCTAAATTTCACTCTCTCTTTTTGTACTGAATGTGCAATGCCTTCATTTGCATTTGATTCCCCCAGGTTCCCATCTGGTAATTACAAATCAGGTAGAACACAATATTTTATTTTTATTTATTTCTTAAATTTATGTGCCACCTCTCTCATCGATAAAATAACTTGGGATGGTTATAAAATGGTAAAAAGCTAAATATAAAAACAGTTAAAATTAAAAGACTTAAATACAAACTAAAACCAAGGGGGCAGATGGCATCGGGGTAAACTTTTTTAACTATCAACCACTTCCAGTGAAGGGCGCCCCCATCAGGGCGCCAAGTCGGCTGGAGAAATCAGGTTTTGGAGGCAGATCTCAACTCTGGAAGAAGATTTTTCAACAAAATGTTCAATAGGGCGGGGACCACAGTGGAAAAGGCTCTTCTCCTTGACCCTGCCAGCCAAAATTCCTTGGCAGATGAGGTCGAGCAAATTGATCACATTGGGGAGATACCTTGAATCCATGTCATAATGGGCTTTAAAGCTAATAACCAACACCTGGATTTGGACTTGGAAACAAGCTGGTAACTACGTTGCTGCATTCTCTACCAGCTTCCAAATACTCTTCAAGGATAGCCACATCCACAGACAGCATAGATGTTAAGCAAAAGGCATTTAGAGAGCATCAGTTGAGGAGGAGAACAAATGCTAATTCAAGTTGACTTTAAGGGTAGTTTGGAAAATATTAATTTTCCTATATAAATCAGAGACATTGTAAAAAAGGGGGGGGACTACTGAACTGGCAAAAGTAAAAAAAGATGGTACACTTGTTTGGTTCCAAATAATCATGCACAACTGTTTTCGAAACTGAGAGCTTTCAAGGAGTTTAAAACCTGAGACTGGAAATTGCTACTGAAAAAAAAATTCATGCCCCGGAATGCTATTTAACAGCTGATTGGGTCCCACCTTATTCTTCTGGGAAATCAGAATCAAATCTCTTATGAAAACCTCTTCCCAAACTCCAAAACAAGAAAGAAACAGGAAACAGGAGCACTCAATGTGCATATTATTTAGAATGGCTTAAGTCATTAGTCTGTTTCCAAGGAAATACAGCAAAGAAGCTGTATAAGCAATTCTAAATTTGGGAAGGGAAAGGTTCCCACCCATTCCACAGATTCTGGTTTCAACCTCAAAGTTGAAACACTCTTATACTTTTTAGGAGGGAAATTGTTGGCATGCAATCTAGCCCTTAAATGATACGTAAAGGTAATCAATCTTGGATCAACCAACAGATATGAATGCTCGCAGAAATTCTGAATAAGCTAAATAAAGAGAATCACATTGTCACCTTTCATCACTGACTTCAGCACCAAGAATTGAGCAACCAGAGACCAAATTTTGGGTCTTTGGTTTGAATTTTAAGCCCAGCTTTATTACTACATAATAAACATACTATGTTTTGCAACTCGTTTTGGTAGACGCTATACTGAAAATATCTTTAACATCTACTTGCAACATGCTTAATATGTTGTGGCATCTTTCAAGGAGTACACACATTAAAATCTAAACAGTAACGCACACTTCCAGCAAATTAGTTATGCAATTGCAATACCACAACAAGCAGACTTGCAACATAAGCTATCTAGTAATTAGCAAGGACATCCTACTCTGCAGAAGAAAGTGATTACTGGAGGTAATAGTTAAGATTAATCAGAATTCATGAACGCAATTTCACTATCACACTGACAGGAAGGTTAGATAGAACAATCTCTTGATTTCCATGAGGACAGTTAATTCCTACCAACTTGAGGAAGGTTTAGGTTTATAGTAACTGTGCAAAAACGATCCAAACTTTTATGAATAAATAATACACAGAGCTGTATTGCTTAGGCCTATGCAAAAGAATCTAGTCAACTAATCAGTGGTGGGATTCAAATAATTTAACAACCGGTTCTCTGTCCTAATGACCAGGTGGGTAGGCAGGGCTTAGTGGTCATGTGACCATGTGGGCGTGGCCAACTCAACATTACTCAGGTCGATGGGCGCTTTGCCTTAGCTGTTACAATGTAATAAGGGTTAACGGGAGAGGCAGTTTCTGTAAGCAGGGCAATAAAGATTAGGCTAGAAGCAACACCAGAATGTTTCCTTCCTGCCTTCCTTACAGGATTAGCCCTGTAAAGTGGGGAAAAAACAAAAGGAGATTTCTTCCAACAATCGGTTCTCTGAACTTCTTAGAAAGTTACCAACCGGTTCTCCTGGGTAGGTGTGAACCAGCTGAATCCCAACATTGCAACTAATGGTAAGCCCTAAATTGATTCTAGATAAAAGGCAACAGAATTGGGGTGGTGGTGCACTTGGAACATTTGTGGAGATGTAACAATTCCAGGCTGAATCCTCTCTTCACTCAGCCCCCAGCCTCTTCTCCTACAGATTGGGAAATTAACAGAACTACGCAGGATCACATTCCTCCACTGATCATAACAAGGACACGCGTCCTTCTTCTCCCTGAAAATCTCACTCAAGCCAACAACTCATTCTTCTTTACTGCATTAAATCACTAAAGTTGTAGGATGCTGCACAGCACTTTTGGAACAGTCTTTAACCAAAAGACATTCGTGCAACACCCACCGAGATCCTTTATGGAACCTTGCTAAATAAATACATATTTTATAAAGTGATCAAAATAGCATGACCAACGGAATTTGAACATTTAACATTTTAATTAAATTTTAGCTCTTTTTTTTTTTTTTTTTGAGATCATGAGTTCTATCCGGCATCTGAAACAATCCCTACATTAAGCCATTTTACGGAAGATATGGTGGCTATTCCTGCTGAACACAAGCTAGACTGAGCATGCCCAGTTTAACAAAGAGGACTAGAGGTAACATGATATCAGTTTTCCAATATTTGTGGGACTGACACAGAGAATAGGGGTCAACCTGTTCTCCAAAGAACACGATAGTTGGACAAGAAGTAACAGATGGAAGCTTATCAAAGAGAGAAGCAACCTAGAACTACGCAGAAAATTCCTAATAGTTAGAACAATTAATGGCTTGTTTCCAAACGTTGTAATTGTCCCATCACTGGAAGTTTTTAGATTTTTTTAGATTTTTTAGATTTTATTTATTATTTATAGGCCGCCCTTTTCCCTGAGGGGACTCAGGGCGGCTTACAATTCACAGGAGGGGGAGTGCAAGACAAAACATAAGACAATACGTGAGTAAAAAAAAAATTAAAACAATAAAATGCAACTTTCATTCAACATTCGGGTGGGGCGGATTAGAATTTTTATCCCCAGGCCTGACAGGATAGCCAGATCTTAAGGGCTGTGCGGAAGGTCTGGACGGTGGTGAGGGTGCGAATCTCCACAGGGAGATCGTTCCAAAGGGTCGGAGCTGCTACTGAGAAGGCTCTCCTCCGTGTAGTCGCCAGTCGGCACTGACTGGCAGATGGAACTCAGAGGAGGCCTAATCTGTGCGATCTAATAGGTCGCAGGGAGGTAATTGGCAGGAGGCGGTCTCTCAAGTACTCAGATCCACTACCATGGAGGGCTTTATGGATGGTAAGTAGCACCTTGAAGCGCACCCGGAGATCAACAGGTAGCCAGCGCAGCTCGCGGAGGATAGGTGTTATGTGGGCGAACCGCGGTGCGCCCACTATCACTCGCGCGGCCGCATTCTGGACTAGCTGAAGTCGCCGGATGCTCTTCAAGGGCAGCCCCATGTAGAGCACATTGCAGTATTCCAGCCTAGAGGTCACAAGGGCTCGAGTGACTGTTGTGAGAGCCTCCCGGTTCAGGTAGGGTCGCAACTGGCGTACCAGGCGAACCTGGGCAAATGCCCCCCTGGTCACAGCCGACAGGTGATGGTCAAAAGTCAGCTGTGGGTCCAGGAGGACTCCCAAGTTGCGAACCCTATCTGAGGGGTATAAAATTTGACCCCGCAGCCTGAGCGATGGAACACTGGCCAAATTATTGGGAGGGAAACACAACAGCCACTCGGTCTTGTCTGGGTTGAGTACCAGTTTGTTACCTCTCATCCAGTTCTTAACGGCTTCAAGACCCCAGTTCTTAACGGCTTCAAGACCCCTCTTCATTTAAGAAGAGGTTGAACAGTCATTTGTCGAGAATGATTTAGTGTTTCCTGCTTGAACAGGGGATTGGACTAGAAGACCTTCAAGGTCCCCTACAACTCTGTTATTCTGTAATTTTGTAACAAGCATTTCCCCCTCTTTTCCCTTAAATGTACTGACTACATAATACTCAGCCAAGCTGTTTGGATAACATAAATTTTTAACCAGGTAAATATATCCCATTATCTTTTTAGAACCGTTGTGAGTTAAAATTGAGACTCCAATTCTAACTTCTTAAAACAGCCTGAATGATAAAAAGTTAGCACTGAAAGATAACAATTTGTGAGAAAACGGAGTGTGCAAATCAGGACTGTACTTCCATGTTCTTTCTTGTGTGAGTTTGCTAGTGTCATATTAAACCTTGAAAAACGAAACAGCAAATGTACTAAACCGGGAATAGATTGTTTATAAGATTATCTAGCTTGCCATTAGAAATAGCAATAATTACTTGAAGCAACTATTTGGTTTGAAACTGAACAACAGAGGGTTGGGTAACCAAAATTATACAATAATTTATTTTAATGGACAAGATGGTGACGAAGGTGATTTCCAGCTCTTATAGTTTATGATTCTGGGAAATGAGTAATTGAAGGTTTGTGCTACTCGTAACAACAACCATTTATAAGAATCCTCACAAACTATTAAAACCATTGGTCATAAATGTTCCCTGTGTGACAGTTACGGTAATTCCAAACTGTCAGAGGAAAACCGTAAAATATCAAAGTTATCCTTTACCAAACCAAGAAACATGAAGTGTTCTGCTCCTCCCAGGACACTATAAATATGTTTTCCTTTTGATACAACAGCAGTTATTGCGATCCCTTCATAATAGCTTTTCCACAATTAAACTACTTATCAATGTTTCCTGGGTATTCATAGGTCTGCTTAACTAGTTCCAAGCTTGACTGTTAATTACAATGAATCATTACTCTTGCTAAAATGCAATACTTAATTTCAACTTTATAAATCATACGCTTGCTCTAAACAAATGTCTTGTCAAGGCGTTGACCAATAAACAATACCAGCTTCTCAGAGGTGGGTTCCTACCAGTTCGCACCTATTCGGTAGAACCGGTTCATCAAATCTACCGAACCGGTTAGAAGAGGTTCCACCAGTGGACCCGGAAAGCAGGCCACACCTACAGAAGAGGTTCCAAAAATTTTTGAAACCCACCACTGGTGGGTGTGTAATGTCCCACAGTTATCTACACATTAATAATGATCTAGTAATATTTCCTTATACATTTTAGGGACCTTTCCTTACATAATTGGTGTTTTCTTTCATATTTTTGGATTTCTAATTTCTGTTTCCATTATTTGGCAATTGCTAAAACCAATCCCACGTGAAAAAGTATTCAAAGCCTTCTTGATTTTAATTGTCAATTTATTTATTCCTGCACATTGTAATATTTATTCATTTACATATCTCTGTTTTTCCACTGTTGTGCAAACACAATTCCAGCAGCTGCTAACGTGTGTAAAATTAAATATATATTATACTCCCTTTCAAATAGCCAACAAAATATTTCTGGTTTTAATTCCATATCTTGCTTTACGATTGCTTCTAACCACTAACTTCTGAATAGCTACTTGGACCGACCTAAGTACTAATTCATAATTTCATATCCGGTCACTTGGGCAGCAAGCCACTCCCATCCGGTCACATGGGCAGCAAGTCACTCCCATCCGGTCACATGGGCAGCAAGCCACTCCCATCCGGTCACATGGGCAGCAAGCCACTTCCATCCGGTCACATGGGCAGCAAGCCACTCCCATCCGGTCACATGGGTGGCAAGCCACTCCCACAAAGGAGGCCATACCCACAGAGTAGGTTCCAACAATTTTTGAAACCCACCACTGCAGCTTCTTCTACTGCAGAGGTCCCCAACTCCCGGCGTGTGGGCTACGGCATGCCAGCAACTGGTCCATGCAAGCAAGCGAAGACCCATCTGTGGATGCAGGCAGCAGAATAAAACCACATCCCTTCCAGTCTATGGAGACCCATCTGCGGGATGCAGGCAGCACACGAAACCACATCCCTTCCGGTCCATGGAAAAATGTCTCTCCATAGAACCAGTCCCTGGTGCCCAAACGGTTGAGGGCCGCTGTTCTACTCTAAGGAGCAAATAGTGCAGGATCAGAGCCAACTCTACCAGATCTAGAAAGGAGGGTGGTTTCCTGGCTAGACAGCAGGACGGAATTCCAAAAAGACTTTTATCCCTCAATACAAGTTTTGCATCTCCTTGAATTGGGCAGAACTTTTTCATAGAATATTCCAAGACAGGATTCATATTTGGAACTTTTGACCAGGGGAAACTGCCAGATGGGCAATTCCACTTCTGGAACATGACCTTATTCTAACAATTATGCTACTGTTATGGCAAGACTCCAACAAAAATAATTATTATTCTGCCTAAGAAAAGCAGGAATATATTTGTAGCCACGTTTGGGCAGTGTTTTGGTTTTTTTTTGCATGTAATGTAAATATTTATGACTGGAGAACAAAAGCCTTATCAAATCCATAGAGTTCAAAGGATCCTCATATCAATAACAGTGCTCACATGTCATACTTGAATATAATAACTGATAGCACATACCCAGTCTTTTATTAACATTGATTTCTCCCCCACCCTGCCAGTTCCTGTTTATCTATTAATGTGTTATTTATAGTGTAGTATACAATTTAAACCTAACATAAAAAGAATTTCTGGACACTGCTACAACTAACTACCAGAGCCGAGGTGGCGCAGTGGTTAGGGTGCAGTACTGCAGGCCACTTCAGCTGACTGTTATCTGCAGCTCAGCTGTTCTAATCTCACCGGCTCAGGGTTGACTCAGCCTTCCATCTTTCCGAGGTGGGTGAAATGAGGACCCTGACTGTGGGGGCGATATGCTGACTCTGTAAACCGCTTAGAGAGGGCTGAAAGCCCTATGCAGCGGTATATAAGTCTAACTGCTATTGCTATTGCTATTGTTATCTGCAGTTCGGCAGTTCAAATCTCACCGGCTCAAGGTTGACTCAGCCTTCCATCCTTCCGAGGTGGGTGAAATGAGGACCCAGACTGTGGGGGCGATATGCTGACTCTATAAACCACTTAGAGAGGGCTGAAAGCCCTATGAAGCGGTATATAAGTCTAACTGCTATTGCTATTGTTATCTGCAGTTCAGCGGTTCTAATCTCACCGGCTCAAGGTTGACTCAGCCTTCCATCCTTCCGAGGTGGGTGAAATGAGGACCCAGACTGTGGGGGCGATATGCTGACTCTATAAACCACTTAGAGAGGGCTGAAAGCCCTATGAAGCGGTATATAAGTCTAACTGCTATTGCTATTGTTATCTGCAGTTCGGCGGTTCAAATCTCACTGGCTCAAGGTTGACTCAGCCTTCCATCCTTCCGAGGTGTTCAGTTCCTATTTTATGCATATGCCCTAGACAAGAAAAGTATTTGTCAAACTTTCTAAACACATGGAGCATTAAATAAACTTTGGGGAAATTTGGGAGGTCTCCAAATTAATCAATGTCCTTTCCCTATATTTTCTTCTTCAAGAGCATGATAATGGTTATAGTTTATCAAATTTGTATGCCACCTGGCTCCCAGTTATTCTGGGGGCCACGTTTCTCAATAAATATGATAGCAGTCGTAGTTTCCCACTTTCTCAATATGAAAGTCTTTTTGAAATGTGTCCCGTAGTAACAAAATTAAATCAAAAATTAAAGAAGCCTACTTCACCTGGGATACTATATAGGCAGTCCTTGACTTATGATCTCATTTTTGGACCAGAATGCTATTATTAAGCAAGAACGTCTGCTGCTTATAAGGTAGTTGTTAAGTGAGTCATGCCCAAGTTCACATCCTTTTTTTTGCCACTTTTAAGTTGTTGCAGTTGTTAAGCGAAATCAGGCAGTCATTTTTCCCATTGACTTCGCTTGGAGCATTGCGAAGGGTGATCACATGACTCTGGCATGCCGCCGCCATTATAAATGCGCACTGGTTGCAAAGCCCCCAAATTTTCATCATGTGGGGAAGCTGCCATAGTTTTAAGCATGAGGACCAGTCTAAGCCACTTTTTTCATTGTGTCATTGCAACTTAGAAACAGTTGAGGATTACCTTTACGTAGCTCAACAGCTTCACCTATATTTATATAACCTCATTAGATGCACTGCATTGAAAGTGTTAGACTTTATTAGATGGATGATATCTATCTATCTATCTATCTATCTATCTATCTACTTTCTCTTTCATATCTATCCCTCTATCTCTTTCATATCTATCTATCTATCTATCTATCTATCTATCTATCTATCTATCTATCTATCTATCTATCATCTACTTTCATATCTCTCTCTCTATGTCTTTCATATCTATCTCTCTATCTATCTACTTTCTCTTTCATCTCTCTCTCTCTCTTTCATATCTATGTATTTATCTATCATCTATCTATCTATCTATCTATCTATCTATCTATCTATCTATCTATCTATCTATCTATCTATCATCTATCTATCTATCTATCTATCTACTTTCTCTTTCATATCTATCCCTCTATCTCTTTCATATCTATCTATCTATCTATCTATCTATCTATCTATCTATCTATCTATCATCTACTTTCATATCTCTCTCTCTATGTCTTTCATATCTATCTCTCTATCTATCTACTTTCTCTTTCATCTCTCTCTCTCTCTTTCATATCTATGTATTTATCTATCATCTATCTATCTATCTATCTATCTATCTATCTATCTATCTATCATCTATCTATCTATCTATCTATCTATCTATCTATCTACTTTCTCTTTCATATCTATCCCTCTATCTCTTTCATATCTATCTATCTATCTATCTATCTATCTATCTATCTATCTATCTATCTATCTATCTATCATCTACTTTCATATCTCTCTCTCTATGTCTTTCATATCTATCTCTCTATCTATCTACTTTCTCTTTCATCTCTCTCTCTCTCTTTCATATCTATGTATTTATCTATCATCTATCTATCTATCTATCTATCTATCTATCTATCTATCTATCTATCTATCTACTATCTCTTTCATATCTATCTATCTATCTCTATCTATCTATCATCTATTTTCTCTTTCATATCTATCTCTCTCTTTCATATCTATCTATCTATCTATCTATCTATCTATCTATCTATCTATCTATCTATCTATCTATCTATCTATCATCTACTTTCATATCTCTCTCTCTATGTCTTTCATATCTATCTCTCTATCTATCTACTTTCTCTTTCATCTCTCTCTCTCTCTTTCATATCTATGTATTTATCTATCATCTATCTATCTATCTATCTATCTATCTATCTATCTATCTATCTATCTATCTATCTATCATCTATCTATCTATCTATCTATCTATCTATCTATCTACTTTCTCTTTCATATCTATCCCTCTATCTCTTTCATATCTATCTATCTATCTATCTATCTATCTATCTATCTATCTATCTATCTATCATCTACTTTCATATCTCTCTCTCTATGTCTTTCATATCTATCTCTCTATCTATCTACTTTCTCTTTCATCTCTCTCTCTCTCTTTCATATCTATGTATTTATCTATCATCTATCTATCTATCTATCTATCTATCTATCTATCTATCTACTATCTCTTTCATATCTATCTATCTCTATCTATCTATCATCTATTTTCTCTTTCATATCTATCTCTCTCTTTCATATCTATCTATCTATCTATCTATCTATCTATCTATCTATCTATCTATCTATCTATCTATCTATCTATCTACTTTCTCTTTCCTATCATCTATCTATCTATCTATCTATCTATCTATCTATCTATCTATCTATCTATCTATCTATCTATCTATCTATCTATCTATCTATCTATTTTCTCTTTCCTATCTATCTATCATCTATCTATCTATCTATCTATCTATCTATCTATCTATCTATCTATCTATCTACTTTCTCTTTCCTATCTATCTATCTATCTATCTATCTATCTATCTATCTATCTATCTATCTACTTTCTCTTTCCTATCTATCTATCTATCTATCTATCTATCTATCTATCTATCTATCTATCTACTTTCTCTTCTCTATCTATCTATCTATCTATCTATCTATCTATCTATCTATCATCTATCATCTATCATCTATCTACTTTCTCTTTCCTATCTATCTATCTATCTATCTATCTATCTATCTATCTATCTATCTATCTACTTTCATATCTCTCTATGTCTTTCATATCTATCTCTCTATCTATCTACTTTCTCTTTCATTCTCTCTCTCTTTCATATCTATGTATTTATCTATCATCTATCTATCTATCTATCTATCTATCTATCTATCTATCTATCTATCTACTATCTCTTTCATATCTATCTATCTATCTCTATCTATCTATCATCTATTTTCTCTTTCATATCTATCTCTCTCTTTCATATCTATCTATCTATCTATCTATCTATCTATCTATCTATCTATCTATCTATCTATCTATCTATCTATCTATCATCTATCTATCCAATGCTACATCAGTGATGGCTAAATTTTTTGTTGTTGTATGCCAAAAGCATGCGCACGTCCCTGCACCCATAAGGCAATGTGTGCGCTGTCCCTCCCCCCCACCCCCGCATATGGGCACATGCTCCCCTCGTGCTAACCTCTCCTCACGTGTGACCCCTCCTAGTAGGCCTCCCTGCAGCCTCCTCGGAGCAAAAACGGGGCCTAAAAATCAGCTGGCCGATGGGAGGTGCATGCGCATGCATTGTAGAGCTGAGCTGGGGCAATGGCTCACATGCCAGCAGAGAGGGTCCTGCGTGCCACGTGTGGCATGCGTGCCATAGGTTCGGCATCACGGTGCTAGACAGACAGACATAGATGTACCATATACATAAATATATATCATATTGTTCAAATAATAAAGTCTAACACTTTCAATGCAGAGCATGTAATGATGAAATATATTTTAAACATTGGCGTCAGCTGCCCACACCATCCTACGGTTGAAATTACACCACAGCGACTTCAATGGGACTTTCTCCTAATTAACAGCCCTTATTACAAGAACCAAATTGCTTGCCGTGATGAGCTTGCCCTGTGGCACAACAACTCATTCGTTACAACAACATCTGTTATTCGGCTAGAGTAAATTACCATTGGGGTTTACAAAAAGTAAGGCTTTTAATATAGATCTAAATGTTGTGTTGTATGTGCATCATTGTAAACTTTCACATCAGGCTTTTTAATATCTCTATATAATTTGAAATACAAATTTAATTTGTTTGCACCTGTATGCTATTATACTTATTTATTAAATCAAAGATGAGCAATGGTATTTATCTGTTTATTAGATAATATTTGTAGGAGATGATCAGGCTGAGCCTGAGAGCAGGATTGAACATGTATAGGTAATGAAACACTGTGGACCACAAGAGCTAAGTCCAGCCCACCTGGAATTCCTCTCTTATCTCACACTCATTTTCCTTGACCGTTAGATAGTCCAATTCTTGTAGAGATCTTAAGCTTGCAATAAATCTTTACACACATCAGGAGATTGAATTGCTTCAATCTCCTGATTTCCCCTGCACTTACCATTGTTCAGATTTATGGCTAAAGTCCTAGAATAGATTCTCTAATTCCTAGGTGGTACCTCCTAGGGAATTTATAAATGGGGTGAAGTGGGAGAGCTTGCTCCTTTAATCTCTGCCACTGCAGAGAAAAATTAGAATCAGATTTGCACCATTTTAGTCTTGCCCGGGGTGTTTACAATTATCTATTACACAGCCCCATTTGAGCACATTTGACATTTACATTGATGCTTAAAAGGAAGAATAATGCGACGAAAATTGAGTAATCTGTTCTAACATCAAGAGTTCTTTGTGTTCTGGTCAGGTGCAGAGGTGTAGAGCAGTGGTGGGATTCAGCCAGTTCGCACCTATTCGGGAGAACCGGTTGGTAATTTTCTAAGTAGTTCAGAGAACCGATTGTTGGAAGAAATCTCCTTTTGTTTCTTTCCACTTTACAGGGCTAATCCTGTAAGGAAGGCAGGAAGGAAACATTCTGGTGTTGTTTCTAGCCTAATCTTTATTCCCCTGCTTTCAGAAACTGCCTCTCTGGTTAACCCTTATTATATTGTAACAGCTAAGGCGAAGCGCCCATCGATCTGAGTGACTTTGAGTTGACCACACCCACCCAGTCACATGGCCACCAAGCCCCACCTACCCAGATGGTCATTAGGGCAGAGAACCGGCTGTTAAATTATTTGAATCCCACCACTGGCGTAGAGACAAAGGATGACCTTGGATTCTAGAAGGGAATTTTATTTTGGCTACACAGCATTTAACTCCATACCATCCCCCCTTCCCATTTTCCCACAATAGAAACGGCATAGTAGAATAATAGAAAGTATGGCAGGTCGAAGATCCGAAAGGAATATGGCTTCAGGCCTGACACCAAAAAGACCTTCCCAACTTCCATCAAATTCTGAAAAGCAAGACAAAATAATGGTGGCTTCCACCTTTCTTGATCTTCCTCCCTACCTGTAGGAGGGACCACAATGCTACGCCCTGGAGAAAAATTAGAAGGCTGGGGTAGTGCAGAATAGATGATTGGTCAAACAAGGGGCCTGCATTTCCTTCTTGCTTAGCTGTAAACTCCTTTTGGATTTCACTGTCATAAGATTGGGTCTAACTAGCTCAGCTAGGTAACACTGTACTGCTAACTAGGGCATACAAAACCTTTGCCAGACCAATCCTCGAATACAGCTCGTCTGCCTGGAATCCACACTGTATATGAGACATTAAGACAATTGAGCGGGTCCAGAGGTATTGCACAAGAAGAGTACTCCACTCCTCTGCTCACAATAGAATACTTTATGCCACCAGGCTCGAAATATTGGGCTTGGACAACCTTGAACTTACGGTCTGACCTAAATATAGTACACAAAATTGTCTGCTACAATGTCCTATCTGTCAACGACTACTTCAGCTTCAACCACAATGATACACGGGCAAACAATAGGTACAAACTCAAGGTAAACCGTTCCAAACTGCCGAAAATATGACTTTAGCAACAGTGTGGTCAATGCCTGGAATGCTCTACCTGACTGTGTTGTTACTTCCTCAAACCTTCACAGTTTCAACCTTAAACTGTCTCCTGTGGGCCTCACACCATTCCTCAGAGGTCTGTAAGGGAGCGTGTGTAAGCACACCAGCATGCAGTGGTGGGTTTCAGAAAATTTTGGAACCTACTCTGTGGGTGTGGCCGCCTTTGTGGGAGTGGCTTGCCGGCCATGTGACCTGGTGGGAGGGGCTTGCCAGCCATGTGTTCTCTCTCTCTCTCTCTCTTTCTCTCTCTCTCTCTCTCTCTCTCTCTCTCTCTCTCTCTCTTTCCTTCTTTCCTTTTGTCTCTCTGTCCCCTTTTTCTTTTTTTCTTTCATCTCTCTCTCACTCTTTTTCTTTCTTTTTTCTTTTTTTATTTATTTATTTCTTCCTTTCTTTCTCTCTCTCTCTCTCTCTCTCTCTGTGTCAGTCTTGTCTGTCTCTGTGTGTGGGTGGGGCAGTGGCGGGTTTCAAAAATTTTTGGAACCTCTTCTGTAGGTGTGGCCTGCTTTCCGGGTCCACTGGTGGAACCTCTTCTAACCGGTTCGGTAGATTTGACGAACCGGTTCTACCGAATAGGTGCGAGCTGGTAGCAACCCACCTCTGCCAGCATGTCAACCCTCCCTGTCCTGCTGTCCCCATTTATTTGTGCTCATTTCCTGTGCTCATGTCCATGTTTATACTTATACCTGTTATCTCGTACATTTTTGACAAACTAAATAAATAAATAAACAAACCAGAAAATTTGGTGAGAAAATGATGGCTGAGAAGCAGCTCCATTTCACTCATTCCCTTTGAAACTAGTTCCTTGTGGTACATTTTCCAAAAATCCTGGAGCTTAAAAGGGAGGCAGGTGGTGAGTTACTAAAAACCATCCAATCCTTCCACTGAATAGTTTTGAGACAGCAGCTGTTCTTGCCCAAAACCATCATTGATTTCTCTTCCTCAACCTATAGCTCCTGCTTGCTTCTTGGGGTAAGTAAAGCATGCAAATAGGGAAAGGTTCTCACCTGATTCTCACCTGATATGGTAGGCTGAACTGCTAGGGCAAAGGGGTTAAGGAGAGTTGAGGACTTGAGCAACGCCTGGAGTGGTCAAGGGACGGAGAGCTACGTTGTTCCTTCTCTTCTGAATTCCATCTCCTGGCAACCCAAAATCTCGGATGTTTGCCTACTGCATTCAAGCTTTATCCCGAGAGGCAGGGCAGATAAAAGATAATTGCCTTCACATTTTGCAACCTCCTCCTTATTTCTCTTTGATAATGCAGCCCAAGGGGGTGACATGGTAAAAGAAGGCAATACCCTGCTCTCTGACCCTCTCCAATTAGGTTGTATGAAGGTTACGCTACGGATAAATGTATCTATAGTCCGCCTTTATTATTTTTATAAACAAACTCAAAATGTCAAGACTCCTTCCTCCTCCTATCTTCCCCACAAACAACCCTGGGAGGTAAGTTGCGTTGAGACTGTGTGTGGCTGGCCCAAGGTCACTCAGCTGGCTTTCATAGCCAAAACAGGATTAGAACTCACAATCTTTTGGTTATGTGTGATTGGGTGATGCATCATGCATCACCCCAGGGGTGGGTTCCTGCCAGTTCTAAGCTCTTCTATAGAAGAGGTTCCACAAATCTACAGTGCCGTTTAGAACCGGTTCCAGCTTCCTTCCCCCGCCCGTCCACACATCATCAAGATGAAGAGTGAGAGGAGGAATTCTGGGAGTTGAAGTCCACAGGTCTTAAAGCTGTCAAGTTTTAACACCCCTCGGGGTTTTTTCTAAAGGGTTAGGGGTTCAAGGGTCTTCTAACTTGACAGCTTTAAGACTTGCACACATTAATGCCAGAGTTGCTGAGCCAACATGACTGGAGGAGGAATTCTGGGAGTTGAAGTCCACAAGTCTTAAAGCTGTCAAGTTTGAACACCTCTGGGTTTTTTTTTCTAAAGGGTTAGGGGAGCAAGGGTCTTGTAACTTGACAGCTTTAAGACTTGCGTGCTTCAAATGCCGGAGTTTCTGAGCCAACATTTTGGTTGCTAAGCAAGAGCGTTGTTAAGTGAGTTTCACCACATTTTACAAGTTGGCCACACCCACCCAGTCACATGGCCAGCAAGCCACACCCACAAAGCAGGCCCCACCTACAGAAGAGGGTCTAAAAAAATTTGAAACCCACCACTGCATCACCCAATCACACAGAATAACAATGGTCAGAGAACTTGAAAAGCACAAAAAAGTTTAAAATAGCCACTACTTTCTCTTCCTTGCATACTAGCTATTGTGTTCCCCAGTATACTATGAGTTTTTAAGTGGTAAAATTCAGAAAATGATGAGTATTGATAGAAGGATGGAAGAAGGAAGCCTCTCCCTTGTTAGGGAGACAGCTCAGCCTATTCAGTTTAGAGTTTAATTTCTCCTCCACACTCACAAACTGTTTTTCCTTCGGAATAAAAAGCCTGAATCCTGTGAGCAGGGGTGTCAAATTCACATCGTTGTGGTGTCACGTGACATATTGCAACTTTTCTTCCCCTTCTCTAAACGGGGCATAGGTGTGGCCAACGCATGACCCCCACTGCGAGGTGGCACAGTGGTTAGAGTGCTGTACTGTAGCCATTCCAGCTGACTGTTATCTGCAGTTCGGCAGTTCAAATCTCACCAGCTGACTCAGCCTTCCATCCTTCCGAGATGGGTAAAATGAGGACCCAGACTATGGGGGCAATAAGCTGACTCTGTAAACAGCTTAGCAATAGCAATAGCAGTTAGACTTATATACCGCTTCATAGGGCTTTCAGCCCTCTCTAAGCGGTTTACAGAGTCAGCATATTGCCCCCAACAACAATCTGGGTCCTCATTTTACCCACCTCGGAAGGATGGAAGGCTGAGTCAACCCTGAGCCGGTGAGATTTGAACAGCCGAACTGCAGTCAGCTGAAGTAGCCTGCAGTGCTGCATTTAACCACTGTGCCACCTCGGCTCTAGAGAGGGCTGAAAGCCCTATGAAACGGTATATAAGTCTAACTGCTATTGCTATTGCTATTGCTAACTGCAGCCCATGAGACTGACATGTCCAGCTTAGGGAATACTGTACATCCACAGAGAGAGAAAGAATATACGGTATACATACACATTTTCAACTCTGACATTTTAAGCCAGGACAAGTCATGCGGTATCCATAAATATCTTCTTTGGTGTCTGTGTCACAGGATATAAAGATTGGAAGGGATGTTGAAGATCATCTAGATCAGGGGTGTCAAAGTGGATTTCTTTGAGGGTCCGATCAGCATTGTCGTTCTCCACAGGCCGGGGTGGGTGGGTGGGGAATGGAGGGAGGCAGAGAGACAGGATAGACGCCTTCTACAGCACTTTGCTGGCCAAAACAGCCACGCAGAAACCCTGCAAGGCCCCTGCGCAGCCCATTTTCTGCTGCTGGAGGCCAGGGAGGCCAACAATGCGTGTTGGGAGGGCTTTGGGAGGCCTCTGCATGGCCCATTTTGCCTGCTGGAGGCACCTTTGATATGTCCAAGCACCACATCCAGCCCGTGGGCCTCGAGTTTGACACCCCTGATGTAGATCAATTCCTTGTCCATCCATCCAGTGTTGGAACGTCTTCAGTGAAAGACTCACCCCTCACCCCAAGGCAGTCTGTCCACTGTTGAAAAACCCTTTGTTCAGGCCTGCAACGGTTCCTTTAAGAATCTTTGGCCTGCCACACTCTCATTAAAGGGGGAGGGGGGAATAGCAATGGGTTAGAATGTGTTGTTTTCAAAATAAAAAAATTCTTTTCTAGAAGCCCAAGGTCATCTTTTGTCTCCGCACCTTTGCACCTGACTGGAAGCAGCTGGGTGGAGACGCCAGCGTGGAAGAAGAAGATTGGACCATGTGATGGATTGTGGATGTGGGGACAAGATCATGAACTTTTAACTGGGTGGGATTCTGATGTCATTTCCAGAATTGGGATTTCATAGCATGATGCCAAGATGTGTGATTTATTAAATTGGAACTTTAAGGATCGTTTTGCCTTGGACTCTGATTTAATTCTACATGATACTTGGAACGCTGACACCCTTAATATTAAGACATTTTTCCTAGTGTCTTGTCACCATCTACTCTCTTGCTCATCTTAATCTACTCATGACCCTATCCTCTGGAAGAACCAAGCCAATGTTGCCCCATGTTCTGCACGATGGCCTCTTTCAGCTGTTTTAAGACAGTTATTATTCATTACTACAATCTTCTCATCTCCAGGCTAAACACAACCAATATAGAAGTATCAGCTGGGAAGTTTTGAAGAGTCACACAGTTTTCCCAGAAACTTTCCCACTGGAGGCAATTTCAAAGGCATATGATGCAAACTTTCTGCTTGCTGTGCCCTGTGGTTTTCTCCTAGGTGGTTTTCCATAACTACAAAATAGGTAAGTGGGCCGCTGTAGCCATTATTAGAAAAGAACGGAGCTTTACCTACACGTTTTTACAACAGCCCAGTAAAAAAAAGTAAAAATGAAAGCTGGGTTGATGGGAAGGTTCAGGTATTGCAGTAGAAACTGGGAGAGTGTGAGTTCTAGCACCATCTCAGAGTTGAAAACTGGTTAGGGGGTTTTAGAGGAATGGTGGGGTGTTTTTTCAGCCCAACCCAAGTTTACTGTCGTAATGAAAATAGGAAGCAGTATTATGATTACAGCATGTTGCCTTAAATTGTACACATTAAGGTGAGATATAAATCTAATGAGGAGTTTGGGGTAGTTGTTGCATGCCTAAAGCGCATGCATGCGCACCCACAATGCAATGTACGCATGACCCCTGCGCACCCCTCTTCCCCGCACATGTGTGTGCAACGCCCCACGCATGTCCCCTCCATGTGCGGCTTGCCCTGCACATACACACACATCTCCCGCATGTGCCCCGCCCCACGCTCATGCGCAGTTGAGACCCGAAAAACAGCTGGCCAGAGGGTGCCCGCGCGCACATGCGCAGTGGACCTGAGCTGGGGCGACGGCTCGCATGCCTGCAGAGAGGGTTCTGCGTGCCATAGGTGTCACCATCAAGGGGTTAGTGATTAAGGCATCAGGTTATATACCAGAAGACCATGAGTTGTGGTCCTGCCTTTGGCATAAAGCTACTTTCACTCAGCCCTAGGAAGGATGCCATGGCAAACCATTTCGGAAAACCTTCTCCAAAAGCCTGCAGAGGTTTTCAGAAATGGTTCCAATTTTCCCCAACCAGGTAGCTTTCAGATTTGGGTTTTCCCAGATGTGCCAACATGGTTCTCTTAATAAATTGGAACCAATCAACCTTTTGATTTTGGGGGGTTCTGGTTATATCCATCATGATGACCATTTTGTTGGAACACCGAAGACTTCCTTCCCCAATTCCAAAGGTTTCCGTATTGTAGTATCAAGCATACTACAATCTACCTGGTGTTTGACATAACTATGAGTAGCTCAAGATTTGAACCACTTGACTAAAATATAACTCAACCATTTCCTAGACTACCTTTGCCTAATAACAGCTTAAGAGCAGTCAAGAATTAGAAAAGACAAGTGAAATATCAGGGCCACAGATCAACTGGGGGAAACATGAATGAGTCTTCCACTAATTATGTTAGTCCTTGAATAAGCAGGGACAAATATCAGCCAATGTATTTACTCAAAAATCCCACGCGTACTTCTTAGTAATATATCCAACAGAGTTTATTCCCAGGTATGAGAATCTTTTAAAGAATTCTAACCCCAGTTTGCATTTGAACATGTTTACTATCTCCTCTAATAACATTCCCGTGTTTACGCCGGTTCTTCCTCTCCCAACCTCGACACTGCCACATGGTCTCCCAACCTCGACACTGCCACATGGTTTCTACTCAGCGCAACCCAGCCACCCCCATCTCTCTCCCAAGGCTACATCACTAGATGGAAGAACAGCTTGCAAACGGCACGCGTTTTTAGATCGCCTGAGGTTCTTAGAAACAGAAATCCTTCTTAGACCGTCAAACATCCAGGCGCCGAGGATTATTCTCGGTTCCGTAAAAGTCACAACTCAAAGCAACTTTTTTCCCCCCCCCTTCCACCCGGTCAAAATATGCTACGCAAATACATGTCGCAACTCCTCCTGGTACAGAAAGCCCTCTTTCTCCTCCCTTGCAATGTCACATCGCGGCTTTCAATTGTACTAACTTGCAACAAGTTAGCAAGACGCAGCTAACTTTTGATTTTTCCACCCGGGGGAAAAAAAGAGCAACAGTTTCTTTTCTAAGCAAACAACCAGCAAACGGCTTCTGTGCCTCAGTTAGATAAGACGGTAACTCTCTCCTACTCCTTTCTCCTACACCGAGAAGCTTTCCCACCCTCCCAAACGTCCTCCCTACAATGAAGCCTGCTAAGCGTAGGGCTTACAAGTGCGGTCGTTGCGCGTTAGGTGCCGCGAGGATGGCGCATCCCACGATCCAAACCAGGTCGGATTCTCCTTTGGCTTGCCCTCCGCTCGCTCGCTCACACGTTCCTCTTTTCGGCTCGGCTGGGGCTGACTTTCCCTTCGCCACCGGAGCCAACTGGGCGGAGTTGTCGAGTCAGATGGTCCAGGGACTTTGAAGGAGGCGCTCAAAGTTGAACTTGGCTTTGTTAACGTCACTCACGCGTGGAATGACGGCCGGGGGTGGGTTGAAGCGCGCGTGGGAAGGGGCCGGGAAAGCGGTCGGATGGTGACAGCTGCAGCCAGCCGCACGTATATTCGCTCTGGAGCTTCTGCTTCCCTTCCTCTGTAGTCGGTGGGCTAGCTTCTACGTGAGCATTTGAAAGTACAACCTGTTGTTGGTGCAATAGCAATAGCAATAGCAGTAGACTTATATACCGCTTCATAGGGCTTTCAGGCCTCTCTAAGCGGTTTACAGAGAGTCAGCATATTGCCCCCAACAATCTGGGTCCTCATTTTACCCACCTCGGAAGGATGGAAGGCTGAGTCAACCCTGAGCCGGTGAGATTTGAACCGCTGACCTGCTGATCTAGCAGTAGCCTGCAGTGCTGCATTTAACCACTGCGCCACCTTGGCTCAGTGGCAATAAAAACACGGAGTAGCGTTCCAGGAGGGGAAAAACTCCCAATCAATGGTTGGTCTCACTTACTGTTGATGGTTCCTTTCCGCTTCGTGAGAACCGACGGCTGTTCATAGGGTCAGCTAAAATCTGGTGGACCAGATCTTGAATTACATTTTCAAGCATCTTATTCCTTTCCCACGCTAGTTGGAGGTCCCAGGTCCCTCTCTGTATAGTATTCCACTATTTGGGGGAAAAGACAAAAAGAAAAAGAAAAACACCACAATATTAGACAAGATTCAACTATATCAGTGTTTCTCAACCTTGGCAACTTGAAGATGTTCCCTGGCAGGGGAATTCTGGGAGTTGAAGTCCGGACAGCTTCAAGTTGCCAAGGTTGAGAAACACTGAACTATATAGAGTGGGAAATGGGGTTTTAGACCAGAAAATGAAGCTACGGCTTAAAGAATAGACATTGTAAAAACTAAAATTATTCCTACAGTATTTTCTTTTTTTTTTTTTTTTAGTTTTTTGAAAGTTTTTTTATTAGGAATTATGTGGGTGAAATACAAAAAAAGAAATCCAGTATTTAACACTACATATAATTACGGTGGCAAGGATTGCCTTTGCCCAGAAATGGAAAAACAAATTAATCCCAAGTGAAGATGAAATAATAAGAAAGATTATGGACTGTGCCGAAATGGACAAACTAACTAAAGAAATCCAGGGAAAGGAAGAATCAGAATTCTACCAGATATTATTATTAATTATTATTTATTATTATTATTATTGTTGTTGTTGTTGTACAATTGTATCACAGCGGCCAGTTGTTTCGCCGGATTTGGCATTGGTTACTAGTCGGGCCCCACCCAAGGGCCTAGGACGTCGTAACGTATTTTCGTAATATGCGTGCAGATCCAAGCAGTGCGGCTTTTTGCATTTGACTGATGGTGATTTTGTCAATTTTTAACTGTTTTAAATGTAATTCCAGTGCTTTTGGAATAGCACCCAGTGTGCCAATTACCACTGGAATTACCACTGCTGGTTGGTGCCATAGTCGTTGAATTTCGATTTTTAAGTCCTGGTATCTTGCAATTTTTTCATGTTCCTTCTCGGCAACCCTGCTATCACCTGGTATTGCGATGTCTATGATTGTGACCTTGTTTTTCTCAACCAGTGTGATGTCTGGTGTATTATGCGCCAGTATTTTGTCGGTTTGTATACGGAAATCCCACAAGATCTTGACCATCTGATTTTCTGTGACTTTTTCAGGCTGATGTTCCCACCAGTTTGTTGCTGTTTTAATATTATAATTTTTGCACAAATTCCAATGGATCATTTGTGCTACTGAATTGTGCCGCAATTTTATTTGTTGTTGTTATTATTATTATTATTATTATTATTATTATTATTATTATTATTTAATGGATTTATAGGCCGCCCAATTCTGGAGGACTCCGGGCGGCTTACAGAATAAAAGAAAGTAATTAGTAAAAATACAAGAAAACAATTTAAAAAACATCCCAGATATGGGATCAATGGTATAGGTGGAT
Organism: Thamnophis elegans; assembly: GCF_009769535.1. NCBI lineage: Eukaryota > Metazoa > Chordata > Lepidosauria > Squamata > Natricidae > Thamnophis > Thamnophis elegans. The sequence continues at coordinate 3,687,007 of NC_045551.1, forward strand.
GGAGGAAAGAAACAAAAATCAATGAAAGAATATAACAAAACTCAAAAAATAATAGTTATGAGTAAAATAAGAGGGTTAAGAATGGTGAAATCCAAATGAAATACAATAGAAGGGGAAGTAATACAAGGTGAGTGGTATCGATTGAGGATTGCTATTATATAAAACAGGAAGTTCCTGTTTGTACTGTATTGTATAAATGTGGTGTACGTCTAACTTTTGTCTGTGTGTATTTTACATGTTTGTCAATAAAAATCTTTATTTTAAAAAAAGAAAGTTTGTAGCTTCACTTTGCATTTTATTTTTATGTTTTGTTGCCACAAGGGCAAATGAGGAGAGAGAGAGAGCCTGAAGAGAGAAGAGTCTTCAGACACTGATTGGTAGGAATTATGTAATTATAAACATTTCTGCAGCTGGAATTGGCAGCAGCTGCCAGATGTTTGAGGAACTGCCTATTTCCCGAAGTTTCTGCCTGGCTGGTACATGCCAGCAGAATTGGCACATTCTGGGTCTCTTTGATTCAACCATGTCATTTATCAGGACCCAGGAAGTAAGCCTTCCCTGTTGTGGTGCCTGTGGAAATCACCCGGAAATCCATGTGCCCCTCCCTCCACCCTGCTGGCATTGGCATAAAGCCTTGAATACTTTTTTGTTGAGATCCAGTTCTTGGGAATCCTTTTTTTATTGTTTTCATCTCTATATGGTGACTGAATCTCATCTTGTTTTGAGTTGCATTGGATTACTTTTTGATAATATATTGTGAGCTGCCCTGAGTCAGTTGGAGACTAAATTGAATTAAATGAACACTATGAATGAAATCTTTATAAGAAAATGATGCTAGTTTTATGCAATAGCTGGATTGGCAAAAAACACCTGTTTTTATATTAGTTCTTTACTCTTAGAAGAACAAGGCCTCAAAGTATATGAATGATACCCAGTTACCTCCAGACTGGAATTTCAAAGATCAGAATTATATGTCATCTGCTAAAACATGAAAAGAACACTTGAAATTCTCCGTTAACTTGCATTTTTGTTAGAACTTCAGCAGCTACCATGTCATTATGCTAAACCATTGAAGGAAGAATTAACTGTTGATAGTTTGAACAAGGCAGAGGTCCATCTATCTATCTCCCTCCCTCCCTCTTTTTCCTCCCTCCCTCCCCTCTCTCTTTCTCCCTCTCTATCTCCCTCCCCTTCCCTCTCTCTTCTACTGCTGGGAAAAACAGGATGTGGCTTGAATTGTCTAGCAAAGGACAGAAGCAAGGACAAGTGATAAGGAAGCAGAATGAATTATATCAGCCTCTGGAACATTCAGCCTTTGAAAAACTTTCATTTTTTAGAACTCCCATGGATTGCAAGTTTGTTGCCTGATTCTGTGCATATAAAAAGAGTTTTCACCTTTTGTGGCATAGGTAGATCTGCTGCTTACTCCACCCTTCTGCCCTGATATTTGGTAAATATCTGATTCAAAAGATGGAATCCAGAGAACAATTCTTTCTCAATGCCATAATGTTTTTTATTTGTTTATTTATTAGATTGGTAACCCACTCTTCATTGAGGAAAGGGAGCCCAAGACAGTTCTCTGCCCTATTAGTTTCCCCCTGTAGGAAGTTATCACCTAGCCCTCTCTCAGAAAAATGAAATATCCTAGGAAATATTGAAAAGGCGGACTATTACTCTGGATGTGAGAAGAAAGAAACATGTTTTAAAAGACAGAATAGCTGCCTGTAGCTTCCTGACCACCCCCACTTTGTTATTGGGCCATTAAGAAGGCCAAGCTAGTCCACTTTACATAATAAAGACTTCTCCACTTCAGCTACAGGAAAGCATGATAATATTGGCCCCAACTGACTGCATGGCATCCGAGAACTCAACCAAACCTGGATTCAAAACGCAGCCTAGAGAGTAGCCCCTGCATGGCCCCATGGGAGTCTGACAACCAATGAGAATACAAGCTCAAGATCAAAGGCCAGAGAGGGTATAAAACCAGGGACTTTCAGCATCTCAGTCCTTCCTTCTCTTCTTCTCCACCAACATTGAAGCACGTGAGCCCCTTTTCTGTTCAGGGCTCAAGCCATGTGGCCCTGTCCACCATTAAAACCATCTTTCCAAGCAGCCTCCATGTCTCCAGTGTCTTTTTCCCCACTTGGAGCTGAACCCATAAGGGACATTTCTTTCATCACCCCAAAATACAATCATCATATGATATAGGTTGGCTAAGAGAGAATGACTGGCCTCAACTGTCCCATGAAGCTTCCAGAGTTGAAAGTGGACTAGAACTTGGTCTCCTTACTCTAGTTTGAACTTAATCCATGTTGTAAAACCTGAGCTGTTTTGTTTTTGCAGGCAACTACTGTCAAACAAACCATTGCACAGTATTTTGTCACCTAGACATACAAGTGTCTTTGTGCAATTCATGAAGCCAGTGTGATACACTCATTAACGTGAATCTGGGGAACTCCAGATTCAAGTCTACCTTCAGCCATGGAAGTTTCTTTGGCCCAGTCACTCTTTCAGCCCAACCTGTCTCAACCTGTCCTTTGTTATTGGAGCAGATGTGAGAAAGGAATGCCAAATGACCACCTTGAGTTCTCGAACAAAAAGTGGAGTCTTATCAACCATGATCTAGTCCCTTTTCATTCTTTGAGTTATAGCAATAGCAATAGCAGTTAGGCTTATATACCGCTTCCTAGGGCTTTCAGCCCTCTCTAAGCAGTTTACAGAGTCAGCATATCGCCCCCACAGTTTGGGTCCCCATTTTACCCACATCGGAAGGATGGAAGGCTGAGTCAACCTTGAGCCGGTGAGATTAGAACCGCTGAACTGCAGATAACAGTCAGCTGTATTGGCCTTCAGTACTGCTCCCTAACCACTGTGACACCTCGGCTCTTTTCTTATCTTAACTCATCAGCAAGGGGGGGAAGGAATTCTAGCAAGATGTCTAAATAGAACGTGAGCCAATTTTTATTTCTCTATTTCTCATGCTCTCTAATGCATATTTTATTAAATACCTTTTTTAAAAAAAAAAACTAATATAAAGTAAGAAAAAGAAATCAAAGAGAAAGCTAAAAGTACAAGAAAGGAAGAAGGAAGTTAAAAAATATATACAAAAGAAAGAAAAAAACGTACAAAGAAGTAGTTTCGGATCTTTACAGCACTTGTAAGTACAATTATAAATTTAAGTCTTACTATATTTTGTCTAATCAAAATCCTAAATCATAAGGTTTTTTTCCCTTCTATTTCACACCAAAATGTCTTCAGGTGACTCTTGTCAACAGTAAACATGGATATTGTCTTTTTTTTCTGATCAAGGAACTCGATTTAGCCATCAGCAATTTCTGTCATGTTTACCAATCATTCCCACATTTGTGCATACAAAAATCTCACTGCCGTTATCAAGTTTTTTAAAGTTATGAATTTTGGAGAAATTTTGGAGAAATTCAATTTAACTCAATTAACATAACTTCCTTCTTCTGTCAGACCTGCGCATTGAGCCCTATCAGGGGTGGGTTCCCACCAGTTCTAACCTCTTCTCTAGAAGAGGTTCCACAAATCTACAGTGCCATTTAGAACCGGTTCCCACTCCCTCCCCCCGCCTGTCCGCACATCATCAAGATGAAGAGCGAGAGGAGGAATTCTGGGAGCTGAAGTCCACAAGTCTTAAAGCTGTCAAGTTTGAACACCCCTGGGGGTTTTTTTCCTAAAGGATTAGGGGTGCGAGGGTCTTGTAACTTGACAGCTTTAAGACTTGCATGCTTCAAATGCCAGAGTTTCTGAGCCAACATTTTGGTTGCTAAGCAAGAGCGTTATTAAGTGAGTTTCACTTAATTTTACATTTTACAAGTTGGCCACTCCCACCCAGTTGCATGACTGCCAAACCACTCCCACCCAGTCACATAGCAATAGCAATAGCAGTTAGACTTATATACCGCTTCATAGGGCTTTCAGCCCTCTCTAAGCGGTTTACAGAGTCAGCATATTGCCCCCAACAACAATCCGGGTCCTCATTTTACCCACCTCGGAAGGATGGAAGGCTAAGTCAACCCTGAGCCGGTGAGATTTGAACAGCTGAACTGCAGAACTGCAGTCAGCTGAAGTAGCCCATTTAACCACTGCGCCACCTCAGCTGGAATGCTACTCCCAGGCAGTCACATGGCCGGCAAGCCACTCCCACAAAGCAGGCCACACCTACAGAAGAGGTTGACGGCTGAGTCAACCTTGAGCCGGTGAGATTTGAACAGCCGAACTGCAGAACTGCAGTCAGCTGAAGTAGCCTGCAGTGCTGCATTTAACCACTGCGCCACCTTGGCTGGAATGCTACTCCCACCCAGTCACATGGCTGGCAAGCCACTCCCACAAAGCAGGCCACACCTACAGAAGAGGTTCTAAAAAAAAAATTGAAACCCACCACTGGGCCCTATCCAACAAACTGCAGTGTTTCTCAGTGGTGAGAAAAATAAGATTTTACAAGGCAAGAAAAACCAAATCAGAGATACAAAATAGGTGATACCTAGTTTAATATTAGTACCTGTGAGAGGGATGTAGCTGCCCTAGTGGATCATCACTTAAGTATGCGTCAACAAAATGCTTCTGCCAAAAAACCAATGTAGTATTGGAATTCATTGAAAGGAGAGCATCAAGATCACGAGAAGCTATAATACTGCTTTGTACTGCACTAGTGAGGCCACATCTGGAATATGATGACTAATTCTGGTCATCATGATACTAAAAAAACCCCTAAAAAGTGCAGAGAAGAGCAGTGAAAATGCTAAAGGATTTAGAGTCAAAAAGATTTCTAAAGTTATGAATTTTGGAGAAATTTTGGAGAAATTCAATTTAACTTAATTAGGAGTTATGAGCACATATAATTGTGAATGTAGATCTAACCCAACTATGTAAAATACAAAAAGGAGTAAGAGAAGACTGCCCAACTTCTGCTTATTTTGGTTCTTGAATACCAAGTTTAGATATAAAAGAGGATGAGAGGATTGTACAAGTAAATATTTTTTAAGTGTGATAAGCGTTTTTGTGGATGACCTGATGTTAGTTTTGGAAGATCCTTTAAAACTCACAGGAAGTGAAAGAATAGATAAATTGAAAGAATTTGGTGCACTAGCAAGTTTTAAGGGTAAACAGAAGATGAGGCTGTTAGTAAAAATACAAAAATGCAAGCAGAAGAATTGGCAAGCAAAATACAGTTACTAAAAAGGTTTAAAGTAGATAAATTAATTTATGCTTTTAAACATGGCAAGGCTGGATTTGAAATGTGTAGAAAAGACGGACATACAGTTGCTAAAATTACACATTTTTATTGAAATATAAAAAAAGTGAAAGAACTTTTAATAAAACATGCTAAAAAATTTGGTTACTGTTCTGACTCCCCCTCGGGCCACACCAACACACACTCTGAGCCAAAGATACTTTACGGAATTTATTAACAGACAGACAGGTCCTTGGCAACAAAGCAGCACAGACAAGCGTTGGCAGCAATCCAGCCTGCCAAGCTAACACCACAATTCTCCAACATTAGTTGACTCCTGCAAAAGGGGCGTGTGCACAAGCATTCCTTTTATAGTCTGGAGAGGAGCCTAATTGCCACCAGCTGAGTGCAATTACCTCCTGTAACTGCGTAACTGTTCCTTACGCCTATTCGCTCTCCGGTGCCGGGCATCTAGGAACAACTCCCTTGGCTCCTCCCCAATGCTGACATCCAGATCACATGCCCTTGTCTCCTCCCCACTGCTCCAAGGCTCAGGCGCCACCTGGTAGCCAACCAGCCTCTCTGCGCCCTGCTCGGAGTCGGAACCCTGTCCAGGGTCCTCCACATCCTCCAGAGCCAACTCATAAGGCCCCTCGCTGTCGGAGTCTGGTGGCAGCTCCAACGGCTCCTGCTGGGCCTCAACAGGTTACCATATAGAAAGGCAATAATGGGAAATATATGGTGGGAAAGACTGAAATTTATGTCACAACTTTAAACAGAATAGTTTAATATAATAAGATAAATTGTACAGAATGTACAAAGCTACTTCCAGTTTACATTGGAACTGTAAACAATCTGAAGGAACTTTTTATTATGTTTGGTGGACACGTAAAAAAGCAGGACCTCGGTGTCCCCTCTTCTGTGGGAGCTGTAATGATTGCCGATTTGCTTCCAGGTGCAATGCAAGGTACTGATTGTCACCCTTAAAGCCCTTCATGTCTTGGGACCAGGTTATCTGAAGGATTGTCTCCTGCTGGTCGCATCCCCCCAATCCACTAGAGCGGGAAGGCAAGGGATATTTCAGTCCCGTCCCCTAAGGAGATATAGCAGTTAGACTTATATACCGCTTCATAGGGCTTTCAGCCCTCTCTAAGCAGTTTACAGAGTCAGCATATTGCCCCCAACAATCCGGGTCCTCATTTCACCCACCTTGCAAGGATGGAAGGCTGAGTCAACCTTGAGCCGGTGAGATTTGAACCGCTGAACTGCAGATATCAGTCAGCTGAAGTGGCCTGCAGTGCTGCACTCTAACCACTGCGCCACCTCGGCTCTTATTTGGCGGGACCCAAAAGAAGATCCTTCTCTGTAGTGGCTCTCTCTGGCCCCCACTGTGATACTCTTTCAGAAGGGCCCGTACAAGGGCCCCCACTGGGCCTGGACAACCCAGAGCAGGATGGAGCCCATTAAATGGCTTGAATGAATGTTTGTTGTCCCCAGGATGGGGAAGTGAGAGATTATCATTTTATTATTATTGTTATTGTTATTTCTTTTAGGTTGTGTTTTTATTTTCCTATAAGCCACCTTGAATCACAATGAGAGAGCATGCAGCAATATATTTTTCCCCAAAAATATTATTTTTTTAAAAAAAATCTATTTTTTTGCACTTTCTGATTCTTTCTTTATCCTTCTTTTTCATATCTTTTTACTTTGCATTAATTCTTGTTCATTTTCATGTGTTCCAAATTTTTAATAGAAAAAGTATATTGAAAAATTTAAATTAAAGCAAGCAAGAGGTGGATCAAGGGATCAGAAAAAAATGAATCATGAAAGCAAATAAACATTAATCAGCAAATCAGGAGGTTGAGAATCGCTTTCAAAGGAAATGTAAGACAGTCCTGCTTCCTGGGATAAGCCAGTTCATGAGAATATTTTTTATAACTTCCTGTAATAATAAATGGAATGATTGAAATGATTATGAAGAAATGAAAAGGGGACTTTCCTATGAAAATAATCAAAAAGAGAATATATTTATTGTCACACAGATGGAATGCTCTCAGCGTAGGACTAAAGTTATAAGCTTTTAAAAGGCAATTGCGGTAAATGGTTTCTTTAATATATTTTTCAGAGAAAAATATACGTATTATTTTTTTACATCTCAGATTGATTCAATCTCCTAACAACATCTAAAATATGCCACATGGTTGAATTTCAATAGGATAACTGAATGTTTTATATAAAGATGTAAACCTTTGATCAGTGGTGGGATTCAGCCAGTTCGCACCGAGCCAAGAGAACCGGTTGTTAACTTTCTAAGCAGTTCGGAGAACCGGTTGTTGGAAGAAATCTCCTTTTGTTTTTTTCCACTTTACAGGCCTAATCCTGTAAGGAAGGCAGGAAGGAAACATTCTGGTGTTGTTTCTAGCTTAATCTTTATTGCCCTGCTTACAGAAACTGCCTCTCCAGTTAACCCTTATTACCATTGTAACAACTAAGGCGAAGCGCCCATCGATCTGAGTGACGTTGAGTTGGCCACACCCACCCAGTCACAAGACCACCAAGCCACGCCTACCCAGCTGGTCATTAGGGCAGAGAACCGGTTGTTAAATTATTTGAATCCCACCACTGCCTTTGATACTCAGAGTACCAAAAAGAAAGAATTAAAACTTTCACTGCATGCTATAGGAATAGCCTTCTCTAGCACTCAAGCCCAGTAGGGATATATTGCCTTGTTCGTTTTATTGATTGTAGTTTTACTGGTCAATGACTGAAAAAAGTTTCTGTCAATACTCAGCGGGCTGGGCCCACTGCAGCCTTAAGCGACTTGATTTCTGTGCATAAACTGGCTTGAAATTAAGCTGAAAGTTTTTTTTAACTGTTTTTCAGCTTGGGCCACAAAAATGCCATGTATTCTGTCCAGATCAGGGGTGGATGCAACTGGCGGCCCGTGGGCTGGATGCATGATGTGCTGGCCACACCCACACCTGGTTTAGCAAAGGGGGAAACGGTCCCAATATATTATGTGACGCTGCCATGATGACATGAGTTTGCCACCCCTGGTCCAGACCATGCTTATAACTCTCATAATTATAGATTTCCAGCCTTTTTTAAACATTTTTATTTAGCCACATCTATGAGGTTTCTATTTTGGACAAACCCTCTTTGATTAAACTCCCCCTCTTACATGAAAGCTTCTTGCCTTGTGCATCCATTGATGAAGAGTACACACACCCATACAAATTCATGACACTATATATGGATTAGATGGACATGGATTAAAGAACAAACAAGGGTACTATCAAAAGAGTAAAAGAATTGAAATGAAAATTGGCTGGTCACATAGCAAGAAGAAGAGATGGCAGGTGGATCAAGGCAGTCATAGAATGGATCCCACTTGACAAAAAGGATCCACGAAAGAGATCTAAAACAAGATGGAGCGATGACAGCAAGTATTGTGGGCGGATTTGGCAAAAGAAAGCTGAAGACCAAATTGGTTGGAAATATGCAAAAGAGGCTTTTATCCTGCAGTGGATAGACATGGCTAAGATGTTGATGATGACAATGATGATGATACAGTGTGTATACACACAGGAAAAAACACATATGTATTACTATTATACAATTGTATCACAGTGGCCAGTTGTTTCGCCGGATTTGGCATTTGTTACTAGTCAGGCCCCACCCAGGGGCCTAGGACAATCGTAACGTATTTTCGCAATATGCGTGCAGATCCAAGCAGTGCGGCTTTTTGCATTTGACTGATGGTGATTTTGTCCATTTTTAACTGTTTTAAATGTAATTCCAGGGCTTTTGGAATAGCACCCAGTGTGCCAATTACCACTGGAATTACCACTGCTGGTTTGTGCCATAGTCATTGAGTTTTGATTTTTAAGTCCTGGTATTTTGCGATTTTTTCATGTTCCTTCTTGGCGACCCTGCTATCACCTGGTATTGCGATGTCTATGATTGCGACCTTATTTTTCTCAACCAGTGTGATGTCTGGTGTATTATGCGCCAGTATTTTGTCCGTTTGTATGCGAAAATCCCACAAGATCTTGACCATCTGATTTTCGGTGACTTTTTCAGGCTGATGTTCCCACCAGTTTGTTGCTGTTTTAATATTATAATTTTTGCACAAATTCCAATGGATCATTTGTGCTACTGAATTGTGCCGCAATTTATAATCAGTCTGCGTGATTTTTTTACAGCAGCTGAGTATGTGATCAACAGTTTCATCAGCTTCTTTGCAAAGTCTTCATTTGGCATCATCAGAGGATTTTTCGATTTTGGCCTTAATGGCATTTGTGCGGATAGCTTGTTCTTGCGCAGCCAGGATTAGTGACTCTGTTTCTTTCTTTAATGTACCTGTTGTTAACCATAACCAAGTTTGTTCACTGTCCACTTTATCTTTTATTTTTTCCAGAAATTGGCCATGCAGTGCTTTGTTCTGCCAACTCTCCATTCTTGATTTTATCACATCTTTTCTGTATTCTTGTTTCATCTGTTGGGCCTTCAGTAGATTTTTGTTCTTTACTTCGATTAATAGATGTTCTTGACTTTCTTTTAAATAATCAGCCAGTGCATGTTTTTCTTCTTCAACTGTTTGCTTCACTTGTAATAATCCTCTGCCACCTGATTTTTGGGGCAGGTACAGTCTATCAGTATCACCACGTGGATGTAAACTGTAGTGCATTGTCATTAGTTTCCTGGTTTTTCGGTCCAAAAGGTCCAAATCAGCTTGTGTCCAGTTAACTATACCAGCTGTGTATCTTATAACTGGTATTGCCCAGGTATTTATGGCCTTGATTGTATTTCCACCATTCAATTTAGATTTCAAAATTTTCCTAACTCTGTTGGTGTACTCTCGCCTGACAATAGTTTTTACTTCTCCATGCTTGATGTTATCCAACTGCAGAATGCCTAATGTTGTTGTTGTTGTTGTTGTTGTTGTTATTATTATTATTATTATTATTATTATTATTGGCCTGGAAGGGAAAACTGGTAGAATTCATTTCAGTTGGGGGCAGTGGAAGAGGAGGAATTACAATATCAATAGTTCTATCATTTTATTGTTTATCAGCAAAACTGTTCTACATTTCTTAACCAAAGAGTTCAGCCTTTCACCATTCCATTGGTGAACCTCTTTAAAAAAAGCCCAGCCTTTCGTTGGTCCATGGGTAAAGCTGTAAATCAAAAGTGGGGAAATAAGTTTCAACGGTCTAAAATGGAATGGCCACATAGGTCAGTGACCCAGAGGAGAAGGGGAGTTCCTGCTACCGGATACAAGAGCAACTGAAGCAGAAGCATTTGCCTACAAGAAAATAAGGCCCAGCATGCAAACCAGGTAATACAATACACGCCATCAGATCTCAAAACAAACAGCCCACACCCATCCCACTAAGGTTAATATGAAGAAAGGAAAGATAGCTGGAGATTGCGTTCACACTGAGACAACATAGTGTGTTCCTGGGCTTGAGACATAGTGGCAGGGCCGGATTTAGATGAAAAGAGGCCCTAGGCTATTCCGCTTATGAGGCCCTTTCACCTCCCATTTTTAAGTTTGTAAATTACATGAGAGACAATAAAATACATCATTGCTGTGATATATATCAATATCTATCAATATATATAGCTGGCCTCCCGACAGAGGTTGGCTCTGCACTGCGGCAAAGGCAGCGAGGCCAGCCACCTCCCCTGCTGCGCTCAGCTGCCCGGCTCGGCCCCCTCGCCCTCACCTGCCTGGCCGCTGGTGGGCTCCGTGTCGACGGGGCGGCTACTGGGAGCAGCCGCGCCTCTCGCCCGACCGTCGGTGTCGGGAATGGGGGTGGGCTCCCCAACTGCTGCGGTGCTGGAACGATCTTAACCAATACATTTTTATGTTTGTTTATTAGTCATATGCATAGAATTTCTCCTTATTTTCGGTTCAGTGTTTTAGTGTTCACTGTTTTTAGAATAGTGTAATTTTAATTTTGCTAACAATTTGAATGTAGGCCCCTCTTGATCTTGAGGCCCTAGGCTGAAGCCCAGTTAGCCTATAGGGAAATCCGGCCCTGCATAGTGGCCATCTTAGCTCAGGGCAAGGAATTATTGAGGATGAGCTTTAACTTCCAGATGTTTTTAAAATGCACATTTTGAAATGCAACTTAGTTTGTCAGAATCTTAATTCACAAACATCAAGTTGCACGCAGGTCATCCCAGATAAACATAATTATCCATTCACCCAAGAGGCTTGACGTTCTTGTCGAAAACAAGGACAGAAGTATGAGGTCTGTCTTGTTGTTGGGGTTTGAATGACGTTTATGAGCTTCAGTATTGCATTAGGATTTCATTTTTCTTTCTTTTAGTAACTAATTAAGATTCTATCAGTCCCGATGGTCAAATTTCTGGCTGAATCTGTTGCTTGCATAATTTCTACCTGTATAAGTTTTTTTTAAAACCTCGTCTTTCTCTCTCCTGCAAATTTTTCACAGTCATAAGCCATTAAGGCTCTAATATGCTTACACTGAATCTAGAATTTAATGATGACAATAGATGATGCAATGATTAAAATTATCAATAGATTGATTGTGACTGAAGTTAGAATTAACGAAATAACTACACAACATTCATAAATGTCACTTGTCATAGAATGAACTGCTTGAGAGTGGTAGCTGTAGAGATGGAATAAATAAATGTTGAGTTATTCATGATAAACGCAGTTCTCTAAATTGCTTAGCACACAGTACCATGTAATCAGAGGTGGGTTCCTACCAGTTCGCATCTATTCGGTAGAACCGGTTCGTCAAATCTACCGAACCGGTTAGAAGAGGTTCCACCAGTGGACCCGGAAAGCAGGCCACACCCACAGAAGAGGCTCCAAATTTTTTTGAAACCCACCACTACATGGAATAGAAAAAAAAATCTATCCAGCTGGCATTTTCTCTGCTTAGGACACATTTGCTTTCTAAGAATTGTTACATATTTCTTACAGGTTTTAATTATTAAGAACACTTGTCCGCTTTTATTTATTTTTATTTATTTGTTTATTCAGTTGGATTTTCAGTTGGATTTTTAAGGAGCAAGTATCTGAAATATAGTGGACATTGTCAAGGGACTTCTGAAGGCCATTTCTTTTTATTTGATCATATATTACAGGGAGCTCTCTTTGGTGTTTGCATGCCCTTCAGTGATTCAGTGACTCATACTTTCTATTCTAGTGAATCTTCACTAAGTTCCATCATGAAATCCACGGTCAAGGTCAATGGGATAACAAGGAGAGTCCAAGTGGAACTTACAGTCAAGCACAGAAAATCTAGCTAAATAATGAGCCATAGGTGGCGCAGTGGTTAGGGTGCAGCACTGCAGGCTACTTCAGCTGACTGCAGTTCTGCAGTTCGGCTGTTCAAATCTCACCGGCTCAAGGTTGACTCAGCCTTCCATCCTTCCGAGGTGGGTAAAATGAGGACCCAGACTGTGGGGGCAATATGCTGATTCTGTAAACTGCTTAGAGAGGGCTGAAAGCCCTACGAAGCGGTATATAAGTCTAACTGCTATTGCTATTGCTATTGTTATCTGCAGTTCAGCGGTTCTAATCTCACCGGCTCAGGGTTGACTCAGCCTTCCATCCTTCCGAGGTGGGTAAAATGAGGACGCGGATTGTTATTGGGGGCAATATGCTGACTCTGTAAACCGCTTAGAGAGGGCTGAAAGCCCTATGAAGCGGTATATAAGTCTAACTGCTATTGCTATTGCTATTACTATAAGAAAGGCAAGTCCAACAGGCAATCAGTCAGTACTATAAGTAGCAGTGTGCTACTTGAAATTATGAAACAGGAAGTCTTGCAATCCACTCCAGGGTTCACTGAAAGGCAGTCATGAGGAGGCTTTTTAATTTTTGTTAATGCAAACAAAGAAAGATATTTTAAAAGTAAAGAGAGAAAAAAGGGGGTGAGAAAGGAGAAACAAGTATAAAGAAAGAAGAAATATAAAGACATAACTTCCTTCTTCTGTCAGACTTCCACATTGTTATTGCCAAAAAATTTCTGTACAACTTCTTTAAATGCAATCCACCCTTCTTTTTGAGGATCCGTCAAGGTATTGACAAACTCTTAATCAACTATAAGCCTTCTAATGTCTGGTCCGACGAACACACGTTCCTTCAATTTTGCCTCCGACAGGCATGGACACTTGGTGACCAAGTATTTGAAGCATTCTCCATCTCTTGGAAGTGATTTTACGAATTGCTTCATCAATCCCAATTTTATGTGGAGAGGTGGTGGAAGAACTTTATGGGAAGGTACCAAAGTTTCTCGGAGGACATTTTTTTCACCGACTGTTAGCACCCTCACCTGCCAACTCTTCTTGGTCCAGTGATTTCGTCGGTCTCGACTGTCCCATAGACACAGAAAACAAGGGTATTTGTGGTATACCCAGCTTGTTGCCCAAGCAGCATTTACAAAACCTTCAAGTCCCCACAGACTTGCCAACCATGGTCTTCATATTTAAGTTTATGAAGAACCAATTCCAACTTATCGTAGATTTCCTTCAAGTGTACGGAATGAATTACAGGTATGGAAGCATAAAAACCGTTGTGGAGTAAAACTGCTTTGAGACTTCTTTTTGAAGAATCTATAAAAAGACGCCATTGCTCTGAATCATATTGAATTTTAAATTGACCCATCAGACTTTTGACATCGATGCAATAAACCAACTTGTCTTCCTGGGCGAAGTAAGGAATGAACTCCTTTTCACGATGTCTGAAACATGAAGATGACAACAATAAATTCCTGCTTTTCAGCCTTGATCAGGCTGCAGCAGCATCTTTGGGAAGATTCAAGTCTCTTACCAAATCATTCATCTCCTCCTGAGAAAACAATTTTGGTCTTGTGTCATCTTCAAAGTCAGAACTTGATTCGTCATCTGGTTCAGGTATGACTTCACCTTCATCGGAGCTAGGTATCTCTTCCAAGGTAGCAGGGGGCTTGGGTACTGGTATATCTGTGCCATGGGGGATGGGACGAATTGCTGAGTGAAGATTGGGGTATGAAATGGAATGCTTCCATTTGGAATTAAACCCTTTCACATCGCATGAACAAAAGTAACAGTCATCACTATAGTTCTTTTGCTCTCGCATATCATAGGAATCTCATAACGGAAATATTTTTTTCTTAACCTTGAACCAGTTTCGGAGGTCCTCCGCACACCATTTGCACACTTTATGAGGCACCCAAACTTTATCTTGATCTCCAATTTTTAGTCCAAAGTATGCAAAGTATACTTTTTTCACAAAGTCTATAATATTCTGCTGTTGCTTCAACACTGTATATTCACCACAGATAAAACAGAAACTGTCTGGCGAATTAATACATTTTCGTGGAGCCATAACATAACGGTTGAAGAATGACGAGCTAACATGAATTGCAATGAAAAAGTGTAAACAGCCTAGAACCAAGAACCTGATGATGATTCATGCACAAGTGTGGCATGCAGGAGAGAGCAGCTCTGTGTCTGTACACGAGATGTCACAGTGCTGCCCACACCCCCTGCACTGACCGGAGATGCTACTATCTGCCCTGTGTCTCCCTCCCACTGGATTCTTCAGGAAAAATTAACCCTTTCTACCATTAGAAGCACAGACTTAAAACTTGCCTAAAGAACCAAGGTGGCGCAGTGGTTAGGGTGCAGTACTGCAGGCCACTTCAGCTGACTGTTACCTGCAGTTCAGCGGTTCTAATCTCACCGGCTCAAGGTTAACTCAGCCTTCCATCCTTCCGAGGTGTGTGAAATGAGGACCCAGACTGTGGGGGCAATATGCTGACTCTGTAAACCGCTTAGAGAGGGCTGAAAGCCCTATGAAGCAGTATATAAGTCTAACTGCTATTGCTATTGCTAATCTCACCAGCTCAAGGTTGACTCAGCCTTCCATCCTTCCGAGGTGGGTAAAATGAGGACCCGGATTGTTGTTGGGGGCAATATGCCGACTCTGTAAACCGCTTAGAGAGGGCTGAAAGCCCTATGAAGCGGTATATAAGTCTAACTGCTATTGCTATTGCTATTGCTTAGCTTATGTATTGCTGACCATCAGATTTACAGTGCTATATTTTTTTTTACATAACTCGGACAAACCCTTTAAGATTTTTTTGGCATTTTATATCTTAAATGCACTTATGTGAATTAATTAATAGTAATTTGGACTTTAAATCCAGTTAAAAACCCATAATATTAAAAAAAAATACCAAAAATAAAAAAAAATTGATGAATTTGAAGACAATTTTGCATGTTGTGGCAAATTATGACATCTAGGAGCTTTTTCAATATTTTATTTGTTTTCAGCACACCAAAATACATGGGAATTAGATGAAAATAATCAAACAGCTTTTTAGTCGCAGGCCTGTGAAATTAGAGAAGAAAGATTGAAGTTCAAGGATGAAGAAACAAAAAGCAAGCTGTGTGATGTGGATTTGATATTTTTTTTGTTTGTTGCTCTATACATTGTATTGTATTGTATTGTATTGTATTGTATTGTATTTGGTTTATTTGTATGCCGCCCTTCTCCAGGAGGGACTCAGGGCGGCGAACAACTCAAAGGGGAAAGGGAACATAAACAACAGTACACATAATTAAAATACACGAAAATCACACAGCCATACCAGTCGAGAGGGGAGGGGAACTCATCAACCCCAGGCCTGCCAGTACATCAATGTTTACATCCAACCATGAAAACATTGAATGTCTTTTTGCTGCTGAGGTCATTATGACCTCATGTCTGTAATAGTGTAGCCAAAATAGTATGTCTGTGGTTAAGGGTTAATGCTGGTCTAAGTAACAAACTGGGGATTTTCCCCGTTATAGCGTGAGCACAACTGGCCCAAAGTGACCTCTCGGTGTCAAAACTAGACCAGGTTCCGTCATGCATAACAGGGCCTTAAGCAATTCTGATTGACAAAGTGACACAAAGAGATCTTTGCCATTCTCAGAAAGCGCATAAAATGGGTAGTACACACACTTCATCCCTGCAAAGGAAGAATGCTACCTTAGTTGCATTCGCATATGCCCATTGTAGTCATATTTGTATATTATGCAACCAGTTGTGGAAATAAAGTGGTGAGTAGGGAAAGGATTACGCAACCACAACCATCAGCTGATTCCTGCTCTGACTCACTTCTTTCAAAAGGATCAGATGGATTTAGCTATATAACAGGTATCCGAAAGGCAAAATATAAAGGCTCTTTCCTAAACGGCCTTCTATTGAATATGTGACCTTCATTTTGGATTAAATATCGCTTTATTCTATTAAAGTAACAAATTCACTGACCTGGAAAAACTAAAGTACGGATCATAAACTGCCTGTCGAATACATAAAAACCAGGAAGTCCAGGCAGTTTAAAATGAGTATAAAGGTTTATTGCAAGCCCTTTTTTTCAAGAATCTGAACTACTAATGCTCAAAGAAAATTGGCGGTAGATAAGAGCCAATAGAATTCAAGGTGGGCAGGATCTCTCGTGGGCATGAAGGGACTTGAGACTGATGATGTATTTGATTCCTCCCACCGGCTCAACCTGGTCATCGTCTACACTGTGAATGCAGGAAATCTATTTCACTGCATATTTCTAACAGCTATTGAACTTAAATTTAGACTTTAGATCATTTGAGTTGCCTTCTGGAAGGTTATTTTATCTTATTTTACTCTGTCTAATCTTTTGCTGGGAGATTTCCTAGTAGCCTCTGATTAGGTTAGGTTAGGTTTAATTTATTTGTATGCCGCCCTTTTCCCTAAAGGGACTCAGGGCGGCTCACAACTTAAAAGGGAGGGGAAATACAAACAGAGTTACAAAAACATAAAAACCATACATAGTTAAAAACACAACAATCATACCATTCGAAGTCGAAGTGGGGCAGCGAGTCTTTAGCCCCAGGCCTGTCGGAACAGTCAGGTTTTAAGGGCTGTGCGGAAGGCCTGGAGGGTGGTGAGGGTACGAATCTCCACGGAGAGTTTGTTCCAGAGGGTCGGAGCAGCCACAGAGAAGGCCCTCCTCCGGGTAGTCGCCAGTCGACACTGGCCGGCTGATGGAATTCGGAGGAGGCCTAGTCTGTGGGATCTAATTGGTCTAGTGGAGGTAATTGGCAGTAGGCGGTCTCTCAAGTACCCAGATCCAATACCATGAAGGGCTTTGTAGGTGACAACTAGCACCTTGAAGCGTACCCGGAGACCAACAGGCAGCCAGTGCAGCTCGCGGAGGATAGGTTAAAATAATAACCAAGTTTCAGATTTTTGTTTGCTTGAAATCAGGCAAAATCACCTAAGTACTGCCACTTTCTGCGACACACAAAATGGGATTGATTAGTATTTGTGCAATTTGCCTGTTATGGAATTGAGCCATTGTCTTCGGATATTGTTTCAATCCACTAAAATGGTTTGTTTGTTTGAATACAAAGAATTGTTCTGAATAAGCTATGAGAACCAAGCCAAATTGTTCCTTCACGGGTCACAGGTGCGAAGCAACTTGGGAGAAAATAAAGTGTGGAATTAAAAATGTGGAGAATAGCATTTGTGGTTGAATGGTTTCAGGATCACTACAAGTTTCCTTCAGGCATTTGAAAGGAATTATGGAAATTTGCAAGGATCCTAAATTTGCCCTCATATAGAACATGCATTTCAGAAAGGAAACATTGCTTCCATTCTAACTTAAGATCCTTATTGAAGACATGGTTGCATATTGATAGACTTTTTCTAGAGAAAGTGATGGGTGTTTTGCAATATGAAGTACAATGAAAGTTGCTTATACTGTCTATTTTATTCCCTCATGAGGTAGGTTGGGAATCCTTGGTTCCCAGTATGCTAAGATGGAAATTGGCTTGTTTGATTTAAGCTTAACACTTTGCATATACCCAATTATTGTATCATTATTACATTTTATAGTTTGCAAACTGCAGCATGTGTTGTAGTGAGTAATATGAAATCAGCCATTGTGATTTCATCAGTAACTACATAGCAATATTATTTTTTTAAATATGTGTTTGACCAAATATCTGGGTAGCCATTACTCCCTTATGAGAATTGCGAACATGCCAAATACAAAATGTTTTAGTTCTCTCTTCTTTTGAAATGAAATAACAACTTTCTCTTGGCTGTGTGTGTGTTTGTGTGTACAGTAGAACCTCTGTTCACAGACACTTCTGACCAACAAAACCAGGTTCCAACCAAAATATCAACTTTTTTCCCCACAGCTGATTTCCCCTTCCGCCAAATTTCCAAAATTATATATGTGTGTGTGTGTGTGTGTGTGTGTGTGTTGCATTTGTGCTGATAAATAAATAAAGGGAGACTAGTATAGATCTATTTCAAGCTATTTAGCTCTCATCAGCTAGCCATACCCTTACTGGGATTTGAACCTGTGCTGTATTACATATTAGGCAGTTGTGTTAACCACTAAGCCACAAGGTTCTCCTCCTTTATCAGCTGAGCCAGGGAAATAGGTATGTATTTAGTGTCACAACCCCTGGTATGCCCAAATATGGGAGGAAACATCCTGGCTTCCTTTCTCTGTCTATCGGTTCATCCCAAGAGACCATCCAGACAGAAAGCCATTATTTTTACTGTTGCCTTTGTTACATTTGTGTTGCATTTGTGCTGATAAATAAATAAAGGGAGACTAGTATAGATCTATGTCAAGCTATTTAGCTCTCATCAGCTAGCCATACCCTTACTGGGATTTGAACCTGGGCTGTGTTACATATTAGGCAGTTATGTTAGCCACTAGGCCCCAGGCTCTCCTCCTTTATATATATATATCCCCATTCTGCCTCAACATGATATTGGTGGGTATGTCTCCAAATATCTGGCATACCTGATAAACCTTTCCTATTTTCTGTTACGGAATTGATCTTATTAATAAGCCAGAGGATCAAATGTGTTAGTCCAGTGGTGGGAAGGGAACTCTATTCAGTTCCTTCTTTTTTGTAAATATTTTTAGGGAGGGAAAAAAACAATTATTCCGGCTGAAACTCTGTCAATGAACTTGTACAACTTGCCAAACTGAATCTAGCAATTGTTCGGAGGACAGATCTCCCAATTCCTGATATGTCCAAGCTAATTAGGTATACTTAACATGTAGGCTGGGACCCTATTTTCATTCATCAAGCCTTTTGATGGGGAGAAGAATAATAAAACTCAATGTTCTATAAAGAAAAAGTTGCTAAAAGATTTTTATCACCGGATATTTATTTCACAAATAATATAAGTAACCTTGTATGACTTTAAGTAGCCCCTTAGCACTTTATTAATTATAGCACAGGCCATTAATTTTCAGATGATCCTGTTTGGCTTTCCTGAGGCTTGTATTACAGTTAAAGAATAACAGCATACATATTTTGTTTCCTAAAAAAAAACCTTTTAGAAAATTAAATGGCCGGAAATCTTTTTTTTTTCCACTTCTCCCTTCGCATGCTCCATTAGTTAAATTAGAATTTTTTTTTTTGAATGATCAAGCTAAATGCACTCCACCTGCCATTTACAGCTTGTTAAGAACTTGGGAGAATCCAGCTGTTTTGGCTTCTTTCTACTTTATCAGACATACCACAAACTCTACAGGTGAATTGAGATTGGGCTTTAGGCTGCCAAATATCTTTCCAATGTTGAGTTTGGCTTCACAACTTGCAAGTCTTGGGAATCTATTCTCAATTTTCATGATGAAAAGGTTGTCAGTTAATTGATTTTTGGCCAAAGCCAATTAGGAGTCTCTTTGCTTTTTAACTTCAAGGGACATGTGTTGAATGAAAGTTGGAAAAACCATTTTTTCTTCCATTCTGCTTCCTTTCCCTATTAATCAACCATAAAAGCTGTCCTTAGAAAGATATGTCCCCTGAAAAATAAGGTCTTGGTATAGGCCAGGGCTGCCAAACTCCTGGCCCACGGGCCGGATGCATTGCGCATTGGCCACGCCCACATCTGGTTTAGCAAAGGGGGGAAAGTCCCGATATGTCACGTGATGCCAACGTAGCAATGTGAATTTGACACCCCTGATATAAGCCATTGGCATTCTTTGCTGGACCTCCAAGTAATGCAGAAAAAAATATCTTTTTTAAGGTGTATCTTTTCCCAAATTAAATATAGAATAATGTATGATTTAAAAAGGGGAGAATGAAATTGAGGAAGTGGAATAATGAGAGAGCGAGAGCAGGCCTTTTAAATGAAAGTACCTGTTGCAATTTTGCTCAGACTGTTATAAAAATTATCAGTGCCTGTTGTGTGTGTGTGTGTGTGTGTGTGTGTGTGTGTGTGTGAGAGAGAGAGAGAGAGAGAGAGAGAGAGAGAGAGAGAGAGAGAGAGAGATCTGATAATCCAAAACAAGCATCATATGAGGGATGGCAGACTTACAGTACTGAAAAAAAAATACTGAAGATTTCTCCTATTAAATATAGATGTTGACTGCAGACAATGCTGAATTATAAAGAATAATAAGCTATAATGCATAACGGCAAAGGAAAAGCGTTGTGATTTTCAGCTATGTTTTAACGCTGCTATTGCTGGTTACTTATTTATTTATAAAATTTATAGGCTGCCCATTTTACCCCAAGGTAACTCTGGGCAGTTATCACATTATAAAACGGGGGATTCCTGGGACATCTAGCCTCTGCTGGGAACTCCTGAGATTTCCTTGGATTCAGGTTGCACCCAGATTTATCTAAATGTCAGAGGATTGAAATCCCTGAGAAAGAAGGAGTAGTAAATACAGACTGACAGTCAACCTGCGCATATCTTAAGAGGATAGAAGAAAAGAATGTGTGTATCTATGCTCCTGTGTGTCACAGACTGGCTTATGAACCTTTAAGTATTATTTTGGATGCAGAGACTCAAAAAAGGGGTAATGACCTATGTTGGTCCTTGTTACGTGCTATCTGTGAGATCATGTTAAATAGAAATGGTGAGAAGGAAAAATAGCGGGGAGTGGCATTAGGCAGAATGAAATAGTCATCTCAGGCAAATTATTCTAAATAGCAACCTGCCAAAGAGAGGAAAACAGCGAACATAGAATGTTCTGTTCTCTGTATTATAATCTGATAAGTGGGAAGGCACCATGTGTATTTTGGTCAGCAAAATGCCTTGAACAAGTCTTGCTGTGCCAATTAATGACCAGAAAAAGCCATTTGAGATGTAACAACCAGGCAAAATTCGAGGCAGACTTCTCTGCCTGAGCCAAGTTAATTTTGTTTACTCCTAAATTCACCCGAGAGGTCCAAGGATTTGCTATGAGGAAAAGGAGGAGAGGTGTGGTGAGTGTCTGGATGGAGAAGAGTTACTAACTGCAGTAAGGAATAGAGTGGTGGGATTCAGCCAGTTTGCACCTATTCGGGAGAACCGGTTGGTAACTTTCTAAGTAGTTCAGAGAACCGGTTGTTGGAAGAAATCTCCTTTTGTTTTTTTCCATTTTACAGAGCTAATCCTGTAAGGAAGGCAGGAAAGAAACATTCTGGTGTTGTTTCTAGCCTAATCTTTATTGACCTCCTTACAGAAACTGCCTCTCCGGTTAACCCTTATTACATTGTAACAGCTAAGGCAAAGAGCCCATTGACGTGAGTGACCTTGAGTTGGCCAAGCCCAACTAGTCACATGACCACCGAGCCCCACTTACCCAGATGGTCATTAGGGCAGAGAACCAGTTGTTAAATTATTTGAATCCCACCACTGAAGGAATAGAACAGCTGATCACCAAAACTCTTCAGTATAGATGTTTGGAATTTGTGAATGAATAACTCGTTTTCTTAATTAAAATGGTACACATCCATAGCATTTGCAATATACTTAATTCCTTGAAAGTTTATTGCATATGCCAGTTGCTTTTCTCGATTGCATCATATAGAACACATCAAGTATGTGAAAGCTTGTCTATGGCAGAGAATCTACTTTGGTATCTCATTTCTGTGCAGTGGATAAATGTTTCAGAATTTCTTTTTTTTTAAATTAATTTCTTAACTGTTTGTTTACATAAATAATGCCATTATGAAATTAATGGCCAGGATTATTTTTCCTGGCTACATTCTTAACTTTTCTTTAATGTTTGTACAACTCATTTACAAATGTCACTTTTTTCATCCATTCGTTTCAGTCCAGTAGTGCCTTAAATTATATACCGTATATACTCGAGTATAGGCCGACCCGAATATAAGCCGAGGCACCTAATTTTACCACAAAAAACTGGAAAAGTTATTGACTCGAGTATAAGCCTAGGGTGGGAAATGCATCAGCTACCGGTAAATTTCAAAAGTAAAAATAGATACCAATAATGTTTTTGAATATTTATTTCAAAGAAAAACAGTAAACTAGCGGTGTATTCAATGAAATACTTCACTCACCTCATGATGCTGATGTCCCGCTGTGATGATGATGTCCCGTGCAGCCGCGGGAGCGATGTCCCGCCTCCTATGACACACGGCACAGTGATTCCTATCATTGGATCACTGTACCAGAGGAGGTGGGACATCGCTATGTGGCTGCTTGCCATAACAAGGAGGAGGTGGGACATCGTTGCAGAGCGGCAGGAGGGGGAGGAAGGGGAATCGTAAGACAGCCCTGCATTACATTAGAACGTGAGGAGGGGGGATGGTGCGGTGCGCGCTGCGCGGCAAACTGACACAGAGGGAGGGGAAACTCACAGGGGCACTGGGCCATTCACGAGTGTCACCCAGCGGCATGGCCCCGCCCCTTTTTCTCCTCCATTTCGGGCAGATTTTTCACTGACTCGAGTATAAGCCGAGGCGGCTTTTTTCAGCCCAAAAAGTGGGCTGAAAAACTAGGCTTATACTCGAGTATATACAGTAGTATAGATTGGCATCGGAAAACCTGTAAGAACAATCAATAATTGAAATCTGCTTTTTCCAATCTTCAGTGCTTAAATTATGAAGTCCAACAAATTTGAAGAGCCCAAAGCTATCATGGAGGAACAGTTTGATTTATATTACTTCTGCACCAACCAAAATATTTGTTTTAATGTCTGGTCAGCTTTTCTTGACAAATCAAAATTCAAGATCTCTTTCTCTGGAATATATTACATAACAATGGTATGCAGGAATAATAAATATGTTTTGCATAAGCAATGCTTGGAAACTGTAAAAAGAAAATCAAAACGGAGAATGCAGCTTTTGCAGCAAATATTTTCTGGAAGATAATTCTCATGTTCAGAAGGACTTACCGTATTTATCGGCGTATAACACGCACCGGCGTATAACACGCATCCCCCATTTTAACACAAAAATTTGAGTAAAAAATTTTTTCATTAAAAATAAATGACTTGGAAGCTCGGAACTTAATGTTGGATTAAAATTTATAACATTAGAACATGAATTATAACATTAACTCCTCAACATAAAGTGCCTTCCTTCCTTCCCTCCCTCCCATCCCTTTCTTTATGTTTTCTTCATGCTTTCTTTTCTTTTTCCTCTGCTCTTTTTAAATCCCCCCCCTTCTTCTCCTCCTCTACATTTAGGTTGGATTAGTTTGTACAATGGTCATCAAACTTCTGAAGTAAAATAAATAAATAAATCATATTTAAGAAGAAGAAGAAAAAGGAAGACGTTTTTAGTTAAGTCAAACGTTTTAATAAAAGTTTCATCTTTTAAGATTCGTCCAACACATCCAATTGTAACCTTAACAGTAAAGAATATCACCCCAGCTGCTAAAGGTTCAACCAGTCTGAGAACCATTGAAAAGACAACAGTGCAAAATCCAAAAGACACAACTTCCTCACCGCCATTGCTTTGGTACCAAATCTTGAGGAAGGGGCTCCAGAAAGAAGGAGGAGGAGGAGGAGGAGGAGGAGGAGGAGGAGGGAACTAAAGAGAGCTTTTACCGAGTCTGCGCCCCACAGCCAGGACTGTCCTGGCGCCCCTCAAGCCGCGTTTCTTCCCCGCAAAGCCCTTCGGGCAACCCGAGAGTTCCTTTTGGCGCCAGAAGGGCTTTGCAGGAAGAAACGCCGCGTTTCTTCCTGCAAAGCCCTTCTGGCGTCAAGCGGAACTCTCGGGTTGCCCGAAGGGCTTTGCGGGGAAGAAACGCGGCTTGAGGGGCGCAAGGACAGTCCTGGCTGTGGGGCGCAGACTCGGTAAAAGCTCTCTTTAGTTCCCTCCTCCTCCCCCTCCTTCCACAGTCTGTGTGACGCTGCCGCCAGGCTGAGAGCTGCCGCTGAAACAAGTTTGGGAAGGTCCTTTGCAGGCAGCCAGTTCTAGCTGCCTGCAAAGGACTTCCCCACGTTTGCTTTGAAAGAAACCTCTGCGCGGGAGTTAGAAACCTCTGCGCGGGGGTTTCTTGCGGCCGCGCACCTTAGAGGGAACAGTGGACCCGGCGTATAACGCGCAGTATCGGCGTATAACACGCAGGCAGGGTTTCAGCTTACAATTTTAGTTTTAAAACTGCGTGTTATACGCCGATAAATACGGTATATATATATCCATGAAGCTACTTATGCTTTTGCTTTATTTAGTATACTGCTTCCTCTCTCTCTCTCTCTCTCTCTCTCTCTCTCTCTCTCTCTCTCTCTCTATCTATCTATCTATCTATCTATCTATCTATATATATATATATATATATATATATACACACACACACATACATACATACATACATACATACATACATACACACACATGTTCATGGGTAAATATACAGCCAATATATAAATGTTGTATACATGCAACACAATAAATAAAAGGTTTGTTTCTTTATATACCCCAATTGCTAATCTACGTCAATTGGTAATTTATTCATAATTTGCTAATATCACTGTAGACTATTGGATAGTAAGGGGAAAAGTATAAAGCATATAAAGTAATTCATAGTATGGAAAATGTGCATAGAGGGAAGTTTTGATCCTTTTCCCATAGAGAGTCATCCATTGAACTTGAATACAAGAAGTCCTCAACTTACAACACTTCACCTAATGACTGAAGTTACATCAGCACTGAAAAAAGTGACTTACGGCTGTTCTTCACACTTATGATCATTGCAGCATCCCCATGGCCATAGGATCAAAATTTGGATGTTTTGCAACTGCCTCATATTTAGTTGCAGTGTTGTGTTCCTGCCAGTTCTAACCTATTCTATAGAAGAGGTTCCACAAATCTACAGTGCAATTCAGAACCGGTTCCAGCTCCCCCCCACCCCCCCGTCTGCACATCATCAAGATGAAGAGCGAGAGGAGGAATTCTGGGAGTTGAAGTCCACAAGTCTTAAAGCTGTCAAGTTTGAATATCCCTGGGGTTTTTTTTTCTAAAGGGTTAGGGGTGCAAGGGTCTTGTAACTTGACAGCTTTAAGACTTGCGTGCTTCAATGCCAGAGTTCCTGAGCCAACATGACTGGAGGAGGAATTCTGGGAGTTGAAGTCCACAAGTCTTAAAGCTGTTAAGTTTGAACACCCCTGGGTTTTTTTTCTAAAGGGTTAGGGGTGAAAGGGTCCTGTAACTTTACAGCTTTAAGACTTGCGTGCTTCAACTGCCAGAGTTTCTGAGCCAACATTTTTGCTAAGCAAGAGCGTTGTTAAGTGAGTTTCATCACATTTTACAAATTGGCCACGCCCACCCAGTCACATGGCCGGCAAGCCACTCCCACCCAGTCATATGGCCAGCAAGCCACTCCCACAAAGCAGGCCACACCTACAGAAGAGGTTCTAAGAAATTTTGAAACCCACCACCGTGTAGTCACTTTTTGCAACCTTCTGTCAAGCAAAGTCAGTGGGAAAGTCAGACTGACTTAACAACCAGGTTACTGATTTAACCGCAGTGATTCCCTTAACTGTAGCAAAAAAAGGTTGTAAAATGGGTCAAAACTCACTTAACAAATGTCTGTGAAAAAAATTTAGGTGCTCAGGCATGAAAATGTTCCGCTCAAACACTATACTTTTCTGCACTGAAAGAAAATTAGAGGGAACATTGTCTGGGTGTATTTTATCTTTCTCTGTTCAGTTCTGTAAGAAAGCTGTGTGCATCTGTGTGTACATACACACACAACAACACAAACATACTTTGGAAAACATGAGTATATTCCAAGTGAATGGTTTCCATTTTATAGTAAAGTCTCTCCTTTTTTAAAAAAAAAAATCTTGATCACTATTGGTAGCTATTATCATACCACAGATTGGAAGATGGAATCTTTAATTAAGTATCACAGCACAGTACTACACGGTACAGTGATAATAAATCATAAATGAAACAGGAGATTTTCTTAATGAACAGGTTTCTACTTTCCAAGGGAAGATAGCAAAAAAGTGAAAAGTCAGCATTTATAACCTAATGCAAATTGATTTGGGGGACGTAATTTCATTGCAGGAAACTCTTTAAGTTCAACATCTGGCTCCCTCAAGTGGTAGTTTTAATATTTGGTTCATTTTGATTGGGTTTTAAAAAAAATGTCCTTAACTATATTTTAAAGGGTGGTGATCATGTCTAAAAAAGGAAGACTCCCGTTAAACAAGTTCTAACTTACTAGCAGTTCTGTTCTGATGAACTAAGTGGTTGCCTTTTTTAAAAAATATTTTTGAAACATTGCCAGTTAAAAATATTTCAAAAATGTAGTGTCAAGTCTCATTGTCGGTATTTTACTTTTAAAGTTAATCATTGTACATTTCCTTATTGCTGCTACCTAGTGTAACTCTACCAAGTATGCTGCCTACCACAAACATGGCCATTGTATATTGTAAAGCATCTTTCCCCTAGAAAATATTGTGTGCCACAGAATCTGGCCAAAGTTTAAGGGCTTCCCTTGGCCCAGGATCAAACTGGTGTAGCAAAATATTATGTTGTGCGTACAATCTGACTTTAGGATATGTGCTGTGCTTATTTTTCAACCTATAGTCAAAAAAAGGTTTTCATGTAAAGGCATTTTGTGTAAGACACTTAGCATGAGGCTCCGGTTGATGTAATTGTATAAGTGTCTTTGACAGCCAAAGTTAAGCATTCTCAAAGGTGTTGATTAAATAAGGGATGATCTCAGAATCTCAGAAATTGGCTTTTACTTTACTTTTACTTTACTTTTACTTTACTTTTACTTTACTTTTACTTTGCTTTTACTTTGCTTTTACTTTGCTTTTACTTTGCTTTTACTTTGCTTTTACTTTGCTTTTACTTTGCTTTTACTTTGCTTTTACTTTGCTTTTACTTTGCTTTTACTTTGCTTTTACTTTGCTTTTACTTTGCTTTTACTTTACTTTTACTTCACTTTACTTCACTTTACTTCACTTTACTTTACTTTACTTTTACTTTTTTACTTTTACTTTTTTACTTTTACTTTTTTACTTTTACTTTTTTACTTTTACTTTTTACTTTTACTTTTTTACTTTTACTTTTTTACTTTTACTTTTTTACTTTTACAAGGTACAATTTCCCTCTCTACTTATTTACTACTACATCCAAAATGGGCCGAAAAATAGCCAAAAAATTGGGTGGAAGGAGGGCCAGCTAGTGGTGGGATTATCTGGTTTTCCAAACTGGGCAGAATTTTAACAACCAGTTCACCTGAACTGATCCGAACCGGCTAAATCCCACCTCTAGGGTGTTGTCCTTATTTCTGTAGGGGATGCTTTTTTCCAGCGGTTGGAGGCTGAAACAGAATTATGGGCTCTGCTCTGATTTCATTGTTTGATTAACAAAACTTGCCATGGCAACAGCAACAGCATGTTTCGTATGAAATGCAAATTAGCTCAGTGAAGATGAATGATCATCTACTGAATGAGCACATAATTATAGCGTATGATTGGCACGGCTATCAATAAAGATTTACAAAATATGTACTGAGAAGGCTAACAAATATGAGGCTTTTTTTAAACAAACGAAAGAGCGAAACTGTTACAACTCATCAAAAACGTCAGAACATGCTTTTTCTTAAGAATTTTAAGAAAAAAATAATAAAGATGTTATTAAGTTAAAAGGTTAACGAGAGCTAATTGAGATGAAGTCATTCAAGGCCTCTTACTAATATAAGGTACTTACTATCAGGGGAAAACTTGAATTAAATTCATCTATATGAAAAAACAATGTCATAGACTTTTTCCCCCTTGATGGCGAATGAGCAAAGATCTTAAAATTTATCAAATCAGTGAGTAGGACAGAAATACTGATTAATACATTATACTACATATTATCTGATTAACTATGAGTTACTAAAGAAGTCATAGTAAGCAAGGTTCACACCATAAGCAAGAACCAATAATTTATACAAATGTTTAGTCCATCTCTGGATCTCTGTTAACACTTCCTCACAAATATCTCTCAGAAGCGCTATAATTTTCATATCATAGGTCTATCTCCTATTTTTGTAGTGGCTTGATAGTTCCTGTTGCTATCACCTGTCCTCAGAAGGCTCTCACCAGGCAATCCCTAACCACAATGTGCAAAAGAGATAGAGATCCCCTATGCTGCTTTTTCTGGAAACCAGAATATTAACATGGAAGCATTGAAATAATTTCAATACTGCCACTGTATACAGCGGAGTCATGATGACGAAGGGATTTTGTCATTCCTTCCTTTTTTTGTCTCTTGGAAGGCAATCCAATCCCACAAGAATTTAAAATTTAAATTTTTTTTTTAAAAAAAAAGATAAAATGAAAGCGCCAATTTAATTAGCAATAGCAATAGCAGTTAGACTTATATACCGCTTCATAGGGCTTTCAGCCCTCTCTAAGCGGTTTACAGAGTCAGCATATCGCCCCCAACAACAATCCGGGTCCTCATTTTACCCACCTCGGAAGGATGGAAGGCTGAGTGAACCCTGAGCCGGTGAGATTTGAACAGCCGAACTGCAGAACTGCAGTCAGCTGAAGTAGCCTGCAGTGCTGCATTTAACCACTGCGCCACCTCGGCTCTGATTTAAATGTTAAATGCAGATAAGCAATGTGAAGGAGAAAATAACAAAGCACATTACCAGATCAAGGCTACTCAGAACTTTACAATTACAATTACAGTTAGACCAGGGGGGAAAAAAAATGCAACAGAAAACACAATACTCAAAATTGACCATATTGGGGCACCCAGCTGCTACAAAATTCACAATATTACAAGTCAAATTTAGTTTTAGGAATAGGAATTACAAATTGTAATAGGAATTGCAAATTTAGTTTAAATCTCTGGCTATGTATTCAACTTTGTATGCATGTACACACCAGTTTTGATTCCTGGGGATTGTCTGCACTGGTCCCTGTAGTTACCTTGGCAAGATTTTCAGAATGATATGCTATTGCTTCATGTTCCTTTGGAAAGAGATTGAGTGACTTGCTCAAGTCAAGCCAGCTAGTTGCATAACTATGGCATGACTAAAACACAGTTTCCTGGTTTCTACCCCTCCACTTTAACCACTAGTAAGTAAGTAAGTAAGTAAGTAAGTAAGTAAATAAAATCTTTATTACAGTCAAAGACCAGCAATACACATTAGTTTTTACACTATATTAAAAAATACTAACATTAAAATATAATTAAAAAGTATTGACATTAAAAGTGGATAATAACATTATGGTCCAAAGATTGTTAGAGGTATGTCCAGATAATTGGTACCAGATGACAACTATACTTCTGTAGCCAATTTTTTCCTTATGGACATTGCAGCAGCACAGAATTTTGCCACTGCAGACGTGGTAACCGGGTTAGTGTCCTGGAGGAGGAAGCCTAGATAAAAATTGTCTGCCCTCCCTGGCAATCGTATAAATCTTTCGCCTTTAGCCACTAGACAAAACTGGCTTTCAGGGTACAATGAAGACCAGCCTTGTGGTAATACCTCGAGCAACATTTGCCATGGCTACATATTCTGGCTGCTGAACCTCCCCAAGATCTCCCAGCAAGAACCAGCACCATAAGTGCTGGGGAAAATACCATTTTTTTATTAAATTAAGAATTAAAAGCTTAATAGAATCACCTTTGGCAATATGGGCAGCAAACAAATTTAATAAATTAATAAATTATGTGCCATTGGAAGATAGAAACCCATTTTCCCCCCCTGGATATTTCTCTTTTATTTTAAAAATATAAAATCTTTGTAGTATCTGATAGAGGGAGAGACAAAGGCCCTGTGTACATAAAAAAAAAAGGATCACATCTCCCTCATGTGGCTGAAGATTGTGAATCTGTATTCTGGCATGCAGGATACATTCACACCCTCTCTCTAAATCTCAGGCGATTTATATTTGCAGATATAGGAAACTAGGCAGATTGTCTTTCAGTCTGACATTTGAACAAAGTTAAAGACTCTTAAGTGACATTGTGGTCTAGATTTTATGCGCGAAATCCCTGGCTGAATTACGCTGATTCTACAAAGTCACAAGGAAAAGCATCATCAAAGTGATCCACGTTGAATTAAAGCTCTCAGAAAGCTTCGTGAACCGTAAGAAACTTTTTATAGTTAAGACATGGACAAAAGATGTTTTATTGTGCTTTTAGCATCCAGTCCAATCGCGCAGATTCACAACTTTCAAATCTCAAAGGAAGACAACTAGATTTAATTCCTCCTGTTGGGCTTGTTGAGATCAGGAAATAGGAAGCAGGGAGATTTAATAGAGGTGTTGTCTGGGGTGAGTTGAGGATTGGCCTCCTCCCATGGCACTTCACAGTGATAAAGTCATGGCTGTAAGCAACTCGGAGCATGGTGAAAAAGGCAGCGCGCATAAAATAAAGCATAAAACAAAAACATTGTTTTCTTCTAAACATCAGTGAGAAGAAATACACTTTGACAAAGGAAGTATATTTTTAGGAAACTGAATTGTTCATTACTCAAAAGTAATAATGGGTTGGAATGACACTCCTTGAACCATAGAAGAAATGCTGTGCTGCATTTAAGCAAAGGCATATACTGTTGTGAGCATATCTAAACATCTAAATCATTAATTCTTAACATTTCTGTTAGTATTTCAAACCGGGGCATTGAATAATCTCCCTCATATGAGCTCTGCTAGATCCCCAGCCTGTGCCCCAAAGTTGTACATAGTAATGTTTAAATTCTATTTTTTAAAATCTTCTATTTTTGACTGGAGTGGGCTATAAACACACACAACTCCCCGTAAGCTTTGCCACATCACTCTTGGAATTCTAAATTTTTACAGGCTTCCTGCGGAAAAGTTTATATGTCCAACATTTTGTTGTTCCATTAGATTAGTGAAGGACAATTAGCTTTTTATTAACATTTCAGCCTCCTTGGTATTTAGCACATAATGACTGTAAATAGCTAGAAGCCAAAGCGCTCGGGAACCATAAATTATAGTTGTATTGTAAGGACTGCCAAGAGTTGCTGAGGACAGAAAGCAGAGAAAAAGAAGCAAGCATAGAAAAAGAGCAATTCTCCAGCTCCATGTATTTTTCTTTGTACAATACAGAGGTGGGTTCCTGCCAGTTCACACCAGTTCGGTAGAACCGGTTGGTCAAATCTACCGAACCGGTTAAAAGAGGTTCCACCAGTGGACACGGAAAGCAGGCCACACCGACAGAAGAGGTTCCAAATTTTTTTGAAACCCCACCACTGACACACACACACACACACACACACACACACACACACACACACAGACTCACACAGAGAAAGAGAAAGAGAAAGAGAAAGAAAGAAAGAAAGAAAGAAAGAAAGAAAGAAAGAAGAAAGAAAAAGTGAGAGAGAGATGAAAGAAAAAAGGAAAAAGGGACAGAGAGACAAAAGGAAGGAAAGAGAGAGAGAGAGAAAGGAAGGAAGGAAGGAAGGAAGGAAGAAAGAAAGAAAGAAAGAAAGAGTGAGAGAGAGATGAAAGGAAAAAGGAAAAAGGGACAGAGACAAAAGGAAGGAAAGAGAGAGAGAGAGAAGGGAAGGAAGGAAGGAAGGAAGGAAGGAAGAAAGAAAGAAAGAAAGAAAGAAAGAAAGAAAGAAAGAAAGAAAGAAAGAAGAAAGAAAAAGTGAGAGAGAGATGAAAGAAAAAAGGAAAAAGGGACAGAGAGACAAAAGGAAGGAAAGAGAGAGAGAGAGAAGGGAAGGAAGGAAGGAAGAAAGAAAGAAAGAGAAAGAGGTGAAAGAAAAAAAGGAAAAAGGGACAGAGAAACAAAAGGAAGGAAAGAGAGAAAGAGAGAGAGACAGAGACACAGAGAGACAGAGAGAGACAGAGAGACAGAGAGAGACAGAGAAAGAAAGAAAGAAAGAAAGAAAGAAAGAAAGAAAGAAAGAAAGAAAGAAAGAAAGAAAGAAAGAAAACACATGGCCAGCAAGCCACTCCCACCAGGTCACATGGCCAGCAAGCCACTCCCACAAAGGAGGCCACACCCACAGAGTAGGTTCGAAAAAAAATTGAAACCCACCACTGGTACAATAGCAATAGTTATCACTGCTTGGACACTCTACTAAGTAATATTGTAGCTTATTGCTTAGTCTGCAGTGCAAATCCAGCCTGTATTTTATTATGTGAGCTCGCTCAACTGTATTATTTTCCAAGCCCAATGCCAGTACTACTACTACTAAATAAATTTCTATGTCTGCCATATAAAACATTCAAGGCAGCATACAGTGGTAAACATCATCATAAAATGAAAAAAAAAAGGAGTGAATTGGGGAACAAAAGCATTCCAGCCATACGTCATCCAATAATTAGATTCTATTTAATGGATGATACATCTATCAAATAGGATCGCCCTTCCCTCGGGCTTTTGGGAAAGGCAAGCTTTAAAAGATTTTGCGCAGAATAGCAAAATTGGAACGAAAAATACCCTCACAACGGAGAAGGGCATTCAGGGGGCAGGAATGACAGCAGAGACAGCACGCCTCTAGGGTTCCACACAATGACACTGTTCAGCTGGCAGGCCATGGAACACAATCATCAAGTCCCTAACAGGAGAGGCAGAGATAATTGTGGAAAAGTGGCATCATACAAGAGGTGGGTTGTTCCCCGTTAGGCCCAGATTTCCAGTAGTAGCGGCAGCAGGAGGCTCCACCTACCCGTTCAGATGCGCAGAAGCATCACGCGCATGGGAGCGCACCCAAACCAGTAGTAAAAAAATTGGCAACCCACCACTGTACCATACATAACTAATCTCCAAGCCATGAAGGTGCTCTGCAGATAATAGCAGTAGCAATAGCAGTTAGACTTATATACCGCTTCATAGGGCTTTCAGCCCTCTCTAAGCGGTTTACAGAGTCAGCATATCGCCCCCACAGTCTGGGTCCTCATTTCACCCACCTCGGAAGGATGGAAGGCTGAGTCAACCCTGAGCCGGTGAGATTTGAACCGCCGAACTGCAGATAGCAGTCAGCTGAAGTGGCCTGCAGTACTGCACCCTAACCACTGCGCCACCTCGGCTCTATAATATTGAATTGCATCCGGAAATTGATTGGTAACGATTGCAGCTTGCAAAGTAGAGTGTCCTGTGTGCATGCAGAAGTGGACTCATAACTATTTATGAAGCTATATTCTGAATGAGTTGTGGCTTATGCATCAATGGCTTATTTATTTCTTGACCAATCTTCGACTCAAGGAAACCATTCATTTTATTCATGAGGGCAGGGTACTGCAAAGTTTAAGAAACCTGGCTAGGTATATTTTATCCTCATTAAATCTACGCCAAATATAGCAAGATTTATTCCAGAGAAGTGATATAGGATTGTAGCCTAATATGATATGTTAAAATCATATCTCCAATTCTGGTGTCTTCCTAGTGGATTGAAACAGAATTTTGGGTTTTGCAGACTCCTGGGGAAGTTTGTCAGATAATTTCTCTATCAACATATTACTGTAATTATTGACTATTAGATGCATGCCTAGTGTTAATTCCTACTTATGTAGATATATTCATTTCATGTATTATTTATTACATCAG
Organism: Thamnophis elegans; assembly: GCF_009769535.1. NCBI lineage: Eukaryota > Metazoa > Chordata > Lepidosauria > Squamata > Natricidae > Thamnophis > Thamnophis elegans. The sequence goes on from NC_045551.1 coordinate 3,720,971, forward strand.
CCAAAGGTAGCCAAGTTACATTATCACCATTTCCTGCCAAGTGATGCCATTTTAATAGAAATGCAGAAGCTTCTGTTGCATCATTTTTCAACATTATAAAAATGTGTATTCTACTAAACATTAAGATACTCAGGTATCTCTGTGTCTTACATAGGGTGAAAGCCATTAGATTTTGTAATACAAAAAACAGGGTGTCAACAATTCTTTGCTTTTATTCTGTTTCTCAACAGAGTCTGTGAGAATTCTTGATCTAAGTCAGAGTTAGTTAGTTAGTTAGTTAGTTAGTTAGTTAGTTAGTTAGTTAGTAGTTAGACTTATATACCGCTTCATAGGGCTTTCAGCCCTCTCTAAACAGTTTACAGAGTCAGCATATTGCCCCCAACAATCCGGGTCCTCATTTTACCCACCTCGGAAGGATGGAAGGCTGAGTCAACCTTGAGCCGGTGAGATTAGAACTGCTGAACTGCAGTTAGAAGTCAGCTGAAGTGGCCTGCAGTACTGCACCCTAACCACTGCGCCACCTCGGCAATGAAACCAGAAGCTTGTAGTAACTAATAGTATCTTCAGAACCCCCAAATTATTTTTAAATGGAATTGGTTGAAACTGTCAAATCTTGATTGACTTTCTCCATTAAAAAAGTACTTATTTTTACCATACTTATTAAAAAAAACATCTGTAGTATGTTATCAGTCCACTGCTACTTTTCAGAAATGTCAAATTTACGTACTTCCTATTTTTCCTAATAGTATAAAGTTGAACTCTGAATTTTCTACTTCAGCTACCAAAATGTCCTGAGGCTTTTTGTGGAAATCTACTCCCTGGTTTCAAAGAGCCATTATGGACAGAGAAATAGATGAAGTGGCACAGCACAACATGTATGCAAACTCCAGAGGACATTTTTAAAGCATGACTGATTCTGCACACTGAATATGAAAAATGTGGGAAATTACAGAATGTATTGAATATTAAAAGCTACAAAAAAATATGGGTACAGATAAAAAGATCCATTCCGGAATGACAAGAGCTTCCACTTATCACAAATATACTGTTTTTTTAGTGGATCAGTTGAGGAATATGTCATAATCTCTTGAACCCAAACTTCCACATTGACTAATATGATAACGTGATACCCAACAAAAATGCAGAGCCCACAATTCTCAGCATCATCAATGGTTTGCAGGCTAGCAAAGACAAACCTAAAAGTGAGTAAAATACTGGGCAGTGAATCACAACGCATATTACACAAGAGATGCCAGTCTCCTAAAAACCCACAGGAAATGTGAAATAGCAATGGATACGTATACGCGAATTGAAAAACAAAACACAAACAGAACATCCACTTTTAAGCCACGAGGTTAAAAATATAGCACTCGCTCACTCTTATCTGATCTGAATCTCCGTTAGGACTTTTTACGGAAAAGGTTTTCCTGTCCTTCCTACAGGTACATTGCAACTTCAACGGAAGTTCAGATTTCTTTGTGTTATCAGCAATGATTGATGACATAATAACTCCAGCTAATTCTTTGTTTATCTGTCAAAAATGGGTGCTCTTAGGTCTTCTGATTAGCATATTTTATTCCAACTTTTCTTCAAAGAATTTATGGAGGCCTAAAAGGTTTTTTTTCTCTCTCTCCATTCTACCCTCAATGCAGTTATCTGGCTGTGATTACGCATGCCAAATTATCATTTTGGTAATCATTGGTTCACCAATGAAAATTACAGTTGAGCTGGGTTTACGTTATGTCAGAATGCATAGCTTGCAAACATAGCAATATCAGTTAGACTTATATACTGCTTCATAGGGCTTTCAGCCCTCTCTAAGCGGTTTACAGAGTCAGCATATCGCCCCCACAGTCTGGGTCCTCATTTCACCCACCTCGGAAGGATGGAAGGCTGAGTCAACCTTGAGCCGGTGAGATTAGAACCGCTGAACTGCAGATAACAGTCAGCTGAAGTGGCCTGCAGTACTGCACCCTAACCACTGCGCCACCTCGGCTCTTGCTAAGCAAAATTAAATTATATCAAAGCAAATCGTGCAATAGGTTAGCATGCTACACATTCTAAACTATTGAGAATAGGTTAGGTCAATAGAGATCAGACTCTAAGATCATCTAATACCCAGTGTCAAACTCGCCACGTCATATTGCTGTCACATGATGATTTGTGATTTTTTTCCCCTTTTGTGGGTGACACATCTGGCCCACGGGTTGCCAGCTTAACACCCCTGATCTAACAAGATTTCAAGTTGAACTGAGATTCAAAATTAGGTCTTTTCAAGTTTGGATAGTATTGTCCTCTAATGGTATACTGAAAGTTCCTCACCAAGTTACACACACATATCCTCCCCCCTCCCCCCCAGTTTGATAAGCTTTTTATCCCGAACTTACTTTAGTGGCAAAATGTTGATAATGTATGAGACATTGTCCTGTCTTAACAAGTATCTTCCCTGAAGTCTTCAGCCTTTCTTCCTTCCCATACTTAAGGGCTTTTTTCGGAGCAGGAAGTAGTAACCCAAAATTATTCAGAGACACCCTAAGAAGTAGTTAGGAAAAGAGAAACGCGTTTGACATTGGAGAAAACCACTGGCATGTTAGATTTTGGCAAAGCTATTTGTCTTCTTTGTGTATTATCCTATCTCTTTCTGTCAGAATGTTCATACAAAAAAAAACAACACAACCCATTAAAGAGAAGGATGCAGCTCCAGCTCTCTGGAACTGGTCTTCCTAATCCTAATTTAATCCCACAGTTTTATAGACTATTAGTTGTGGATTTGAAGGATTGTTTTTTCACTATTCCTTTGCAGTCACAGGATAAAGAAAATTTTGCATTCACTGTGCCTGTTTTAAATAATAGTCAGCCTACACAAAGATTTCATTGGTGTGTCTTACCACAAGGTATGCTCAATTCTCCTACAATTTGTCAATATTTTGTGGATCAAGCTTTACAACCTTTTCGTGATCAATTCCCTTCTTATCTTATTCTCCATTATATGGATGATATTTTAATTGCAGGTGAAAATCTTGATGAAGAACAAGTGCTACAAAAATTGACTACCATTGTAGCAAGCAGAGGGCTTTTCATAGCTCCTGAAAAAATACAACATTCTGAACCATATTCCTACTTAGGTTTTAAAGTTTTACAATCTTCTTTCATTCCTATCTTACCTGAACTTAAGATCCGGACCCTTACTACCCTCCCGGCCTTCCGTAAAGCTACTAAGTCCTGGCTGTTTCGTCAGGCCTGGGGCTGTTGAAGTATCCAGCCCCACTTTAATTGTGAATGTTGTGGTATTTTACATTTTGTATTGTCTTATTTATCCCCCTTCCCTTTTTTTATTGTAAGCCGCCCGGAGTCCTTCGGGAGTGGGCAGCATACAAAACCAATAAACCAATAAAGTAAACTAAGGATAGAAGCTATTGAAATGACGTTACTTAAAAACTGGTTTAAGTTATGGCAAGTGGCTGAATGAAACTCAGGAGACGTGCGTATATCATCAGAAGAAGGGCCTGGCGGAAATATTGCGGGCTGAGAATGTGTGGTAATAATTACACACAAAGCCATACTCCTGTGACATTCTAGCTAGTCACATTTCAGCTCAGTATGTTATGAAAGTCCAGGAAATTGAGCAAATTGTCTAAATTGGGTAAGCATGGTGTTTGAATACATGCAGCGTGAAACTGCTTCTCAAGGAAATCTACAGTGACCAATAACCTTAGATAAGCTTTACAAGTCGCGGTAGCCAATATGTTGCCTAGATTAGCGGTTAGTCAAACCATGATCTCCTAACATAATACATGAAGTTATACGACTCCTAATGAGTACAAACTATGCCTATTTATTATTTATTTTATTTATTAATTTTGCGCATGGCACAACATAGAGAACAAGCACATCAGGACTAGATTCAGCATTTAAAAGGAAGACAGTGAAATCCACCTTTTGGACAGAGAGGACCGCTGGTTTGAAAGAGGGGTCCAAGATGCCATCTAGGTCAAAATTGAATAGCCTTTTTTCAACAGAGAGGACGGGATACGGCATCATCTACCTCCAAACTACAACACAGTCCTTTCAACAGTTCCAAGAAGCATTTCACACCCATTTCCACTGCAGGTGGCCCTGAATGACACAGAGAATGAGATTAAAAAAACCTGAAATTCACATTGCGTTACAAATCAAACGAAAACTTTTTTTTTAAAATGACACCAGATAAATTGTCTAAGGTGTATAAAGGTACTTCTAATCACTATTGGGATTAAGAAAAATATGAGGGGACATTTCATCATTAGTGGTGTGAAAAAGTGAAAATTATTATTATTATTATTATTATTATTATTATTATTATTATTATTATTATTATTTATTTTACTTTATTTGTATGCCGCCCTTTTCCCTGGGGGGACTCAGGGCGGCTCACAATATAAGGGAAGGGGAAAAACAGACAAGTTACAAACACGAAAACAATACATCGTTAAAAAAGCACAACAGTCATACCATTCGAGTGGGGTTAAAGACTTTAGCCCCAGGCCTGTCGGAACAGCCAGGTTTTAAGGGCTATGCGGAAGGTCTGGAGGGTGGTGAGGGTACGAATCTCCATGGGGAGTTCATTCCAGAGGGTCGGAGCAGCCACCGAGAAGGCTCTCCTCCGGGTAGTTGCCAGCCGACATTGGCCGGCGGATGGAATTCGGAGGAGGCCTAATCTATGGGATCTTATTGGTCTAGTGGAGGTAATTGGCAGTAGGCGGTCTCTCAAGAAAAGATACTGGAGGTAAATACATATGGTAATACAGAGAGTTTTAAATCTTAACATTCAGATGAAACTGAAACTTTTCTTCGTTAGGATTTATAGACACCCAACTAGGAAAGGCTCATGGACAAATGGATTTATATGTATATGGTTACTTCAGTAAGGCTAATTTATTCCCAAAGATGGAAAACTACAGAAACTCCAAAGATGGAAGAATAGACTGTGAAGGTGGCTGAATTTTACAAAAGTGTCTAAATTTACTTCTTTGATTAAAGAGGGAACTAGACCTATTTTTATAAAAGACTAGAAATCCTTTATAGAGTTTTTTTTGCTGAAAATAGATAAAAATGGCTGATTTTCAGATTTATTGATTAAAAGTTTTGTTTCTTTATGGGAAGAAGGGAAATATGATATGCAACTTGAGGGCATGGGAACAGTAATTGCTAGGTTTATATTTGCTGCAAGGAAGATCAGAAGTAACTTTTTAGATTCATCTCCTTTTCCTGCTTTTTTGTTATCCTTCACTTTTTGTTTTATCTTTTAGAATCTTTTTTCTATTTCTTCTTCCAGGATTTTTAAAACCTTTGTAAAATTCATTTTAGTAAAAATTGTTCAATAAAAAAAAAGAAAATATACATGCCCTAGTTTTTCCCTGAGCAGTAAATAATACGTACCATTCTCTTTGATAATTAATAAAATTAGCACCACATATTCAGCATAGATAGAAATATGGATAATAATTAACAGTCTTACTCTTTGCATTAACTCTTTTCTTCTAAAAATGGATAAATAAGAAAAGAAATTGCTTCTGGTGGTGTTAGGAAAGCATGCTTTGACTTATTGTTAAGTTCTGATTTCCAAATCTGGAAGTAATTTATAGCTGAATGGAAGTACTTTTTTAAAAAAAAATAAAAGAACTATACATGGACTGTGGGAAGTTATCATCCAGCCCTCCCCCAGAAAAAATGAAATATCCTAGGAAATATTGAAAAGGCAGAATATTTCTCTGGATACGAAAAGAAAGAAACATGTTTTAAAAGACAGAATAGTTGCCTGTAGCTTCCTGCCCATCCCCACTGTTAATGGGCCATTAAGACGGCCGAGCTAGTCCACTTTACATAATAAAGACTTCACCAGCAGCTACAGGAAAGCATAATATTGGCCCCAACTGACCACATGGCATCTGAGAACTCATCCATACCTGGATTCAAAACCCAGCCTGGAGAGTTGCCCCTGCATGGCCCCATGGGAGTCTGGCAACCAATCAGAATACATTTCTTACACAGGAACAGGAAACAGAGAGGTGGGACTGAACAGGTTATAAAAAGCCTAGCAAGCCCCTCCCTCAGCCCTTCTCTTCTTCTCCACCAACATTGAAGCATGTGATCACCTTTTCTGTTCAGGAGTTCAAGCCATGTGGTCCTGTCCACCAATAAACCATCTTTCCAAGCAGCCTCCATGTCTCCAGTGTCTTTTCCCCCACTTGGAGCCGAACCCAGAAGGACATTTCTTCCATCAGGACAATGGAATGGAGAATGGAAAAATACAGACTGAAGAAATAAACCTGGCTGGCCCTTTCAAAATTGCCTGTGGCGTTGGAAGATGATAGCTATCATATAAACACTTAAAAGGATATGAGGAACAGCAAAACAAAACAAAAAAATATTGAGTCATGCAGCTTCTGAAAAACTTTTCAGTTATGGAACTTTTTCACAGAGTTCACATGTGTGAGACAGATGAGACAACCTGAAAACATTTGACTAAAAAAAAAAATAGAAAGCCCAAGCATCGTTCCTAGCATCTTAACACCCTCTTTGAGTCTCTTAAGTTATGGTCATTTCCCCCTCTAGTGATCTACAGCTTCTTTTTCTGACTAACAGATGTCATTAAAAGTCATGAGTTCATGAGTTTCGTCTAGCTTGTCCTGAAAACAGGAGATTATTATTTTTTTAACCCCACAGCTCTTCTCCTGAAGCATCTTCTAGAGTTATTTATGAGGGCTGGTTCTTATTGATTACAAAATAACTAGTAACTTCTTTATCAACCCGGCTCACCTTCTCAAAAAAAAAGAAGGACTGTCTCCTTGAATCAAAAAGTGTATATATACTGTGTTTTTTAAAACTGTTTTCGTTTTCTCTCCCCTATTTGTTGTTTTTATTTTATCTTGTATTTGTAAGCCGCCCTCCGAGATTGGGCGGCATATAAACTCATTAAATTACGAATTAATTAATTACAGTAGCTTTTTCATTTAAAGTACCCACTAAAATTCTTGTGTTGTTGCTGTAACATTTTTTTTCCTAATAAAGGTAACTAATCTTATTAATGTGTAGCCATAAAGCCTTTCACTTAATATAGAGGATAAGGAAGGTTTGACAGAGATATGCAAACTCCATTGCCAAAGCAACAAGAGATAAAGCATTTTTTTTTAAAGTCCAGGATGTCCAAATAGAATCTGGAAGCCTCTCAGACAGAAATGTTTATAATTCATGAAATCATAAGGTTCATTAAATCGTAAGAGATACAATACAATTGGACTTGCAAGATTTAATACAATACAATTGGACTTGCAAGATTCTGTTTTATAGCCTGTCTCAATAAAAATAATTTTAGCCTTCCTGTAAAGTTGATTTCTTGGACTTGTGAGACAGACACATAATATAATTTTTTACTTCAAAATGAAGCAAAAAAAAATGTCTAGTTATATGTAACAGAATGTATTAATTCTCTCCTAATCAATATGAGATCATTATATTTCATGCGACATAACATAATCTTATCTAAATATTCCTCCCTCCAGCGTTCTCCCTCTAATTCTCAAATTCTTTCCCAAAAAGAATGCTGCTAATTCTTTTTAAAGTATATTACTTTAAACGAAACCTAAAGTCACTCTTCTATTTTCTCTTCCAACTGTTTGTCCTGAATAATAACCAGTATTAATAAGCACAGTGTATGACACTTTAATTATAGTACCTATAAGCTTATAATGACCCCCAAAAAATCATTATTTCCATATGAAGGACTGATTTGAATGCAAGTCTATAGATTTGACTGATCTCCAATAATATGCAGCAATATAATGTACGCTAATTAAATTCATTAGACAACTCTGGACTTCTAGTCTATATGGAAAAAATAATAATTAACTGGATTTAGGTTTTATTAGTTGAAAGCTTGAATAAAGCCAGACATTCCTTTCAATAACAATTCTTACAGTTATTATATAAGCAAGGGATTAGCAAATCTTTTGGCAGCTTGTTCATCAGCATCACAAATATGCATCCCAAGTGCAGAAAATAATTCCAACATGAAGAAACAAGGACGAACTATGTACTATTCGGTCATGGAAAGAACACAGGTCAACCACGTCTTTGAATTTTTCTGTAGATGACAAGATGGGCAATATACGGAATATGTTAGGAAACAATATATTTGGATACAGCATCACGAAATAGTAACAGTAATATTCCAGCAATTACTTCTCCCTTTTTTTTAAAAACTACCTTCTGGCTACATTAGGGTCCTTCGAGGACAGGAGTGAGCAAACAGTTTCACCTCAGAGCAACCTACCAGCATCCTGTAACAGAAATTCAGGAAGAGCAGAGACAAAGGTTGATAGGGCAAATTTTTTCTCTCTCAAGGCATTTGAAGAATTTCAGAATTTTTACAAAGGGTGGGGAGGATGAAGGTTGGAAATGCAAAGAATTTGCCAACTAGAAGAGTCCTATTGCCATCCTTAGAATGAAGTAATAAGTAATAAGTAATAAGTAATAAGTAATAAATGAAAAATGATAGATGAATAATAAGTAATAAGTAATAAGTAATAAGTAATAAGTAATAAGTAATAAGTAATAAGTAATAAGTAATAAGTAATAAGTAATAAGTAATAAGTAATAAGTAATAAGTAATAAGTAATAAGTAATAAGTAATAAGTAATAAGTAATAAGTAATAAGTAATAAGTAATAAGTAATAAGTAATAAGTAATAAGTAATAAGTAATAAGTAATAAGTAATAAGTAATAAGTAATAAGTAAAGTAATAAATGAAAAATGATAGATGAAAAATGATAGATGAAAAATGATAGATGAAAAATGATAGATGAAAAATAATAATAAATAATAAGTAATAAGTAATAAGTAATAAGTAATAAGTAATAAGTAATAAGTAATAAGTAATAAGTAATAAGTAATAAGTAATAAGTAATAAGTAATAAGTAATAAGTAATAAGTAATAAGTAATAAGTAATAAGTAATAAGTAATAAGTAATAAGTAATAAACAATAAGTAATAAACAATAAATAGATAGATAATAAATAGATAATAGATAATAGATAATAGATAATAGATAATAGATAATAGATAATAGATAATAGATAATAGATAATAGATAATAGATAATAGATAATAGATAATAGATAATAGATAATAGATAATAGATAATAGATAATAGATAATAGATAATAGATAATAGATAATAGATAATAGATAATAGATAATAGATAATAGATAATAGATAATAGATAAATATTCCACCCATTCTGGACTGGTGATGCATTAATTTACTTCTTTTTTTTAATTGAATATTTTTGAAAACAAAACTTTTACAAATATTTACCTTTCTCCCCCTACCCTACCCTTCCCACCCAAACCCCACCCCGCCAACCTTCCTCTCCCCCCTGACTTCCCAGAACCAATACAGGGTATAAATCTTTAGCAAAGATATTCTAAGATAAACTTTTTTTAAAAAGTTAGTATCATCTTTCATTTGAGCTTTAACTCCTCTTTGCTAGGCTAACTCTAAACACAGATTATATCATTCCTTGTTTCTTCAGTCATAAACTATCTGGAATTTCTTAGTCCCATATTTATTTTGAGTACAGTCAATCCATCTTCTCCACTCCAATTTATATCTCTCATTGGAATGGTCCTTGAGATATGCTGATATTTTAGCCATCTCTGCTAGATTTGTTACTTTTAATGTCCATTCTTGAATAGTAGGCAAGTCTTCCTTCTTCCAGTATTGCACCACCAACAGTCTTGCTGCCATTATTAAATGCAAAATCAAGTTAGTCTCTACAACTGACATTCTGTAAGCTTATATCGTCAATCTATACTAGCTATTCTTAGTAAGTGTACCAATGGCTACTTAGATTACTCAAGGACTCTGTAAGAATTGCATTCCTTTCTTTCTTTATCTGTTAGATTTATTTGCTACCTCTCTCACCGCGGGGCTACTCTAGGCAGCTTACAATAATAAAAAAGGAAGAAAACGGAAGGAGTGTAAAACAGAAGTAAATAATAGAACCATAAAATAAACAATGAAAAAGAGACACAGTGAGAATATATCGATATGATATCCAAAAAGACGGACTAGTGGAGGAGAGAATGCAAGAAGGGGATATGGAATCTGCCATCAATCCAGCAGCCACCACCAGTGCAGAATGCCCACATCTGGTCCCTAGGCCAACTGGCTGTTCTTCAGGCTATGGTGGAAAGATAGGACGGTGCAGGCAGATCTTATCTTAGATGTTCCCAAGGGCAGGCAGGGAAGCCTTTTCTTCTGGATCCTGATAGTCAAGAATTTTTTGAGCAGCAGGATCCAAGGACCGGGATCTCTGCTGGCAGGAGAAGGATGGGCTTGTTCTTTTCTTACTTAAACTTTCACAACTTAGTCATAAGTTACGTCTATACATTTGTGTATGTTTTACCATGACAACAAAAAGGTGATTTGTTTCTGTAGAACGATTTGTTTTTGTATAAATTAGATTAAGACTGACACAAACTTGTGTGAAGATTCTGACTAACTGTGGGAAGTTATCATCCAGCCCTCTCCCAGAAAAATGAAATATCCTAGGAAATATTGAAAAGGCAGAATATTTCTCTGGATGTGAAAAGAAACATGTTTCAAAAGACAGAATAGTTGCCTATAGCTTTCTGCCCATCCCCAGCTAATGGGCCATTAAGACTGGCCAGGCTAGCCCACTTTACATAATAAAGACTTCTCCTTACTGCAGCTGTAGGGGGAAGGGATATTACTCAACTGACCACAAGGCAACTGAGAACTCATCACAGCCTAGAGAGTAGCCCCCTGCATGGCACCATGGGAGTCTGACAACCAATCAGAATGCATTTCTTACACAGGAACAGGAAACAGAGAGGTGGGACTGAACAGGTTATAAAAAGCCTAGCAAGCCCCTCCCTCAGCCCTTCTCTTCTTCTCCACCAACATTGAAGCATGTGATCCCCTTTTCTGTTCAGGAGTTCAAGCCATGTGGTCCTGTCCACCAATAAACCATCTTTCCAAGCAGCCTCCATGTCTCCAGGGTCTTTTCCCCCACTTGGAGCCGAACCCAGAAGGACATTTCTTTCAACAGAACAAAGCAGGAATAGTTTATCTCTTAGATAAGAATTGGGTGTAATGGAAATAATGGCTCCCTTCCCTCAAATATTACAGAAAGTGTCAAGTACTACACACCTTGATCCATCTTCAAATCACAATGGATAAGTTTGCCAACACAAAAAAATAAATCGTGATGAAAACAATGCAACAGGTAAAGGTGGAACTAAAAATAAAAATGATGTTTCTCTCCAAACAAGATTAAGGTGAAAGGAAAAAAAACTTTTAAAAATAATTTCTGTTCAGTTTTCTGGAAATAAGATTCCCATTGGTTGATCAAGTTATCCAGTGGTAATCTGAAGCTCTGAAGATTTGCTTCTGACAAAATGGTCCTCGTGCTGACAAGCTGCAATCCTACTTTAGAATATTTAAATACATTTAAATTCTAGAAATTTTATCTTAAACATTGCTAAAGGCTCAGAATGTCAGGCCTAGAGAGGCCAGGCGTTTAGTAGCAGACTGATAACTATTAACCACACAAAAAAAACACCTACCTTCATAGAGACAGTAATTCTTCTGGTCTGCAGTAAAGGCAATATTGGATATGAAGTAGAAGAAGAAAGAGGGGAAAACCGTTCCTCTGTCAGCTGACACTGGAGTGTTTATACCTCAGTTTAAAAAAGGAGAGAGAGAGAAAGGGAAAATGAGCAACAATCCAAACAAGTGAATCTACAGCTATCACAGGGAAGTCTAATAATTTGCATTCATTTGTTATAAAAGAGCAACAGTTCTTCTAGTGAAGGAAGCAATAATAGGCCAAAATATTTATACTGTCATGATTGAATGCTTTAAACTGTTGGCTTGTCCTGTCAATTTTCGGTAAGAATTTCTACAGGTGGTGTTTCTTTTAGTATTTAATTTTATGTTAATAAAAGGATTTAGGTTATTGGTGAAAAAAACCAAATATTATAAAACTGCATGAGCATCATAAAGTATACATTGCAAAAGTAATTAACCATAAGTTGAAAATGGTACTAGACAAAAAAAAAATGAAAACTGTGAACTACATTAAAAGTGTCTCCTTTAAATTAGCAATAGCAATAGCAGTTAGACTTATATACCGCTTCATAGAGCTTTCAGCCCTCTCTAAGCGGTTTACAGAGTCAGCATATTGCCCCCAACAGCAATCCGGGTCCTCATTTCACCCACCTCGGAAGGATGGAAGGCTGAGTCAACCCTGAGCCGGTGAGATTTGAACAGCCGAACTGCAGAACTGCAGTCAGCTGAAGTAGCCTGCAGTGCTGCACTCTAACCACTGTGCCACCTCGGCTCTTACATCTACTAGACATTATAAATAAATTAGAATAACTCATGTGATTCTTTTTTTACACAGACACTAGATTATTATTGAGAAGAAATGCTTTGCCATGAGTGTATGTGCTGAAGAATGCCTACTTTCTTTGCTCGTGAGCTACAAGAAGTATCTTGAGAGTTACTGGTATGTGATATTTGATAGAGAAGTATATTTGCAGCTCAGAGTTAAAATGAGAAATCCTTGGTGCCTTCTGAGCTTTGTTATTTTCTTGCAGACATTTCATTACACAGAGATGACATTATCTACCGTACTTTGGGTAATGAAACTTCTGCAGGAAAGCAATGAAGCTCAGAGGACACCAAGTACCCCCTCAGAGGATACTTGATCTGAAAAGTTACGTTATTTAAGAAATATCCTTGAAAATTTAAATTGAGAAAAGTCCTACAGTCAAGCAAAGCTGAAAAATATCTTCATCAGACAAACTAATATGCTGAGAGAATTTGCAAGTTTTGCAACACAAATGTTGCTGTAACAAACAATAATTGCCAACCATCCTGAAGTGCTGCAAAATAATATTAAATATTATTTTTGACTGCTACATTGAACACTATGAATGACTAAGAAGCCCCTTTACTGAATCAATATTAAATCAATCTTACTTTTAGTGAAAAGGAGAAATTAGTGAGCTATTGGTTAGATTAAAGCATTAATGCCCTCCATTGTACAAAAAAAAAAGGGTTTAGTTTAATGTTCATGCAACTTCCTGCATTTTTCTTGTGCACATTGAGATTTTGGGTAGCATTAAAACTGCAAAAAGAAATAATACATAAGGTTAGGAAAAATTGAGAATACTTGCTCATTTCTCCAGCTCACCCCAAAAGTATTTGTGAATCTCATCAAGCACAAATATCCCTTTAGGCGCCATAAGACAAGATAAACCCTATTTCTGCATGTTCAGTTGTTTCATAGTAAAATAACTTTGGAATACACTAAGCATAAAATAAAAACAAAGCATTATCATTGTAATATTTTGAAGGCTGATTATTTGTTTGCAAGACCATTTACTGAAACTGCAACATGTTTTCTGAAAATAAATACTGTATTTTCCTTAGGTTTAATCTGCGGTCCTAATAAATTCCATTTTGTAATTTCTATCTTTTATATATCTACTAGCAAGAAATGGACCAGGAATGCCACAAAACTTGATAATGGCTTTAAGGGGCCATCAGCTTAATCCTGAATTTCATTGTACCTGATTTCTGGGCTATGATGCAGTATGAAAAGTCAGTTTATACCTCCTGTATCTACTTTAAGCCCTGCTCTTTATGCTTGATGAAGTTTATATGTGCTAAAGAGCTCATATAACCAGATTGTTCAGGTTAACCCAGCAATCGACCTGCCTTTCTCTTGATTATATCACGTTTACAGCGATGATTGCAATCCGAAACAGATTTGCCTCTGCTTTGATGTTTTCTCCTAAAGCATAAAGAAGAAGATAGTCTGATATAATCTCTTTTACAACCCCGTGCTCCATAATAAGGGTAGCATATGCATTCATGCATTCAAAGATCCCTTCAGTGAGATATTTTTTCCCCTCAGAGGATCACATTGCAAATCTTTAGTAGAGACTTACACAAAGTGTATAAATACACAAGTGGGAGGATGATCCAACCCTGTTTTGGTATCTGGAAGAACAAGTGGGACTTGCAATGAAACCTTAAATTGTGGAGTGCTCCTGTTCAGAGTATATTATTATATTTCTCCTTTCGCTCATTCCATTCTCAATCCAAAGTGTGCCATTACTCCGCCACCACTAAGTGCTATTCACTAGATGGATTTTAGGGAGGGGGGGGGGTTGTTATTTATTAGCCCCAGAAATTTATATTACCTCAAAAACTTACATCTTATTTCTGCAGATATCCTCCTTGAACTTTTCTGCACAAAGGCCAAACTTCAGGGAACTAAAATCCGCATTCATGCAAAGCATAGGGGAGGAATGTGTGGCATTTCAAAAAACCGCAATGCTACGACTGTTGCTCTTCCTACCCGTTAGCCTTCCCGACTGGACTGACAGGAACTGTAACTCAGCAATACTTGGAGGCTCAAAGATTCCTTATCCAATCTGTAAGATAACAGAGATACTCAACTGGGTATCATTCTTAGCGGTATTTCAGAACATTGCCTGCAGGCTGTACAGTGTGAAGATGGGGGAATCGTAGAAAATTTAGCTTTAAGCCTTCATATACAACATTTGAAATGTGTTAAGTGTAAGCATTTACTTACCCGGCACTCATATAAACAATACTTCCACCAAAAAAGCACGTTTTGGATTCTGGCTTTTGGCAGGAAATAGCTTTATTATGGTGTGATATTGTGAACCTCTAACACTGCCATCAATTTACTTGTTATGTGCAATAGTAAGTAAAAAGCTTCCTTCGCGCAGAATTCATCAACTAGTGGCTTCATAGACATATCCATGTAGACTTCTTGACACAATTATGGAAATAATTCATACTATGGAAGCACATTTTCAGGATTGTTTTTTACTTCTCAAACTACCTATAGGTTTGTGTCCTGATCCCCTCCTCCATCCAGTAACGAACGCCGAGACAAGCTTAACTGGAATGTACTTTAATAGCAAGACACCAAAACCTCGGTGGCTGAAAGCCAAGTAGAACAAACAGGTAAGGACCTTGGCAGCAACTCAGACAAACTCAGGCAGCAATAAACACAGATAAGGCTTGGCAGCAATCCAGCTTGCCAAGCTCACAGTAATGTCCTCCGACATTCAATCCTGCGTTGACTTCTGCAAAGAGGGCCGTGTGCACAAGTAGCTTTTTATAGTCTGGAGAGGAGCCTAATGACCACCAGCTGAGTATAATCACCTCCTGTAATTGCGTAATTGTTCCTGACGCCTAGTAGCTCTTCGATGGTGTGCATCCAGGAACAACTCATTACTGGCCTCGGGCTCACTCTCTCTTGTCTCCTGCCCACTGGTCCAAGGCTCAGGTGCCTCCTGGTGGCCAACCAGCCTCTCTGCGCCCAACTCGGAGTCGGAACCCTGTCCAGGGTCCTCTACCTCCTCCAGAGCTGACTCAGAGGGCTCCAATGGCACCTGCTGGGCCACAACAGGTTTGGTATTTCCTGATGGTATACTCCCAAATATTAACATGTTAGCTTCAGGGGTAGGTTCCAACAGCCTACTGCTGGTTTGCTCAGGGGGGCACTGCACGGTGCATGTGTTTTGTGCGCGCCTGATGTGTGCTGCATGGACATGCACAGTACCACTAAAATTGCTCTGCCTTTGCGCACAAGCAAAAAACAAGATGACGGCGCTTACATCGTTGCCAGGAGAACCAGTTCAGGGGCATGGCAGGCCTAGGTTGTTGCCAGTTCCAATGACCCAGGCCACCAAGTTACTACTGGTTCTGCCGAACCGGGCCAAACAGGTAGGAACGCACCTCTGGTTAGCTTCCAAGTCAGAGCAGGTAACCTAGGTGGTATCATCTGTTGAGATGCCATATATTTTACACCGGTTTATAGATAGGTGGAAAATACAACCTGTATAATTCCCAGAATTCACAACGTAGCCAAAGGAATTACTATTCCAACACACCTTGCGCTATAGAGCTGAAGTGGCGCGGTGGTTAAATGCAGCACTGCGGGCTACTTCAGCTGACTGCAGTTCAGCAGTTCGGCTGTTCAAATCTCACCGGCTCAAGGTTGACTCAGCCTTCCATCCTTCCAAAGTGGGTAAAATCAGGACCCGGATTGTTGTTGGGGGCAATATGCTGACTCTGTAAACTGCTTAGAGAGGGCTGAAAGCGGTATATAAGTCTAACTAACTAACTACCTTGAGGCACTACGATGAGGAAGATCTTTTCAAAATAGCACTGGGTCCTTCCTCAACTGCATTCTGTGCGTGTAAATGTTCTGTGCGTGCGTGTAACTGGGAGTTTTCACCAAAGTCTATACGCCGTCTGCCTCAATCAGGAGGGGAACAACTGCACGCATAAGAGCTCTCCACATTAAACATCTCACTGCATCTTTTTAAAAGACGATATTTATTGGCTAGGTTTGCATATTTATTTCGTCAGAATAATGAGTTTTGCCATCATGTTTTGTGTCAATCTAGCCATTGTGTTTTAATGGCCTTAATTCAGGTCAAACAAGCCATTTGGGGGGGGTGGGGTTTGACGTATTCAACAAACTATAACTTTGAATGTTATGTAACTCAGCTATTGTGTTCCTATTGAGGATTGCGGTTTGAATGCTTAAATAACATGTAGGAGGGGAGAAAGAAAAAGAAAGAGAAGTAGCAGCTGGCTAGAAAATTGAGAACAAGCTTCAGCTTGCTGTATCGCCTTTTGCCAATCTAAGGACATTGTTCCGCTTTCTAATTCCAAGCACGATTACATACATGCTCTAGAAACGTTTTTCCCCCCTCTACTGTGTTCCTGTGATATTCCCTTCATCTCATCTCCAGCACGGAACAGGCTTAACTGTGTTTTAAAGTGTTGTTTTCTTCTTTATTCCCAAATAATCCAAGTTCTGTAGGACATTGGTTAGGAAACAGGAATTCTCGGAAGCAGGTCCGTGCAGGGGGAGAGTCATGTTAGTTTATAACGGGGGGGAAAAATAACAAAGCATATTGTTAAAGTAGCATATTTTTTTACATAGCCGTTTTATGAAAAGGTGTAAAATTGTTGCGTGTTGCAATTCATCTCATCGGACTCTCTTTAAGAGTCTAATTTATGCCTTCCCATAAAATGAGTTAGCTGCCAATGGAAGAAACTCAATAACTGCCAGTGAGTTGAAAAAAAAAAAGGCAGGATTCCCAAGCGGCCAACAGCAAATTAATTTGTCATTTTTTTGCTGACTCAAGGATGAATGTGGACAGCAGTTTCTCTCAAAATTGGGGAAAAACCCAAGTGATTAGTGCAGAGTCAACTCGCCGGTAATTTTGTGATTGCACCAACAATCCATTTTAAAATCTCCAGATAGTTCCACTGACTTCCCAATTTTGGGAGACTTATCGTATTTTAACCTTTAATTGTTTTCTTGCAAGCGTGGGACAGAAAACTCCGAATCGCTCCACGGCTGTTCCAATATAACATCCCTGGAAGGAAGAGTTGACGACGTATAACACAATTGAGCCCCCAAATTTCTGTTTTGAAATGAAACATTTATGAAATGAGTTTTGTTCCGTTTTTTACGGTTTTTCACGCCACGGTCGTTAAGCGGATCGCTGCAGTTGGTAAAGTCGTAACCCAGTTGTTAAGTGAAACTGGTTTCCCGTTGCCTTTGCTTGTCAGGTGGGGACAAAAGGGGATCACATGATTCCCTCTGCAACCATCATAAATACGAAATCCAGTTGCTAAAATTCACCTGAATTTTGATCAGATGACCATGGGGACGCTGCAAGGGTGGTGTGAAAAAAATGGCCATAAGCCATTTTTTTTTTTGACTGCTGTTTGAACGGTCACAACTGTTTTAAGTTGAGGACTACCTGTAAATGGTCACAAGAAAGTTGGGTGACACCTAGGGATTGTTTAAGAACACAAACACTTGTACAAGAGGGAGATAGGATGCTATAGTTAGTTAGCTTATGTTAGTGTATGATTGTTAAATGTTTATTACCCTGTATTTTGCGCTGGGAAGTTGGGGGGGGAGGGAGGGTTGGAGGGGAGGCAGGGTTGGGGTGGAGGGAGGGAAGGGGAAACATTTGTAAAACTTATTAAAACTTTTCAATAAATAAAAAAGAGAACACAAAGGAAACAATTCAAAAGCCGTTTTCTTTTGGTTTCAAACCAAGTAAAAGATCCTTGGTTTGCTGCGTGGATTCCTGACAATTCCAGAGTGTTTAAAAATAAGAAATTGCATTTTTTTTTTTTAAGGGGAAAAAGGAAAACAGCGGCTGAAATCTCGCACAGGAAGCGGTTTGGGGGGAAATGCTTCTTGTCACCAGCCGAAAGTAAAATAAAATAAAATAGGGGGAGAAAGGGGAAACCCATATTTAGCAACCAAGTAGTGCTTTATTAGCGGCCACATTAATTGGGAATTTAAAGGGTGACTTTAAAGGATGATGGAGCGAATCCCATGAGCCGAGGTGGCGCAGGGATTAAATGCAGCACTGCGGGCTACTTCAGCTGACTGCAGTTCTGCAGTTCGGCTGTTCAAATCTCACCGGCTCAGGGTTGACTCAGCCTTCCATCCTTCCGAGGTGGGTAAAATGAGGACCCGGATTGTTGTTGGGGGCGATATGCTGACTGTAAAACGGCTTAGAGAGGGCTGAAAGCCCTATGAAGCGGTATATAAGGCTAACTGCTATTGCTATTGCTAGAGTGCTGTACTGCAGCCACTTCAGCTGACTGTTATCTGCAGTTCGGCGGTTCAAATCTCACCGGCTCAAGGTTGACTCAGCCTTCCATCCTTCCGAGGTGGGTGAAATGAGGACCCGGATTGTTGTTGGGGGCAATAATGCTGACTCTGTAAACCGCTTAGAGAGGGCTGAAAGCCCTATGAAGCGGTATATAAGGCTAACTGCTATTGCTATTGCTAGAGTGCTGTACTGCAGCCACTTCAGCTGACTGTTATCTGCAGTTCAGTGGTTCAAATCTCACCGGCTCAAGGTTGACTCAGCCTTCCATCCTTCCGAGGTGGGTGAAATGAGGACCCGGATTGTTGTTGGGGGCAATATGCTGACTCTGTAAACCGCTTAGAGAAGGCTGAAAGCCCTATGAAGCGGTATATAAGGCTAACTGCTATTGCTATTGCTATTGCTATCCCATCCAGTTAGGAACGGGGCGCAGAGCAGCGGCGGAGCAAAGGCTTAGTTAAAGCCCGAGGCGCGCGCGTAGCAAAAGCCACCGGAGGATCAGCGGAGGGAGAGACGCGCTTTCTGCGCACCAAGAACCACCTTGCGAGTCTCAGCGGAGCAGACTGCAGAGTCCCAAACGGAGAGAGGGCGAGGGGGGGGGGGTGAGGACCAAGAAAACTTCGGGTCCCGGAGGAGCGTTCGACTCTCCCTGCGGCAAAAGCGGGGCGTTGGGTGGGGGAGAGGGAACACGACCACGCGGGGCGCGTGCCTTGCGTGCCGTTCCAAAAACCAACCGAGGAATCTCCAAACATCAATATTCCAACCTGCGCCCTATTTGCGTATGAAGGGCGGTCCCCTTCCGGGAAAGGCGTTGAGTCACCCAAGGGAGCATAAAAGGGCCGAGCATGATGCGCCTCGTATCCAGAGTCTCGCCGAGTTGGATAGGTTCCTCGCAGAAAGCGCAGCGGGCGGAGGAGAAACACCCCCCCCCCCGAGTTGGAAAGTTCTGCAGAAGTTTAGGAGTTTAGGAGAAGTGAAGAAAAAGTGGGCGCCGACTTGGCTGTTTTCTACCCAGAATTGGACATGATTGTTCCAGCCCTCTTCTTATTTTCGCTCTTGGCTTTCAGTCAAGCAGGTTAGTATTGCTAATTTTTTCCCATTTTGTGTTTTGTTTTCTGTTTCTTCTTTTTGTATTGTTGGCTTTCCCTTTTTGAGGTTTACCCAAGCTTTCCAAAAGGCACGATTTTTATTTTCATTCCTGGTGACTTTTCACTTTCTTCGGGAATAAAGAAATAAAGATGAAGGGAGTATTTTACCTTTAAAAAAAACAAAACCCGGCAATTATGTCAGTTTGAGATAGGAGCAAGCTGGAAGGAGGTGTGAAATGTATAAGGGAACTTTATTATACTTAGTGGGGTTTTCTCAAGAGTGTAAATAGGTACACAGGGCTTGGGGGATTCATGATTTTCATAGATGCCACAGAGAAAGATGCATTCTATGTTACTTAAGTATCTTTCTGACATGACAAAACTGGCAATTTATTGACGAAATATGTTAAAAGTGGAAATCAAAAATGTTATATGGAAGAGGGTATGCAACGTGGAATAATAAATAGTGTTCCACATTTTATTTCCTGGCCTTTTGGATTTCTATTACAATAATACAATGCAATACAATACAATAGCAGAGTTGGAAGGGACCTTGGAGGTCTTCTAGTCCAACCCCCCGCCTATTGTTGGGCACATACTGGAGTGAGAAAGGTTGGGGGCTGATTTCTTATTACGCAGCCAAGCACTTAGACAACACTCTTCTCAACGGAGTACATATTTTAATATGTTTGGCACATACTGGAGTGAGAAAGGTTGGGGGGCTGATCTCTTATTACCCAACCAAGCGCTTAGACAACACTCTTCTCAACGGAGTACAGATGTCTGCTTGGGCTTTCTTAAGCAGCCCGTGATCCTTATTGGGGCACTAAGCTATGATTGTCTTGCATCGTTTTCTGCATCCCTAATTTAGCCTGGCATCCTCTAATGTGATTGGGAGCCACTGTCCTCCCCACTAGTGCTGAAATTAATATTCATCTGTTTTGTCTATTTCACTGCAGTGCGTAGAGCTCATCGGTAGAGCATAGGCATTTCATAACAAAACTTCTAGGATCTCAAATAAGGCTGAAGAGTTCCTTAGATGAAAAGCTTCAATAGCACCAACTAGTCCCTTTCTGGAGCCATCATGAAATAATGGTTAAAATGTCAATCTTGAGTGGGGGGAGAAACCAACTTCCAAGTTCATCCTTAGTCATGGCAACTCCCTGGATGAATTTGGGCAGGTTATGCAACTATGTTTGGGATGGGAACAAGATTGGAAAAAAGTAGATAATTGGAAGAAATGTAGACCAACTTATGTTCCTGTGAAGGTGAGGCAAAATGTAAATCTTAACAACATATGGTCTTGATACAGCTATCAATAGAGAAGCAAAGCATGTTCAAGTATTTAATAATGTAGCTTTATGACAGTTGGTTAACTCACAGTCTATGATACCCTTCTGCCCACTAGTCACAAACAATTTTTGAGACCTTTCGGTCCTTTGACATTTTAAATATTGGCTGCTAAAACTAAGTTCTCCTGTGGCTTTTTGTGCCTTGGGTGAAGTTTGTCAATCTCAAAGATGTAGCTGCATAGAGGAATGTGATCTGATAGTATTGAATGAGAAGGATTTGTGTATCTGCATGGCTAGCAGTAATTTAATGGGGCTTTACATGATTTTAACTCAAACGGCTTCATATGTCTTTAATTCTATTTCAGTCAATCCTTGCTGTTCAAATCCATGCCAAAACCGAGGTTTCTGCATGACAAAAGGTTTTGATCGATATGAATGTGACTGTACACGGACTGGTTTTTATGGAGAAAATTGCACTAAACGTAAGTATTTCTGAAAATATTATAATTGATATAATGACTTTATTTTTTTTAAAAACCCATAACCTTTATAGATTATGACTGGGCAGATTAATGATAGACTTCTTTTTTAAGTGTCTAAAAATAAGATAACTATTTATGTAGCTTAAGGCAGTGTTCAGTGGTAAGGTTGTGCTATATTTAAGGGTTAAGGGAGATAAATGTGGAAAGTTTTAATCATCTATAATTAAGCAAACAAGATATATAGGCTCAAGCCTACAGCCTACAACTTTCATGAATTTGACGATGGAGACAAATCAAAGAGATACATTTTTATTATACTTGTGCTTTGATTAGTAAATAATTTTTTTAAAAAAACACCTGAAAGCACCATTTCTTTTCAACCAATCGGTAAAAGAAATATTGAGAAATGCTGGTGCAAATAGTATTGAATTACTGTATATCACCTAATCATCTGACTTGAGAAAAGATATTTTGCTAATAAAATTTGTTTCTATACTTTTTTATGCAGCGGAATTTTTTACTTGGCTCAAACTTAAGTTAAAGCCTGCTCCAGACACTGTGCATTATATACTCACACACTTCAAAGGCATCTGGGATATAATCAACAACATTCCATTCCTCCACAATGCCATAATGAGATACATTCTAATGTGTAAGTCTTCCAAACTCTATTATATTGCTCGCACTGGCTAATCTTGTTTTTGTATACTTGGAAATCAGTCTTATTGAATTCAGTGAGTTTCTTAAATCTTGAAGTAAGGAAGGTTGTAATCTTAATCACAGCTATAGCAATTTCTTCCCTTTAGAGCACTTATGCATTAAGTAAAAATGCTAATTAAAAAACTGATTGTGGCATTTGACAAAGCTACAGTAAATTGAAATTCTATTTTTTCATATATGTGTTTGGTATAATTTGGTATCGTTTTGTAAGCTGCAACAGTGATGTGGGTGGCATAAAAATTTAATAAATAATAAATGGTCCTCTTTAAAGAGAATATTAAATAAATATTTATAAATCTTAAAAAGAAACAAAAATAGAAAATAAAAATACAAATGTAGTAAAGGAAACATATATAAAGTAATGACTTCATCATATCAAGTACAAACAACTAAAGTTATCACCCTCTCTTAAAATACACCAATGGTCTCTTCTTCCCATATCTTATTTCTTGCCTAGCAACCAATTCTTAAAGCCTTATCCTTCAATCCTGGTCAGCAAAACTGCATCAAGGATTTTATATATAATCCTTCCTCAAATAAACACATCCTTCCTTTCATTTCCAGCAATCTTGATATTTAGTCCCGTCAAATAACATTCTAAAACTTTATTTCTTTTCATTACCCTTTCTCACACAGTTCTTCGAAAAACTAAGAAATCTCTTTTGTAAATCAATATAGGAAACCCAAATGTTTTTTTTGGTTTGTGGTTTGTATATCCTTTCAGATTAACAGAGTTGGAAGAGGCAGCATCTCTTTATATTTATATATCCGGTGTAACATATTTCTTTTTCCATATCATTCTTATAGCCTGCCATTTTTAAATCCATTTTCAATAAAAGAAAATCCACCTGGACTCCTAGTTAGTTTATAATTTTCCATGTAGACTTCTTGACACAATTATGGAAGTAATTCATACTATGGAAGTATACTTTCTGGATTGTTTTTTACTTAGCAATAGCAATAGCAGTTAGACTTATATACCGCTTCATAGGGCTTTCAGCCCTCTCTAAGCGGTTTACAGAGTCAGCATATCGCCCCCACAGTCTGGGTCCTCATTTCACCCACCTCGGAAGGATGGAAGGCTGAGTCAACCTTGAGCCGGTGAGATTAGAACCGCTGAACTGCAGGTAACAGTCAGCTGAAGTGGCCTGCAGTACTGCACCCTAACCACTGCGCCACCTCGGCTCTCTCATTGCCGGGAGAACCGGTTCAGGGGCATTAAAAGAAAATCCACCTGGACTCCTAGCTCGTTTATAATTTTCCAAAACCAACATTCCGTTGCTATTTATTCCTTTAAAAAAGATTTTTTAAGCCCTTACATTTATGTTTATAACTTCTTTCAGTAAGAATTGAGGAAACTTACCTGCTGTTTCCCAGCCTAGGAGCCAAAGATTCCTAACAACTGAAAAGCAGTTAATACACAGATTCCAAAACTGATTAGAAAGGAAGTAGGCGAACACAATGTCCATAAAAATGCAGGCCGTGGTTCAAGCAGAGATGGGGCTTCCTTCTCTCCCAGAGCTTTAAGCCCACCAGTGCCAATGTTTGGTCTCCTCATAAGGGGCAATTGTTTGGAGCACTTGTGCTCTATCTGAAGTTCTCTTCTTGTCAGGAGTTATAGGAGTGCCGTGGCTCACGGTGTTAGAACACGTTTCTGACAATCAGCAGGCCTGTGTTCAAGACCAAGTGCTGCTGTGGAATGGGGTGAACGCTCCTTGTTTGCTCCAGCCTCCTGTCCACCTTGCAGTTTGAAAGTGTGCAAATGCCAGTAGATAAATAGGTATCACTCTGGTGGGCAAAATGAAGAGATTTAAGGAGCCGCCAACAGGATATCTTCTGGGCAACAGTGATATCCCAGATAATCCTGGGAGCGTCATGATGCTTCTGACACCAAAGCAGCAGAAGGTAGTGCAAAAATCCAGTTTATCAGCACCTCTTCATTCTAGTGTAGTCATTGGCTCCATTTTTCACAGTGTCCCATCTTCTGTTTGCACTTTTCTTTCCTGGAAATGAAAAATAAAACTGCTTTAAAAATCCTTACAAGTTGGGCCAGGAGGAAGTCTGAAAAATAAAGAATATTTAAACTCTGGCAACATTTATAGACTAAGTGCTTGAACTGAGTCTGAATCAGAGCATCCAGATAAAATCTACTGGCATAATATGTGACTAGTACAGAATATCCTGTTCAGTGGTTTAAACAACTTCTAGAAGAGACTTCTATAATCCCACACAAAATTATCTGCAGTTGTGGGTTGATAGAAGTATGTGCAATCTCTGTGTGTTATCAAGAAACATACAGCTGGTAGAAGAATGTTTAGTGTGTTGCCAATTGCTTTTTTTCTGGAAGATAATTAGTAATAATTTCTGAACCCTATTTAGGCCCCTTTGTAAGATTGTAAGACAAAATATTATATCCAATTTACTGGCAGCAAAACTGAGGCTGAACAACTGCATTATTTAAACTTGGAAAGTTAAGAGGTGTGAAACCGAAATCTATTTTTTGCATCTAATTGGGACGTACTTAAGACAAAATATTATATCCAATTTACTGAAAGCAAAACTCAGGCAGTACAACTGCATTATTTAAACTTGGAAAGTTAAGAGATGTGAAACCAAAATCTATTTTTTGCATCTAATTGCGACGTACTTTTCCAAAGTTATGTTTGAAATACTGCATGGCTGCTTGCTGCAGGTTGTTTAACATTAATACAATTTTTCTCATTTCCTCTTTTAGCCAGATCCCATTTAATTGAAAGCCCACCGACCTATAATAGCCATCATGGTTTCAAAAGCTGGGAAGTCTACTCAAATCTTTCCTACTATGCTCGAGCTGTCCCCCCGGTGGATCACGACTGTCCCACCCCTATGGGTGTGAAAGGTAAGAAGGAATAGCAATAGCAATAGCAGTTAGACTTATATACCGCTTCGTAGGAAAGCACATCAGTGCATGAGGACTGGAGGAAAAGTGCTTCATCTTATAAATGAAGTGGAATTGTGATCAAATAGCCCAAACTGAATAATTATAGCATAGGCCAGGAAATGATAAGATACAAGACTTTGTTAACCCATACTGCTTCCTCATTGTGTAGCTAGAATGCAGTAACAAGTTATCATAAGTGGCAAATGCCTGCATGGAACTTTAAATATTAGGAAAAGTCAGATTGTTGATATAGCAGATTTTTTCCCCAATGAAATATTATGCCAAACTTGTCTTAAGAAATGGGGTATGGGATTGACTATATACAAAATAAATACGGGACCAAGAAATTCCAGTTAGCCTATGCTTAAGATCAGAAATGATTTAAATTGTTTAAAGTTAGTTCAGCAAGAAGAAGCTAAGGTCAATGCAGAATGTCATTATTTTCTTTATTTCTTTTTTTTTTCAATAGATTTTAGACTGTGTTTGTTAAAAATCCATACCGTGTACGGGTTCTGGAAAGGAGGGGGGGGAGAAGGAGGGGGTAGGGGGGGTGGAGGCAGGGAGGGGCACACCTACACAAAAAAAATTGTACTTCAATGTTTTAATGATTGACGAATGATGAAATATTTGTGTTTTAAAACAAATAAAACCTTTGAATTTCCTGAAAAAGAAATGGGGTATGGGTGACTCTAATGACTATATCTGCAGTATTATCATGGCAACCAAATTCATGTGTTTATTTATTTTTCACATTTTTGAACCACCTATTTCATTCAGAGGGAGACTTTAGATGGTGTACAATAGTAAAATATAAGAACAGAGCACAAAGTTTAAACATTTAAAAAGGGACAGGGATGATTAGTCACTGTTCAAATTAATTGTAAAGCAAAAGGAGAGCCTTCAAGGCACTACCCAACCTCACAGTTACATGCTCTTCTGGTCTCCCCAAAATTAGTCACCATTTGAAACTAAGGAGACTAAGACAAGCTGAAGCATAATTACATGAATCAACTCTAATCTGCAAAAAAAATATCCAATTTTCCCTACATCAGTATTGTGTTTCCTTCTTACTGGAATTCCATTTCAGGAAGAAGTTGGAGCGTTTCAAAACGCGATTGGTTTTCTTCACCTACAAAGTAAATGTTTTCTTTATATTTCAGGAAAGAAGGAGCTTCCGGATTCCAAAACGATTGTAGAAAAATTCTTGTTAAGGAGAAAATTCATTCCTGATCCTCAAGGCACAAATGTCATGTTCACTTTCTTCGCGCAGCATTTCACTCACCAGTACTTCAAGACAGATAATAAAAAAGGACCAGGCTTCACAAAAGGTCTTGGACATGGGGTAGGTTTAGTTAGATAAATCCTAACAAGCAGTGGTGGGTTTCAAAAATTGTTCGAACCTACTCTGTGGGTGTGGCCTCCTTTGTGGGAGTGGCTTGCTGCCCATGTGACAGGATGGGAGTGGCTTGCCGCTCATGTGACCGGATACGAAGATGCCGGCGACACTTGTCAGAACCACCTTAAATTATCTCTCCAAGGACCAGTGGTGGGTTTCAAAAAATGTTGGAACCTCTTCTGTAGGTGTGTCCTGCTTTCCGGGTCCACTGGTGGAACCTCTTCTAACCGGTTCGGTAGATTTGACAAACCGGTTCTACCGAATAGGTGCGAACTGGCAGGAACCCACCTCTGTTAACAAGCAAAAACTTTGTTAAGTGCTGTGTGAGAATAAATTATCTTGAAAATACACTTCCTAACAAGTCTGTCTCAACTAATCTGTTCTCCTTGGGAAGAGTGGCATCTAATCAGTTCCTCAAAGAATTAAGTTGTTTCATATCATCCATTTGGATTAACTGTGCTACATATCCTACCCTTGTATCTATTTCTTTTAATCCCAAAGAAACTGGCTTCGTCAACATCTTGTAAGAGCCAGGAATGTCTTTATGAAAACCATTCACTCTGCATCTTATAAATATAATTTTTATAAACATAGTTAAGCACCTGAAATGTTGAATCCAGCCGAGGTTAATGCTGGCAGTTTTCAGAATGCTTAATTGGATCGTGCTCAAATGTTGCCTGAGCTAATGGGCAATTGAAATTCCATTGATTCAAGGAAATTTGCTCTTTTATAGTTCCCCTTCCTCCCGTTCCTTCCCAATACTGAATCATATAGAGACCTAGAACTTTGTAGGCATTATTCCTGGCTGGCATTCGCTGTATGTATAGGTCAGTGGTGGGTTTCAAAAATTCTTCGAACCTACTCTGTGGGTGTGGCCTCCTTTGTGGGAGTGGCTTTCTGCCCATGTGACCGGATGGGACTGGCTTGCCACCCATGTGACCGGATATGAAGATGCCGACGACACTTGTCGGAACCACCTTAAATTACCTCACACACAGCACTGGCCTGCATAAGAATAGGATGCAAACTTGTTTTTTAAAAGGCATCTTCGGTTTGCGTTAAAACAACTTCAACACTCGCAATGTTCTGATTGCACCACAAACGCAGGAGTCATCCTTACCTTTCACAGAGGCACTGAGTTTTATAAATAGGAGCATGATAGTGTGGAATAATCACATCCAAGGACCAGTGGTGGGTTTCAAAAAATGTTTGGAGCCTCTTCTGTAGGTGTGGCCTGCTTTCCGGGTCCACTGGTGGAACCTCTTCTAACCGGTTCGGTAGATTTGATGAACCGGTTCTACCGAATAGGTGCGAACTGGCAGGAACCCACCTCTGGTATAGGTATTCTCTCTGTCTTGTTTAAGGACTGATTCTAACTTTTTGTCTTTTGTTCCGTGAACAGGTTGATCTTAGTCATGTCTATGGAGAGACTTTGGACAGGCAAATGAAACTAAGACTTTTTAAGAATGGAAAGCTAAAGTTTCAGGTGGGTTTGGGGTTTCCTGGAGAAACTCCTTCAATTCTACTTGATGTATTTGAAGTGGCATTGAGTTACATAAATTGCATGTATGACAATTCAATTTTCATTTACTCTTTTTAAATCACAGATGATTGCTGGGGAAATGTATCCACCTACCGTGAAAGAAACTCAGGCAGAAATGATCTATCCACCCCATGTCCCTGACCACCTGAAATTTTCTGTAGGACAGGAGGTCTTTGGCTTGGTTCCAGGGCTGATGATGTATGCCACGTTGTGGCTCCGGGAACATAATCGGGTCTGTGACATTCTTAAAGGCGAACACCCAGAATGGGATGATGAGCGACTATTTCAGACTGCCAGACTAATTCTGATAGGTAATTTAACAAATATTTCACGTACACCTTTCTGTAAAATCTAAAAAAATAATATTATTCAGAAATGCAAAGGGGGAGGTTCTGTCAGCATCCACAAGCTACAGTGGTTAAATAGAAGTTCGTTGTATAAAACCCATGTCTAATGCTCAACTGCAAAGAAGTTTGAACAAAAAGTAAAGTTGGATAGACTTTGAGAGTGAGCTCAAGTAAGCCATCAATAATGGTTTGAGGTAGGGTAAGAAACATAAATATATCTCACCCTCTCAAAATGAAAGGGTGAATCTAGAATACCTATATAATTTTCAAAGAAAGGGATCAAACAGCATACTATGTCAGCCAATAGAACTTTGGGGGAATACAGACACATAATGGCTATAGAAAAGTGTTGTGACTCAGCAGAAGTTTGCTGTGAGTTGAGTCGGGATGCAGGAATAACAATGCAGCTGGGGCTTGTTAGTGTCGTCTTCTGGAGATAAAAGGACTGATGGTGCCACGCCCTGGTTGCAGAAGTCAACGTTCATTCGTTCGTTCATGGTTCGTCGTTCATCAGTTGTTTTTTTGTGAGAGGCACTTGGATAAGTGATTTGCTTTCTTTCTGTAAACCTGGTGTTGCTGCAATAGCTCTTTGTTTTTGCATTCTGCTACGTAACCATTTTGCCAGAGACATTATTTATGTTGATTTTGGGCTCGCAGCCAGCGTGAGCCAGGACTGATAAAGTTATTTCCTTTTAAGTCTGTCTGACTGTCATCTGTGAATGAGCGAAGAAGGGGGGTCAGAACAGAAAAGAATATGGGGAGGAACCTTATTATGATGCATTTTTCAGATATCAATGCAACATATGACAATTAATTTGCATTACCTGTCTGAATACCATTTGCTGAAGGAAAACTGCAAAAGATGGCTATTACATCCTAATCCCTACCTGAACTTCACAGAATCATGGGGAATATTATAATGTTTGTCAAGGCAGATAATTTCTTAGATTGGTTGGGATTATTGTCATTATTTTGGCCTATTTACAGGACAGAATTCTGCCCGGCACAAAATAAAAGCATTTTGGAATAATGGGGTTCGGTATTTGGGGCTGTCAATTGAATCTAAACTGCAATGCTCATTTTTATTGTCTATTTTCTTAAAAGGAGAAACCATCAAGATTGTGATTGAAGACTACGTGCAACATTTAAGCGGGTACCATTTCAAGCTGAAGTTTGATCCAGAACTTCTCTTCAACCAGAGGTTTCAATATCAGAACAGAATAGCAGCAGAGTTCAATACCCTCTACCACTGGCATCCACTTCTGCCTGATACATTTCACATCCAAAAGCAAGAATATACGTACCAGCAGTTCATGTATAACAATTCCATTCTTTTAGAACACGGGCTTTCTCACATGGTGCAATCTTTCTCCACGCAAAGGGCTGGAAGGGTAAGATTTTCTTCGTTTTTTTCCACCTTGATCAAAATTGCATTTCAACTGACGTGAGGGAGCAGACTTTTATATTTGTATATGTCCATAGTTCCCAACATATTATATCATAGCTGTTCTTTGTTATATCACTACCATATCTGAAAACCTTTTAAGAACAGAAAAAAACAATAGCCTTATTGATACTACTCTGTACTTGAGAGACCGCCTGCTGCCAATTACCTCCCACAGACCCATTAGATCTCACAGGGTTGGCCTCCTCCGGGTGCCATCTACCAGCCAATGCCACCTGGCTACTACCCGGGGGAGGGCCTTCTCTGTGGCAGCTCCGGCCCTCTGGAATGAACTCCCCGCAGGGATTCGGACCCTCACCTCTCTCCAGGCCTTCCGAAAAGCCGTCAAAACCTGGCTTTGGCGGCAGGCCTGGGGGTGATGAGTTCCCTCCCCTCTCGACATGTATGGCTGTGGGACTGTTGTCTACTTTTATTATTTGTATTTTGTCTTTTATGTTCCCCTTTTTTCCCCCTTGAATTGTTCGCCGCCCTGAGTCCTCCCGGAGAAGGGCGGCATACAAATAATAAAATTCTATTCTATTCTATACTTGGTATGACACTTCCGAAATTTTAATTGAGATAGCCATATGATTTGATTTGAATGACCTTTATGCTTATGCAACAGAGGTTAGCCAGTAGTCATATGCCAAAGGACACTATTTTGTTGTTTCATGTTAGGAACATAGAAAAAATATCCTTTCTTTTATGCGGAGGAAGATTCTCTCAGCTTCTGCTTCAGAATACATGAGGAAATGTTCCATTTGTTCAAACATTCCACATATAAAACTAGACATCAGCAAGAAAAGGTTTCAACTATCTGTCTTTTTAATAAACCAGATCTGAGTATGTAAAATCCTAACTCATTTCTCTTTGAAAACTAGACTGGTGTTTTTCAGGGATAATGCAAATATGTGACTAAAGAAGCCAGACCAGTCTAATTTAGAAAATAGACAGTCTCAAATAGGATATGGAAAATCCATGGATATACTAAGTAATATAATCTTTCCTATTACATGTTTATTTTCCTTTGAGAGCAAGAGATCAATACGCATAACAGCCTTTAAATGAGTAACACTGTTTTCTCTGGCCTAATATAACTTGCACTGCACCTTCATTGTGATTTTTCATATTATTATTTTTTGCCAACAGGTAGCTGGAGGTAGGAATCTTCCTTCTGTAGTGCAGAAAGTAGCTCAAGCTTCCATTGATCAAACCCGGCAGATGAGGTACCGATCCTTGAATGAATACCGAAAGTTCTTTCTGCTGAAACCTTTCACATCATTTGAAGAACTTACTGGTAAGTCATGGCAAGCAAGCATTTGTGTATCTGAAAGGTAGATCTTGTGTCCCCCCAGTCCAATCCTTTGCATCACCAATTAAAGAAAGCTTAAAAGCTTCACTACAGATTGCCACTGAATTATAACTTTTAATCAAGAGGGAAATGCAGAGAGAGTTCCAATACACAACAAATACACTTTGTGGCAACTCAGAGGTTGCCACAAAGAAGAGGGAGTCCAACCATTCTCCAGGGCACCTGAGGGTAAAACAAGAAGCAATGGGTGGAAACTAATCAAGGAGAGAAGCAACTTAGAACTAAGGAGAACTTTCCTGCAAGTTAGAACACTCAATCAGTGGAACAGAAGTTGCCTCCAGAAGTTGTGAATGCCCCAACACTGGAAGTCTTTAAGAAGTTGTTGGTTAGCCATCTGTCTGAAATGGTATAGGGTTTCCTGCCTAGGCAGGGGGTTGGACTAGAAGACCTCCAAGGTCCCTTCCAACTCTGCTATTGTATAAGGACACTGAGTTATTGTATTAGCTGCATTAATTTTAATAATGAAATACCCATCTCTGCAATGTTTTAAGGCAGATTGTGAGCCTGAGCTAAGAAGAATTGCACCACTGTTGTTTTAAGGGATTGAAAGTAGCAGGTCTATGGATTTAGCTTCAACTATCTTAAAAAGAGCCGAGGTGGTGCAGTGGTTAAGGTGCAGTACTGCAGGCCACTTCAGCTGACTGTTAGCTGCAGTTCAGCGGTTCAAATCTCACCAGCTCAAGGTTGACTCAACCTTCCATCCTTCCGAGGTGGGTGAAATGAGGACCCGGATTGTTGTTGGGGGCGATATGCTGACTCTGTAAACCGCTTAGAGAGGGCTGGAAGCCCTATGAAGCGGTATATAAGTTTAACTGCTATTGCTATTGCTATCTTCTATGCTGGGTCACCAAGATTAAAATGCAATATACAAGCAATTTTATTTTATTTATCAAATGTATAAATTAAAAAAACGCATAATGTATCACGTAAAAAACAAAAAGTAAAAATAAGCGAATGATTTCTACTTTTAAAAAAAACATGCAGAGTAGTTACAGATCAAGAAGGAAGAGTTTTTTTTATGCTGAATGCCAAATATCTTTATTGCAGGTGAAAAAGAAATGGCTGGAGAACTTGAAGAGCTCTATGGAGATATTGATGCTATGGAATTATACCCGGCTCTTCTCATTGAAAAACCACGCCCTGGAGCCATCTTTGGTGAGACCATGATTGAACTTGGGGCTCCCTTCTCCTTGAAAGGACTTCTAGGAAACGTTATCTGCTCACCTGAATACTGGAAGCCAAGTACTTTTGGGGGCACAGTGGGCTTTGACATTGTGAATACAGCCTCACTTCAAAGCCTCGTTTGCAACAACGTGAAGGGCTGCCCCGGGACAGCTTTTCATGTCATCGGCTCCGAAACGTTGGCAACGAATAACGTCAGTGCATCAAGCAGGTCGATGGATGAAATCAGCCCTGCCGTACTTCTCAAAGAGCGGTCAACCGAATTGTAGGGAGGGGTTAAGGTTGTATATTTATTTATTAATTTATTTATATATCAATATTTATTTATATTTCAAATAAAGCTGTCATGGACCTCTGTATATTTTCCTGTGCATTGGCGTTGAATTCAGGGTGTCTGACTTGAAGAGGTTCTTGCTTGGATTTGCAAGATGGGTTCTCTTCATTCTTCATTATATCTTCTGTACCAAGATACACTGAGATATTCCAAAATGGATCAAGGACCACAGATTTGCTGCTTCAAACACAAACAATAATCTTGAGTGGGGTTTACCATCATGATGGTAAAGCAGGTTAAGTGTTACTAATTCAACACTGAAAAAGGTTTAACTAGTTAACTCCTTCAAGAAAGGGCCTTAGCAAATGAATCAGAAATAGAAAAGTAGTTATGCACTTTTACAATATTATTGACCAACATTTTATGATATGTCTAAATTGGGCTCTCTGTTACCTGATACAAAATCAGGAGGCAGAAATGAATTTTATATGAGAAACCGTAAGATTTTGAAAACACAGAATTTTTTGCAACCCAGTTTCATTTCCTGGGTAGTCTTATCTCAAACGAAAGAACGATCCTCTTCCTTAAAATAAAAGGCATTGCTTTCTGATTCAGTTCCCATATATATGGTCTTACTAAATGAATAGGAACAAGTAACCCCCACTGAAATGCAATTTGTTTTTCAGTTTTTTCAAATCTTTCATCTCTATCTTTTTTTATTTTCAGAAACTAAGAAAATTACCCAATTCCTGTAAAATCCACTTTTACATTAAACCGTTCAATAGTTATCCAACAATCAGACATTAAGTCATTTGTCTCTTAAATTTGCCATCAGATTTCCATAGAGTATGTGGTAACTTTTTATTTTCCTATATCACTTAGATGGTGGGGAAGATCCTATCTCCCAAAGGGGACAGTGTGAGTTCTGGATAATCCATTTTATGGATTCTAGAACAGTGTTTCTCAACCTTGGCAACTTGAAGACATCTGGACTTCAACTCTTCAAGTTGCCAAGGTTGAGAAACACTGTTCTAGAATCTCTCCTTTAGCATTGCACTTTATGCAAATAAGGCCAGTTCAACATTAACACCTTAATGCTTCATTTTGTGTAATATTATTGTGAGCGCTCAGGTAGATGATAGATTCTGTAGTTGACTTGTAACTTGAAAAAAAATACAGTTATTTTGTATTTGTTAAATAGTTTTGTATGGCTGAAGAAATGAACTTAATTGAACTTAATAGGGTCTGACATACTATTTACTAAAAGAAAATTACTTTTTGGAGGGAAAAAGACCCTTTAATACAAAACTTTGATGGTACCTGTGAAAATTCTTTTTAAAGGATGAACAATGAAAGGGAAAAATATTGCTGGCTGGAAAAAAAAAAATCTCAGGATAACCAAAGAGTATCTTTAAGGTGCTCTTAATAAAGTCTTGTTGCTGTTAGTGTTGTATCACTGGAACTTACAGAGAAGAATCTCTAGCAGGTTATGTCCAATTATTTGAATTTTTCTTAAGACAACACTGTCTTACTTAAATTGGTTCCCTGTGTATCTTTAAGTTTCCTATTGCTATGATTTTTTTCCAGTTGTCTTTTCATCAGCAATATGGTACTTTGCCCTTCCTTGAACTGAATGTTTAATTTTAATATTTTCCTTTAGTGCTTTATCTTGATTAGTGTTTGCCTCTTTTTATCCGTTTCTCTTTTATTGCTCTGTTCATCCTTTATATCTTTTATACAACACTTGTATTATATAAATGCTATGTAATGATTGGTAATTATTGTATATCTTTTATACAATACTTGTATTATATAAATGCTATGTAATGATTGGTAATTACACTGTAAAATGCTGCTGAATCATGCTTTTTCTGCATTTGTTCAATGTATTTATCAAGCAGGTTAGTTTTCTTTTATAATAGGTTTCTATTTCTTCTAGAGGAGAAAAAAAAAATCCCAAGAAAACTAATTTATCTCAGCAAGCTGGCCTTGATTGGGTGTTTAGATTATAGCTGCTTGAAAGCCAAGATGTTGAGGAACCCAGAGAAAATTTGACACTTTTTTGTATATGATTAAAATCTGCTGGATTTTTATTAGTGTATATTTATTAAATATTTTACTTAATACTTCGGTTCCCAGAACATGCAGGGAATAGATTTTTTTTCCGAATTGTGGCCTCTTAAATGTATTAATGAAAATGAATGTATAATTTATGGATGTAATTATTTAAATTATATTTAAGATATAATTTTAATTATATTTTTTACTTTCGCAGTCTGCATGAAAAGGTCAAAAATAAATTTTAATACGATGCATTTTGAGTTTGTTTCTTCTTAAGGTATCACAAAAGTGAATTTCAAAATTGATTTTTAGGAATGGGTTGGGAGCCACCAGTTTGGGAAAGATTTCAAACTTAAATGATGAATAAATTAATCCATGAATGACACTTCTGTAGATAGGGAAGATTAATTCTAAGTATTAGGTGGACATGAAGGACCCACCTCAACAAAGCATCTTGAGAATTCAATTGCTTGGGAGAAAGGAAGTGTTTCCTTCATGGTCTTCCTCCTTCCCATTGGTGACATATAGGTAGTACACAGTTTGGAATTATGAATTTAAAATGTTTCTATTTTAATTTAAGATCTCTATTATCCTGTATTATCCATTAAAATCAATGCCCCTAATAAAGAAGAATCACGACAGTTCTCCAGTGCTGGATAGAAGCTGGATATTATAAATAGCACGTATATATTTAAGTGATGTCTAATAATCTACTCAAGGACCTTGGCCAACAGTTCTGTAAATCCTGGGTCATTTTTCTTCTTTCAAACACAGGAACTTTTGCTGCAAGCTGGGAGTTTTCCAGGAATCCACACAGATTTGTTAATATGACTTCTGCTTGTTTCTTTCATGCACAAAATCATCCTGAGTCATCCTGAAACTTGAATTCATTTACATCAGCTTCCCTTCTCTAACCTGAATTACAGCTCTTTCCTACTGCTTTCGATGGCCAATTACGGCTTTGAGAGATCCTTAGCGCTCTCTGAACTTGGTTGTTGAAGACTTTTCCTTATCCAAACTAGGTATAACATCATCAATGCTAGTCCTGATGACTAGGACTGATGATGTTCGCTAGTTTGGGTAATGAATATAGAGCCGGGTGATGCAGTGGTTAGAGTGCAGTACTGCAGGCTACTTCAGCCGACTGCTAGCTGCAGTTCAGTAGATCAAATCCCACCAGGCTCAAGGTTGACTCCGCCTTCTGAGGTGAGTACATTGATTCAAAAGAGGAAATTATTTATTTCCTCTTTGCTGATCAATGGTTTAAAAACTCTGCTCAGTTGCTACTCCTGACAATTTTGGTTTCTATTTTTTAAATACAGGATCTACGTGTTCTGTTGTGCATGAGGGGTAGCAAATTGATCAAGGTTTCTGTAAACAACATCTATTTCGTTTTTGTTTTTTTAAAAAAACCCAACCATTTCATCTAAAATTGTCCACTCTCCCTGATAACCTATGGATTAAAATGTCGTCCTTCCAATTTACAGCTGTGAAATGGAAACTATCCGTGGGAAGCTTTGTATGCAAAACATGTACTTTATTACTAAGCCGTGGTTCTTCTCCCAAAGGGGGAATCATGATCCAGTCGATCTAAATGATGCTTCATTTTCCTGAAGTAGTAACTGAAGTGTATTTACATGGTACTGGTAACCAGGTGGATCTTCTTATTTAGACATAAACAGAGGAGAGCCTAGGTGTGCCTTCTTTCTCTGTTCAGACCTGCCCTGTTAGCTAATTATTTTTAACACCCATTCATTTTCTCCTTTTTCTTCTATTTATACATTCCTTTGTTTGTGCGTTGAAGGCTGCACCCTTTTCACTCTGCCGCGGAGAAAGCAGGTGTGCGTGCAAGACTTGCAAAAATGAAACAAAAAAATGAAGCATGTATGAAATAGGTCACACATCGCTTGCATTGGAATTTATGAGACCGTGGGTATATCTGCCTTACAGCCCCATTCTACTATTGGTCCAACCAAAAGCAGATAGCATAGATACAAAAAAAAAAAAAATCAAAATGTGGGGTGAAAAAAATCAAGATGTGGGGTGGGCCCTGTCAGGCACAAGTAACCAGAAACAGGAGTTGAATTCGAAGCACTAAAGGTTTTTTTACCTGCTACCTATACACAAGTAACTGGTCTACTAATGGTCAAGCAAAATTGGACTAGATAAGGATCAGCAGAATTCCTGGAGCAGGACGGGATCTGGACTTGGGTGCTTTGTGGTTCAGTGACTCCAAACTAATGACACATTTAATCCTACCATTGGACTAAGCCTGCTCATTTCCTACAGGCTTGTAGCCCACGATACTTGCAATCTCAGTAAAATGAGTTAGTAACCAGGGCTTGAGGAACATGGTAGCATGCTCAATTCAACCTTTATTGTCAGTGCACAACATGTGTACAATGAGATTGGCTAAGCCTCCCTTAGTGCACCCCAGGGGTGGGATTCAAATAATTTAACAACCGGTCCTCTGCCCTAATGACCAGCTGGGTAGGCGTGGCTTGGTGGTCTTGTGACTGGGTGGGCGTGGCCAACTCAACATCACTCTGGTCGATGGGCGCTTCGCCTTAGCTGTTATAATGTAATAAGGGTTAACCGAAGAGGCAGTTTCTGTAAGGAGGGCAATAAAGATTAGGCTAGAAACAGCACCAGAATGTTTCCTTCCTGCCTTCCTTACAGGATTAGCCCTGTAAAGTGGGAAAAAACAAAAGGAGATTTCTTCCAACAATCGGTTCTCTCAACTACTTAGAAAGTTACCAACCGGTTCTTCTGAATAGGTGCGAGAAACTGTAAGATTTTGAAAACACAGATTTTTTTGCAACCCAGTTTCATTTCCTGGGTAGTCTTATCTCAAACAAAAGAATGATCCTCTTCCTTAAAATAAAAGCCATTGCTTTTTGATTCAGTTTCCATATATATTTATTATTGAACTGGCTGAATCACACCACTGGTGCACCCCCAGAGCATAAATACATACCACAGTGAAAGAAAGGAAATCCCTAACCCAATAAATCATGTTAACAATGCACAATTGATTGAGCCGAGGTGGCGCAGTGGTTAGGGTGCAGTACTGCAGGCCACTTCAGCTCACTGTTATCTGCAGTTCAGCGGTTCAAATCTCACTGGCTCAAGGTCGACTCAGCCTTCCATCCTTCCGAGGTGGGTGAAATGAGGACCCAGACTGTGGGGGCAAGTTGCTGACTCAATTTGCTAAAAAATCTGTAAACCGCTTAGAGAGGGCTGAAAGCCCTATGAAGCGGTATATAAGTCTAATAAATAAATAAATAAATCCTCTATACATATATGTGGGTAACATTATATTACAATATATTGTAATACACATATTAGATTACTTTGTAAGCACTTCATTGCTGGGCAATTGCTGAGGGGTAAACGCCAATTAGTTCATGGTGAAATCACCAAGCTTTCCAAACATTACACTTTTATTATTATCTGGCTGATATGAAGCAAGCAAAATTGCTCTCCTATAGACCCCATTCATATTCATAAAATCTGACCTTCTTGAACCACAGCAGCTTCTGAGACTCTGGAGGTTCCCAGCACCAACTATTGTTGCATTGCTGGAAATAAAGGCCTAATTTATTATTACAACTTGATAGGTTCAGATGAAAAAGCGGAACAATAGCTAACCTTGTAATGAATCGCGGGTCATTTGCATGGCTGGTGGCTGCATTTGGTTCCATGGTTTCCACATTTGTTTTTGCTTCTTGTTACATCATGTAGGTTGCTCGACAAATTTGCAGCCTGGATGGATAAGACCAAATAATTTGCCTTCTCAGTTGTTTTTTTTATTTTTTTATGCTGATCTTAGTTTTGCCTTCCTTTCTTCCTTATTTGATGTGTGGGCACTTCTCCTTTTCACTCCTATCGTCTCTTTCAATTGATTTAAATGAGTCCCATTTACAAAAAATGCCAAGTTGTTTCCTTCCTGAATTGTATTTATTCTGTGATAGATTTCTTGCTGAAGAGAGATGTGGTATCTTCTTACTAATTGTAGAAGCAGGGTTTTTTGAGACTATGTTTTACAGAACTTGAGGGTTTCAAGAGAAATGGAGTTGTGTGAGAAATTAAAGTCAATGAAAAGTCAACTGGAATGCATCCAATTTTCTATCTCTGGAGCTTTGCTTCTTGGTTATGAGTTAAGGCAGTGGTACCCAAACTTGGCAACTTTAAGATTTGTGGACTTCAACTCCCAGAATTCTCCAGCCAGCAGAGCTGGTTGGAGAATTCTGGGAGTTGAAGTCCACAAGTCTTAAAGTTGCCAAATTTGGGAACCACTGAGTTACGGGAAATTTAAAAATAAATAAATTTACGTTTTATTTTATTTTTTAAAATTGATAGGTTCCACAGCCTGAAACAATTTGAAAAGCTCTGGTCAACTTTCTATTGCTGAAGAAGCTTTGCTTATTAATTAAGAGTTCTGGAAATTTGTTTAAAAAAAACCCAAAGACTGAAAAAGTTTGAAAACTCTCAATCTACAGTAGTATAAAGAACAATAACAATAAACTATCATTTTGTGAAGTGATAATGCTTCATTTCACAGGGCATTTAAAATCTAATCACAATGGATTTGACACTTAAAGAAAATGTTGGTTGCTGCATTTTGAATTGTTGATCACATTTAAGCATATAGACTAGAGTTTCCTTTGAGATGAATCTTAATGTTTTCCATCTAAGCCTAAGGGAGAAGTCTTCAATTTCCACATTCCTCCTTTAACTTCCTCTACTTCTATTCCTTCCACAGAAATTAATAGATGACAATCCTAGACAGTCTCTTTTATTCCAGAAAACCATGGTGTGCCCACAAAGCAGAATTACAAATGAGAATTGAATTGTGGTTGGTAATCCTGGCTTTTGGCTAATCACACCTTGCCAATCATTCTTTCTCAGATATATTTGTTAACCAGCAAAATGATTTGCTGCCAAACCAGGGAAGTAGGATTAGGATTAGGATTTATTTCATTTATATGCCGCCCTTTTCCCCGAAGGAGACTCAGGGCGGCTCACAATTCGGACAGGGAAGGGGGTACAGACAGGGGATAAAAAGACGAAACATAACAATACACAATTTAAAAACACACAACAACCATACCATTCGAGGAGGGGGGCAAAAGCTCTTTAGCCCCAGGCCTGTCAGAACAGCCAGGTTTTAAGGGCTTTGCGGAAGGCCTGGAGGGTGGTGAGGGTTCGAATCTCCACGGGGAGCTCGTTCCAGAGGGTCGGAGCAGCCACAGAGAAGGCCCTCCCCCGGGTGGTAGCCAGTCGGCATTGGCCGGCAGATGGAATTCGGAGGAGGCCTAATCTGTGGGATCTGATCGGTCTATTGGAGGTAATTGGCAGCAGGTGGTCTCTCAAGTACCCAGGTCCAATACCATGAAGGGCTTTATAAATGACGACTAGCGCCTTGAAGCGTATCCGAAGACCAATAGGCAGCCAGTGCAGCTCGCAGAGGATAGGTGTTACGTGGGTGAACCGAGGTGCACCCACGATCGCTCGCGCGGCTGCATTCTGGACAAGCTGAAGTCTCCGAATGCTCTTCAAGGGCTGCCCCATGTAGAGCACGTTGCAGTAGTCCAGTAGCATCAGGAAAGGATGCAAATAGCAAAGGACACTCTGCAACACTCCTAGATGCTGTTGAACCTCATCTTCCAGCAACTGTGACCTTCTAGATATGCTAAACAACTACTGTGGTATTAACGAGGAAAGGAATTTCAGATTATGAGCAATCCTGGGAAAATTTGGTTCTGGAGAGCCATATGTACATTTTCAAAATAAATCACATGGGTACGCCAAATAAATAATAATAGTCTCAAGGGATCAAAAATTAAGAGTAACAGGAGCCTTGATGCCTTCAACATGAGTTTGAGAATCATAAATATCCTCTGGATTTCTAAACTTGAGGTCAACGTGCATTTCCTGGCATCTCTCTCTGAAATACAGATTGACAGGAAGGCAATTTATATCCAGAATGTACCAACAAGAACAGGGCCTCTGCTCACCAGTGTATGCTCAACTTCCCTCTAACTTCTCTGACATTTTTCCACACAAGTTTAAATGTGTTGCTTGAGCCAAATATCAGTGTTTTGCGTCAGCCAAGCATCTGCCACTGCAAGCTTCATTCATTAAAGCCACTCATGTGTACAGTCCCATAACTGAGAATGATATATATCAGGGAGCTAATCGGTTCTTTATTATTAATGTGTAACTTGGTGACACAAGAAACATCACACTGTGGAATTTAAACAGCCTTCCTAAACGGCTTCCCCAAGAAAAAATCTGCAAGTCTCTGCCACTTTTTGAAATAATGCTAAGGGTGTCACCAGCCTCCTCCCGCCGTGCTTGAGTTCTACACTATTATTGTAATACAGTAATAAGGTATTTTATTAGGTTAATTCTGGAGAAGAAGAAAAAAAATCAGAATTCTGAATTTCCAAGATTCACTATAATTCAGGATTTCACTGGATACCCCTTAATGAATAAGTGGAATGAGTCATGCTGTGTACTTTTTTTTGGGGGGGGGGGAATTATAGACTGCTGAAAAATATTGATAAAAGTCAAAGAGCAATAAAAATCCATGGGAAAATATCTATGTCTAAGTTCCCAAGCTTTCAAAGAGTTCCGTCAAATAATCTCTTACCTAATTCTTTGAAAGAGATATCCCATCTCTCACAGTTACTTGCAATAGCAATAGCAATAGGAGTTAGACTTATATACCGCTTCATAGGGCTTTCAGCCCTCTCTAAGCGGTTTTACAGAGTCAGCATATTGCCCCCAACAACAATCCGGGTCCTCATTTCACCCACCTCGGAAGGATGGAAGGCTGAGTCAACCCTGAGCCGGTGAGATTTGAACAGCTGAACTGCAGAACTGCAGTCAGCTGAAGTAGCCTGCAGTGCTGCATTTAACCACTGCGCCACCTTGGCTCTTAAGATGAAGAAGAGTTAAAATACTGGAACAGACTCCACAACATCCAGTAGTTATGAATAGCCTGGGCCGCAGTCTTTAATGTCTTTCATTCTTACTGAAGAATGATGGGCTTTTGTAAT
Organism: Thamnophis elegans; assembly: GCF_009769535.1. Lineage (NCBI taxonomy): Eukaryota > Metazoa > Chordata > Lepidosauria > Squamata > Natricidae > Thamnophis > Thamnophis elegans. Next base: position 3,762,930 of record NC_045551.1, read on the forward strand.
AATTTGTTATTATACAAGTAGATCCCTATAAAGACCCAGTAAAGACAGTAAAGTAGATCTCAGTAAAGGCCATACATTAGCCAGATAGTGGATTTTGTGTGTCATACAGATCCCACATAGATCTGAACCAGTGGTGGGATTCAGCCAGTTTGCACCTATTTGGGAGAACCAGTTGGTAATTTTCTAAGCAGTTGGGAGAACCGGTTGTTGGAAGAAATCTCCTTTTGTTTTTTTCCACTTTACAGGGCTAATCCTGTAAGGAAGGCAGGAAGGAAGGAAACATTCTGGTGTTGTTTCTAGTCTAATCTTTATTCCCCTGCTTACAGAAACTGCCTCTCCGGTTAACCCTTATTACATTGTAACAGCTAAGGCGAAGCGCCCATCGACCTGAGTGACATTGAGTTGGCCAAACCCACCCAGTCACAAGACCACCAAGCCCCACCTACCCAGATGGTCATTAGGGCAGAGAACCGGTTGTTAAATTATTTGAATCCCACCACTGATCTGAATCCATAGTAATTACTGTACAAATTGTAAAATTAAGGACCCTCCATTTCATTTGAGTCTGTATATTCAGTACCTGTGGTGAAGTCTAAAGGTTCAGAAAGATTCACATGTTCTTTGTGTTTAGACAGCATAAGGTGGAGAAGAGCTAAAAGGATTTCATTCCAGCCTTCTTAAACTTTCTTAAACCATCGACTTATTGTATGCTGAAACGACAGTTCTTTTTTTAGAAAATTAATCCAGCCCATGGCTCCAAACAGTTTGTTTTCATTTACTAAGCAAGTAGAAAACAGAGTTCTATTTTCTGATTCTGTTTCTGTTTAATGACTAAATCTGATTAGCTTTGGAGTAACTGGGAGATAATGATATTTATCTACAGTGCTCCATAATTATCCCTTGGTAGTCTGCACATTCTGAATGTTCGTACAATGATGCGTAAATATATGATTTATAAACAAGACAAACTTTTGAAAAACATTAACTAGGGAGGAAGTCCCACTGTACTAACAAACATTATATTTCTGCCACTGCAGCAAGATTGATCCGGCTGGTGGAATTAGGTAGAGAGCCTAAAAATTAGGGAAATTGCAACATTAAAAGGAGAAGACATGAGAAAGCCTATCAACTGTTCAGTTCTAAAATTTGCAATGGAATGTTCTTATAATGTATCTTGGCAGGAAAAACCTCAATATTGCTAAATCAGTGAGATATATGAAGGAAAGATAGAGTAGTTAGACAACTACATTACAAATTTGTTGTTTGTTGTTTGTTTGTTTGTTTATTATATTTATATGCCGCCCTTTTCCCCTGAAGGGGACTCAGGGCGGCTCACAACTCAAACAAGGGAAGGGGGATACAGACAAAAATTAAAAATGACACATAACAATGCATAATTTAAAACACACAACAGTCATACCATTTGAGACGGGGGCAACAGCTCTTTAGCCCCAGGCCTGTCGGAACAGCCAGGTTTTAAGGGCTATGCGGAAGGCCTGGAGGGTGGTGAGGGTTCGAATCTCCACAGGGAGTTCGTTCCACAGGGTCGGAGCAGCCACAGAGAAGGCCCTCCTCCGGGTAGTCGCCAGTCGACACTGGCCAGCGGATGGAATTCGGAGGAGGCCTAATCTGTGGGATCTAATCGGTCTAGTTGAGGTAATTGGCAGGAGGCCTAGCAGGATAGGTAGCAGGAAATAAAGAACTTCAAAAGTTCCTAGTCAATCTTTTAAGCTAAGATCCTCCAGTTTTGGACCAAAAGGGTTGGTGTCACAGCAGTATGCAACTGATGGTTTATGTAGTTCACTCAAATCTTTAACGTTTAACTTATCCACTGCTGTGTGGATGATTTGATTTTGCTATCTCCCTACAGAAATGGAGGTTCTGTTAGAATTTTATTTTCTAAGAATGCTGAAAAGCTAACACAGGGGATTTTCCAAGGAAGCAATCAACCCCATTCTTATCACGTTTCTAGTACTCATGGTAAACAGTACAAAGTTCAAGAAAATCAGAACTAACACCAACCTCGAGAACTGAATTAGGGAAATTGCAACATTCAGTTCAGGAGAGGAAATCACTCTTCCTCACGATTTCTTAGCTTCCCTAAAAATGAAGAATAAGACTATGAAATAACACGTACCAGAGTGCATTAACACCCAGTAGGCTAACTTCTCTGTCTGTTAAATTAAGTCCCTGTGGAGCATGCAGAAGACTATCTGCTGATGGTGCCATGCAGAAAGAGAACAACACACAGAAAAAGTGGGTGCTTTGTACCAAAACTCCAGTAATATTTCAGTAATTGGGGCCAAACAGAATAGCCACTGCAGAGTTAATGAGGTTCAGCCTTTGTTCATGTACAAGACTGAACATTATACTGTAATTCTCAAATACTTCCCAAATTTCCTGCAAATATCTCCCCCCAGGGAAAGAATTACTTAGCAGCAACTCTTGCTTAAAAGAGATGTGTGAGGGGGGAGGAGAAGTCTTGTTATTTTTTGAAACCACAAACGTTGTACTTTGTTCAAATGTTGTGGCGTAACAGCAAATCCTTCTGCAATTTGCTTTTATGCATGAGCAATGTGGAAAGCAGCACTATCTTTCAAATGACTTTTTTTTTTTTTACAAAAACATTTTGGGGAATAATACATGTGGTTAGTTGGCTTTCAAAAGGACACTTTTTGCTATATAATCTTGGTGAACTTAGATTTGATCTTTAATGCATCTCTGTCTCGGATAGCGAAATGTGAAGGATAAAGTTGTTTCAGTTAAAAGGATGGGAAGAGATATTACAGAATAAGAGTTGAAAGGAACCTTGGGGATTTTCTAGTCCATGTTATCTATCTTCATTGTGTAAAACACTTTCACTTGCAGCAGATCCATAGACCTGTGAAATGTTGGTCTGTCCCTCACAGTGGTTCAGGGGTCTTCTCCAGAATATGAGAGAAGACATTAAATTAAGCTCTATTGACCAAGTCATCTACTTTCATTACAGCGTGTGCCAATTCCAGAGTGCTCCTTGGTTAACTGGCAGGTTTTGGGAAATGCAGGAGCCACAGAAGACCCACTGGGGCACATAACCTAATTAAGCATCCCATACCTAAAGCTTCTTGCCTATTTCTAGTTGTTTCTAAAGCTAGCTTCAGAAATCCGTGGTTGATCCTTTTTTGCTCCTTGCCATCTCATTTCTCCAGTGGATGCAAGATTATCTAATCGGCTCTGTAAGGAGTAATCTGCATCACCATTTGTGGGATTTTTCCCTTCTTACTAGTCCTTAATGTTCTAATTTTGCTTCACGCACAAATACCATCACATCATCTTCTCAGAATTATTTCCTATAACACTAAAGCAGTCCACTTTTTCCTTCCTTTCTTCCTTCCTTTCTTCCTTCCTTCCTTCCTTTCTTCCTTCCTTCCTTTCTTCCTTTTTCTTTCTTTCTCTTTTTCTTTATTTCTTTCTCTTTTTCTTTCTTTCTCTCTTTCTTTCTTCCTTTCTTTCTTTCTTTCTCTTTTTCTTTCTCTCTCTCTCTTTCTTTCTTTCTTTTTTTCTTTCTTTCTTATACAAGCAGTCCTTGACCTATGACCACAGTTGAGCCCAGCATTTTGATGGCTAAGTGAGACAATTGTTAAGTAAATTTTGCCCCATTTCACAAGCTTTTTATGACAGTTGTTAGTGAATCACCGCAGTAAAGTTAATAACACAATAGCTAAGTCCATCTGGCCTCCCCATTGACTTTACTCACCAGAAGGCTGCACAAAGTGGTCACATGACTCCTGGACACAGCAGCTGTCATAAATATGAGTCAGCTGCCAAGCACCCAAATTTTGATCACCTGATCATGGTCATACATGTGAAAAACAGCCATAACTCTTTTTTTTTCCAGTGCCGTTGTAACTTCAAACTGTCACTAAATGAACTGTTGTAACTCAAGAGTAACTCAAGGTCTACCTGTAGTATGATCATTGCTTTACTGCTACATAATAGGGAACAGGCTCCTTTTTCCTTTCCCACCACATTCTGCAAATCTATGGGAACCTTGTAGCAAGCAAGAACTGAAAGTTCAATTTCATAGAAGCAAAGTAGCACAAAACAATGATTTTTCTTTAAAAAAAACAAACGCTTGAGAAACCCAACAAATGTTGCAATTTAACCGCGATTTTTGGAAAAAAAGAAATAGGGGAAATGAGACTGAACTGCTGTGCACTATTGAGGTCAACAATCTCAATTTGTTTTTGAGAAAACAACAAAAATAGTGGCCTTCATCCAGTCCTAATGCTTACTGGGAAGTTTGAAGTTGTAAACTTGAATGAAGCATGAGTTTCTATGGATGAAGATAGTTCAGCGATATAATAGGCCATGGTTGTGATGAAAGAAATGTCCTTCTGGGTTCAGCTCCAAGTGGGGGGAAAAGACACTGGAGACATGGAGGCTGCTTGGAAAGATGGTTTATTGGTGGACAGGACCATATGGCTTGAGCCCTGAACAGAAAAGGTGATCGCATGCTTCAATGTTGGTGGAGAAGAAGAGAAGGGCTGAAGAAGGGGCTTGCTAGGCTTTTTATAACCTGTTCAATCCCACCTCTCTGTTTCCTGTTCCTGTGTAAGAAATGTATTCTGATTGGTTGTCAGACTCCCATAGGGCCATGCAGGGGCAACTCTCTGGGCTGTGTTTTGAATCCAGGTTTAGTTGAGTTCTCAGATGCCATGTGGTCAGTTGAGTAAAGGGCCAATATTATCATGCCTTTACTCCCATCCCCTCTGGGGCTGCAGTGGAGAAGTCTTTATAACCTATGGAACGAACTCCCCGTGGAGATTCGTACCCTCACCACCCTCCAGACCTTCCGCATAGCCCTTAAAACCTGGCTGTCCCGACAGGCCTGGGGCTAAAGACCTTCACCGTACCCAAATTGTATGAATGTTGTGCTTTTAATGATGTATTGTCCTATATGTAACTCGGTTTGTCTCCCCCTCCCCTTGAATTGTGAGCCACCCTGAGTCCCCTTGGGGAAAAGGGCGGCATACAAATATTAATAAATACAAATACAAAAATACAAATACAAAAATATTATGTAAAAGGGACTAGCTTGGCTTTCTTAATGGCTCATTGACAAAGGGGGATGGGCAGGAAGCTACAGGCAGCTATTCTGTCTTTTAAAACATGTTTCTTTCTTTTCATATCCAGAGAAATATTCTGCCTTTTCAATATTTCCTAGGATATTTCATTTTTCTGGGAGAGGGCTGGATGATAACTTCCCACAGTTGGATCAATTGAAAGATTATATTTTGAAAATAAGGGGACCAATAAAGGGGAATATTTGTAGTTCAGGGTTGAAATGTGGGGTCCTTGGTGCTCTCTGAGGTTAATTGCATTTTTTTTTAGACATTTCATTACCCAGTCTAGGTAACATCATCAGTGCACTGATGAAGTTAGCTCATTTGAGTAATGAAACATCTGCAAAAATAACAACCAAACTCAGAATGCACCAAGGAGCTCTCAAAATAAGTAGCCTGATATCCAGAATGAAATACATATTCAACCAGCTGTTGAATTTTATTTATTTGTATTTATTATTTATTACGTTTATGTGCCTCCTGCCTCATTTTACAAACTACTCTGCAGAGTTGACCTCAGTCAATCAGAACTAGATCTCCTACTAGATTAAAATCCATCAACATTTGAAGGAAGAATAAAGTTTAAGCATTTTAAAGATCCCCATTGATTTCAATTAGTCCATAGTTATTTTCTTTTTATGAAATCCGTTGCTTTGAGGAGGGATCGGGGCAACTGAATGGGGCTGAGCGCTTACTGGCTAGATGCTCTTCCTGATGCCTCTGCAGAGTTCGCAGCAGATATTTTCTCTTTGCACTCTGATAGAGAATAGCAATAGCAATAGCGGTTCGACTTATATACCGCTTCATAGGGCTTTCAGCCCTCTCTAAGCGGTTTACAGAGTCAGCATATTGCCCCCAACAACAATCCGGGTCCTCATTTTACCCACCTCGGAAGGATGGAAGGCTGAGTCAACCTTGAGCCGGTGAGATTTGAACAGCCGAACTGCAGAACTGCAGTCAGCTGAAGTAGCCTGCAGTGCTGCATTTAACCACTGCGCCACCTCGGCTGCTCTTCCTGATGCCTATGCAGAGTTCACAGCAGATATTTTCTCTTTGCACTCTGATAGAGAAACATCTGTCACTGCCTAGGATTGAACTCTCAACCTTCTGAGTGGGAAGCAAACATCTTCCCCTCTACTCCACCACACTGCTCATAATGTCAAAAGAGTCAAGATGGTAGCCATCTTGACTATGCACTTAAAGCCCCGTCTCCTTTGAATGCACACGACAAAAATAAATACAATTAACTAAATGTATTAGGACTTGGATCACGCAGTTGCTACCTTGACTTTTTAAAACCCCTGCAGATGTCTTTGGCAAGGCTGAATATATGCGTTTATTTTTTCTGTTATAATTTCCTGTAATTGAAATTTTTTTTGAAGCTTAAGTACTATTACCTCAGTCCTCCAAGGCACTTTTATCTTCCTCAAAGACCTTAGAATTGGGGTTCAGTGCCAGCATGGAGCTGGCCTAAACAATTTCCCTACTGAGAAGAACGAATGTTTTAACAGGGAAGGGGTTGGGGAATCACTACAACAAAGAAATAAATAAAATACTTCTTGTTTCCATGCCAACATAAACACCTTACATTTAAGAAAGGCTGTTTTGCAAAGTGTTTATAACAAGAACCCAAACTTATTTCCCCTCGCCTGCTGATTTCCTTCTCTCATTTCTTAGCTATGGAGACTTGTATACAAGCCAACGAGAATGGGGACCAGATATTGGAAGCATCCTCCCTTATAAAAAACCTGTTTCGCTTGAGATGGCTAACCCACGAGCCCGTCAGCCTCTGAAGTCTTGCGATATGCACCATAAACTGGAGATAAAAGATAGGGGACCACTTTCAAGATTCCTGGTCAATGACTATTTCTTCTACCTCATTAATCTTGAAGTAATTATTGTATGTTCTTATTAAGGAGAGGAAAAAAACAGGTCCATTGCCATTCCTTCTACCTCATTAATCTTGAAGAAAAGATCATATGTTCTTATTAAGAAAAGAAATAAAGGGACACTTCCTCAACACAGTGACGTGCGGTGAGGTTGATACCTGGTGAGGCTCAGCAGGGCAGTGGTCGGCCTCGGCGGGGGGGGGGTGGAATTTGCATCGCGGGAGCAACCAAGCTCCCGGGTCTGCAGCAAAGGCGCTTGGTGGCTCCCGCGATGCAAAGTGCCCCGCTGCCCCCCCTCCCCGCTGTCCCGGCCTGCGTCCGCTGCTTCTCCAAGCTCCGCCGCTGGAAGTCCCGGATCGCCTCTGGGGGAAGGCTGAGTGAAAAACGGAGTGAAGCTTCTCTGTGGTTTCCCGGCGCTGCCCAGAGGCTCTTGCAGGAGCATGTGTCAGCGGCCGGCAGCCTGGAGTGGCCCCGGCTGTGAGACAAGGGAGCACTTAAAGTAGCCGCTGCCGCCACCACCGCCCCGCCGGAAGAACATTTTGTTTAATTAGTACACTTGATCAGGTTTTGTGTGTTTTCCACAGGTGGTTCCAAGACACCTTTTTGGTGGGTTGGGGGTGTTTGGGGATTGTCTTGTGTGTTGGGCCTGGTCTCTGGGTGTTATGTGAATTTTGTTGTATGGGTATACTGTGTATATACGCACAACAACAATAAAGTAGAAGACATAGATTTCCCCCCATTCTTCTGGAATAATGTTGCCTGTATGTCATTATTCTAAAGCAGGGCTAAAATGTCTAGAAACAACTGTATCATGACTTTTTATTTGTGTGCTATATTTTTTGGGGGGGCATAAATTCTCAGCTCTCCCTCTCTTTGAGAGTCTCTTGTCAAAGTTGGAAAGATGGCACACAAATTCAAGAAGGAGGGACAGCAGTTTGAGTTTGCGTTTGAATTTATTGGTCTTGTATGCCGCCCACTCCCAAAGGACTCTGGGCGGCTTACAATAAATAAGGGAAGGGGATAAATAAACAAAACTCATTCCAGAGGGCTGGAGCTGCGACAGAGAAGGCTCTCCCCCGAGGAGTCACCAGCCGACATTGGCTGGCAGATGGGATCCGGAGAAGACCTAACCTGTGAGATCTAATCGGTCTATGGGAGATAATCGGCAGGAGGCGGTCTCTCAGGTACCCAGGTCCGATGCCATGTAGGGCTTTATAGGTAATGACCAGCACCTTGAAACGGGTCTGGAGACTAATGGGTAGCCATTGCAGCTCGCGGAGGATAGGTGTGATGTGAGTGTACCTGGGTGCACCCACAATCGCTCGCGCGGCTGCGTTCTGGACCAGCTGAAGTCTTCGAACACTCTTCAAGGTGGAAGGGGCAGATGGCTCTTTAACCTACCAAGACTATGATTCCATGAAATGGCACCCATCCTGCCCAGAAAGTTGGCTGGGAGAATTTTATTTTTTTCTTATCTGGGAAGCTAAAATGGAAATATTAAATGTGCTGGCTTGGGTCAATTTCAGATGGCAATCAGGAACTCTAGCTCTGAAAAAGAGATTGCTTTCAGAATGTTGCTGTGTTGTGGCAGGAGATAATTGCGTGGAGAAGGAAGATTCTTTTAAATCTATTAATGCCTGCAGATGACTATCTCCAGTCTTATCAGCCTCCAATCAGCAGCTAAACCTATTTTTCATCTCCACTTCCTTAGTATCATTTATTTTTTGTTTGAAATAAGAGAGGAGCAAATCCATTCTCCTCACCAAAGGATAAAGAGCGTTCTTGATCAACTGGTTTTAAATGTAGAATCATTTATGACTCGTGGCTACACCTTCTCGTGTTCTCTTTCCAAGCCAAAGAGACCAGGAGTTCTTCAATGCCAAGTGACCAGCTTCAAGGTGGCAAGGTTTCACCAGCCTACAACGCCAATAGGAAATGAGCAGAACCCAGCCTTTGAAATTACCAGCATCCACATCACCCTGTTTGCAGGTCATTCATACCACATGGATTTGTGAGAATAAATTATGAAAAAAGTTTAAACTTTTTAAATCAAATAAGTAAAAGAGTGAGCTGTCTCCATCTTGGGCTGGCAACAGGAGAAAGTCAGAGCCATGGTAATAAGTCCTGAAAGAATGATTTGTGAGGCACCTCCCAACGGCCGATAAGATCCCACAGAGTGGGCCTCCTTCGGATACCATCAGCCGGACAGTGCTGGCTGGCGGGCCCCCGGAGGAGAGCCTTCTCTGTGGCTGGTCCGACTCTTTGGAATCAGCTCCCCCCAGAGATCCGGACCTTACCCACTCTCATGGCCTTCAGGAAAGCCGTTAAAACCTGGTTGTTCCGGCAGGCCTGGGGCTGTTGACCTCACTGTTGAGGTCCAGCCCCGATTAGAACGTATGTGTGTTGTGAATTTTAATTTTTTTTATTTATTTTGCTTTTCTTTTTTCTTCTTTTGTTGTAAGCGGCCTGGAGTCCCCCAGGATTGGGCGGCCTATAAATTTAATAAATGATAATGATGAGGCATCTTCATTCCTACTGTTAGAGGAATATGAAGATGAGACCCCCAAAACACACACATTCTATCTTCCTAAAAGCTTCCTTAGCTTTTTAGAAACATGTAGGGAGAAATTGGCTAGGCTATTCACTTGTTCATTCCAACACACAGGATATGGTGGTTTGACTGCTATACACATATGTATATATGTACACATCCATAAGCAGAGAGTCCACCAGTCTGGTGCTCCTTCCATTTATAAAGGTTTTCCTTTCTTTATAAGTGGAAGATCTTCATTTCTTCACTGCGAGGTGGCGCAGTGGTTAGAGTGCAGTACTGCAGCCACTTCAGCTGACTGCTAACTGCAGTTCGGTGGTTCAAATCTCACCGGCTCAAGGTTGACTCAGCCTTCCATCCTTCCGAGGTGGGTGAAATGAGGACCCAGATTGTTGTTGGGGGTGATATGCTGACTCTGTAAACCGCTTAGAGAGGGCTGAAAGCCCTATGAAGCGGTATATAAGTCGAACTGCTATTGCTATTGCTATTTTCCATAGCATTCTAATTTTAAGGCGCTCTCAGCAGAATGAATCTACCAGTATGATGAGTGAGATGGGTTTAGAATTCCTCTGTTAATTAGGAAGATTTAACTAAATGAAAAAGAGGAAGAATAGAATCCTGCTCATATCTTAGTTCTACATTCTGCCTAAGTGACTCCTTTCTTCTGATTTATCAATCCTCCCTTTTTAACATTGGGACAGCTGCTCCATTCTTGATAGAAGTCAGCTGGGCTGGATTCTCTTGACAGAAGATAAAGAACTGTAAACTTCACTTCTCAAAAGCTCACCTGAAAGAGAGGAAATTCTCCAGCTTCTAATGTTTGGCTTAGAATGTAAATTTCCTGGACTTTCCTGGACTCTCCCTACTATCTAGATAAGTGTTTCTCAATCTCACCATTGTTAAGCTGCATGGACTTCAGCTTCCAAAATTCCCTAGCCAGTATATTGTTGAAATCCACACAGCTTGCTGAGGCTGAGAAACACTAACCTAGATCAATTGACTCTTTCATACCTCGACTTCTGGAAGTCTCTTCCATTAAGGGAAGCAGCAGGATGAGCACAAAAAGAAGTGGATTTGTAAGTGCTTGGAATCACACGTTGTGCTAAACAACAGTATATTTAATCAGCTATTGTGATTAGTTATAAACCATGGTTTATGGTTGAAATCTGCATATGGGGGGCTAAGGTCCAACACATGTCTCCTGAAAAAAATTGGCACAAAATTAGGAGCCGAGGTGGCGCAGTGGTTAGAGTGCAGTACTGCAGGCCACTTCAGCTGACTGTTATCTGCAGTTCAGCGGTTCTAATCTCACCGGCTCAAGGTTGACTCAGCCTTCCATCCTTCTGAGGTGGGTGAAATGAGGACCCGGATTGTTCTTGGGGGCAATATGCTGACTCTGTAAACCACTTAGAGAGGGCTGAAAGCCCTATGAAGCGGTATATAAGTCTAACTGCTATTGCTATTGCTAAAATTCAGATACCTCAGAAATATATTGAAAACACAGTTGGTGAATAATTGTATTATTGTATTAGCTAATTATTGCTAATTGTATTAGCATACTGAAGTGGTACCTATTCTACCTACATTTGCATGCTTTTGAATCGCTAGGTAGACAGGAGCTGGGGCAAGTAATGGGAGCTCACGCCATTGTGTGGAGCTTGGATCTCAAACCCAGGCTGTCAACTTTCCAGCTGACAAGTTCAGCATCTTTAACCACTGAGGCATCACACCCCAGATATAGATATACAGATGTCTAGCTCTATCTTTCTCTCTATAGTTAGACAGACAGACAGATGATTGATAGATAGATAGATGATAGACAGACAGACGATATAGATATACAGATATATCTATCTAGCTCTCTCTTTCTATAGATAGACAGACAGATGATAGATAGATAGATAGATGATAGACAGACAGACAGACAGACGATATAGATATACAGATATATCTATCTAGCTCTATCTTTCTCTCTATAGATAGATAGACAGACAGATGATATAGATAGATGATAGACAGACAGATGATAGATAGATAGATAGATAGATAGATAGATAGATAGATAGATAGACGATATAGATATACAGATATACAGATATACCTATCTAGCTCTATCTTTCTCTCTATAGATAGACAGACAGACAGATGATAGATAGATGATAGACAGACAGACAGAGCTAGATAGCTCTATCTTTCTCTCTATAGACGGACAGACAGATGACAGATAGATGATAGACAGGCAGACAGATGATATAGATATACAGATATATCTATCTAGCTCTATCTTTCTCTGTATAGATAGACAGATGATAGATAGATAAATGATAGACAGACAGACGATATAGATATACAGATACAGTGATTGGCATGCAAATCAAAGTTCATAAAAAAGGCCCGCAGCTAATTGTGCAAAGTCATCTTATCGTGATTTATTCATCAAGCCATGGACAAGCAAACCATGGCTTAGTGTGATGAGTGAACCCATTCAACATTTGGGGGGGGGGGGAAATAGTGATTTCCTAACTGACTTTTTTTTTCTTTTGAAACCAAGTTGAACTTCCTTTGCTAGGAAAAAATAGTCATGCAAGTGCTTGAGTGAACTCCTCTTTGGTTGGCCAAAGATAGGCCATTCTATATAAATATAGATCTATGTGCTCTTTCCTCCATGCCGTTTCAACTCAAAAATATGTAAACTATAGCTTATATCTTAAAACAATCCTATTAAGTAAAGGGTACATCCATAAGGTGAAAGAGCATTTTGCAACATCCTATGTATTATAGCTTTCAGAAATATTGACTGTAGCCCAGTAGTGGGATTCAAATAATTTAACAACCAGTTCTCTGCCCTAATGACCAGCAGGGTAGGTGGGGCTTGGTGGTCATGTGACTGGGTGGGCGTGGCCAACTCAACATCACTCACATTGATGGGCGCTTCACCTTAGCTGTGACAATGTAATAAGGGTTAACCAGACAGGCAGTTTCTGTAAGCAGGGCAATAAAGATTAGGCTAGAAACAACACAAGAATGTTTCCTTCCTGCCTTCCTTACAGGATTAGCCCTGTAAAGTGGGAAAAAACAAAAGGAGATTTCTTCCAACAATTGGTTTAAGAATGTTTAAGAAGGCTGGAATGAAATCCTTTTAGCTCTTCTCCACCTTATGCTGTCTAAACACAAAGAACATGTGAATCTTTCTGAACCTTTAGACTTCACCACAGGAACTGAATATACGGACTTAAATGAAATGGAGGTCCTTAATTTTACAACTTGTACAGTAATTACTATGGGTTCAGATCAGTGGTGGGATTCAAATAATTTAACAACCGGTTCTCTGCCCTAATGACCATCTGGGTAGGTGGGGCTCGGTGGTCTTGTGACTGGGTGGGCGTGGCCAACTCAATGTCACTCAGCTCAATGGGCGCTTCGCCTTAGCTGTTGCAATGTAATAAGGGTTAATCGGAGAGGCAGTTTCTGTAAGCAGGTCAATAAAGATTAGGCTAGAAACAATACCAGAATGTTTCCCTCCTGCCTTCCTTACAGGATTAGCCCTGTAAAGTAGAAATAAAACAAAATGGGATTTCTTCCAACAACTGGTTCTCTGAACTGCTTAGAAAGTTACCAACCGGTTCTCCCGAATAGGTGCGAACCAGCTGAATCCCACCACTGCTGTAGCCATCAATCACAAAACATTTGCCAACCCTCACTGCTTGTTACAGCTCTCACGCAATTTCATTTAGTGTATGGGATTTCATATACGGCGATCCCTTGGTGCTCATCGTTAATTGGTTCCGGGAGGTGCAATGAGGACCCAAAATGATGAGAACCAAATTTTTTTCCCATAAGGGAGAATATAATGAGTCACAAGGCAACCAAGAATGGATATGTTCTAGCTTGCGCATTGAATACCAAACCAATGATGAGTGGCAGGACAAGATTTGCCTGTCAAAATGCATTGAGTCCCAAACTCCATGAGTTTCAAAGCAACTGAATCCCAAGGTACCACCGTGAAGGGCCCCTCCACATGCAGCTACCGTTGCCTCTACATGCCATGGGAAATGAACACATCTGTCAGCCTCTGCTTCGCTGCTGCTTTTCGGCTGCCATTGAAACGGGAGGGAGGGGGGGCTGGAAGACACGAACATACGAGGAGGGACAAAAAATGCTCACCAAAACACAAGTTGCACTTGTATACTGTTGCTCTTTAATTCCAGTGTAAAAATAGGACAAGCTGAATATATTGATAGATAGTAGAAATACACCGAAGGGAGGAGTAGAGGGATAGAAGAAAGAGGGGTAGAGAGGGTGGGAGAGAGGACTGGAGGGAGGGTGAGAAGGAAGGGAGGGAGTGTACCAGGAGAGAGGAGTGGTAGAGGGGTAGGGGAAGTAGGGTAGAGGAGAATGTTGGAGGGAAGAAGGAAAGTTGGAGGGGGGCGAAAGAAAGGGTGTATGGAGGGTCGAAGAGGTACATTGGGTTTGTATTTTGGGGGGTATTGTTGACAAGAGGAATGGCTGTGTTTATTGTTTAATGTTATATGGCCCCGTATATATGGCTCCAGTATATATGTGAGTGTACGAAATGAAAATGGAAAATAAAACACATTTACACAAAACACAAGTTGTTCAGTCTCAATCTCTCTCTCTCTCTCTCCCTCTCCCCCTCTCTCTCCCTCCCTCTCTGTCTTTCTCCCTCCCCCTCCCTCCCTCCCTGGCATGGTATTTGGGAGGGGAGTCATTATGTGCTGGAGGATTGTTATTAGGAGCTGTCCTGACCATCTATCTGCGCATGTGGAAGAAGGGAGTTTCCCGCCAAGGCCAACCGTCCAGCATTCCACCCTGATGATGCTTTTTGAAGACATCTCCCACCTGACGGTTGGGTGAATTATTATTGGACTATGAAACGGGGTGCCAAGGGGAGGGGATTGAATTATACATGATATCGATCGCTTTCGTGCCTTTTTTACTCAGATTCAGCTTTGCTTTGCTACTCATCGTTTGTAATTAGTAAAAGTACACTTAATTCTAAAGCATGGAGTTGAGTGGTTTCTTTCCTGATTATTAAATGAAGGTTCACCTGACATTAAGCTGAGTGTATTCTCGTCTACTCTCTGCATCTGAACAAATGGGCTGTTGCGTGCGAAAGCTCCATAGCAAATTAAGCTTTGGTCAGAATAATGAAAGATGTGTCATAACGTCATGGCACAACTTCCATCCCTTTATATGCTTGACACTGGAAAGCTAGCACAAAAGGGGCAGAGTTGGTGTTGCAATGCACAATTTGTCATCAGCCCCACCCTGGTTCCTTTTCAAACAGCAATAAAAGTGCAATAAGCACTTTTATAAGGTGCTCCAATTATTATGAAAGTGCTCCAAAGGTTCCCCGTGATAATTTCAAATAAAGGATATCAAGACCCAGTTCCTGGGGTTATAAAAAAAAGCCTATAATAACCTTACAAGATTACCGCCTCTCATCAGTTGAGGATGATACACCCTTGTCTCTGTTGATTGCCTTGTGGGGAAACGGAGTGATGCAATCATCAAAGCCAAAGGCTAGTTACCTAACAGACTGGAATTGTGGTTCCCCTCAAAGAGTCTGGGTGCTCCCCTTATCTCTTCTATCGCATGAGATCCTCTACTTGTAACCAGCTATTATCACCTTCCTTATCGAACAAATAGAAAGTATAAGAATTCCACAAGAACACCTCATGAATGACAGGCAAGGCTAATCAGCTTTGGTGGGGCATTTCCATTCTTTCTTGGTGAGAGGGGTTGAAACAACATTGCTAGAGTAGATCATCTTGTAACTACATGACCTTGATGTTGTTCCAGGGCTGGAAGAGATGAACATACAAGGAGGGAGAAAAAATGCTCATCAAAACACAAGTTGTTCAATCTCTCTCTCTCTCTCTCTCTCTCTCTCTCTCTCTCCATCCCTCTCCCCCCCTCTCTCTCCCTCCCTCTCTGTCTTTCTCCCTCCCCTCCCCCTCCCTCCCCTCCCTCCCTCCCCTCTCCCTCTCTCTGTCTTTCTCCCTCCCCCTTCCTCCCTCCCCATCTCTCCCTCTCCTCCCTCCCTTCCTCTCTCCCCTCTCCCTCTCTGTCTCCCCTCCCCATCTCCCTCTCCCCCTTTTCTCTCTCTCCATCTCTTCCCCTCCCCCTCTCCCCTCTCTCCCTCCCTCCCTCTCTCTCTGTCTTTCTCCCTCCCTCTCCCTCCCTCCCCATCTCTGCCTCCCCCTCCCTCCCTCTCTCTTCCTCTCTCTCTCCCTCCCCCTCTCCCCCCCTCTCTCTCTGTCTTTCTCCCTCCCCCTCCCTCCCTCTCTCTCTCCCTCTCCCCCCTCTCTCTCCCTCCCTCTCTCTCTGTCTTTCTCCCTCCCCCTCCCTCCCCATCTCTCCCTCCCCCTCCCTCCCTCCCCATCTCTCCCTCCCCCTCTCTCTTAATGAATTGTAGCCTGCTTGAAGATCTATTAAAATAGAGTGGGCTTTATATTTGAATAAAAACTGATATTCACACCTTTTTTTTCTTTTCTACATCAGTCCTAGTGGAATGCTATCTTGATGCTGATAATGGCCAGCAAATAATTCTCCTTTCTCTTAGAATAAGCAATCTACTTACAGAGTTAGGTTCTGGATGAATGGCTGCCTAAGGAGAATAAGGAATGAGTGGGAGGTGAATAAACAGGAACCTGACTGAGATAAGTCCACAGTTGATTATAAAAAGGTGTTTCATCTAACAAGCCGAAAAGGGAAAGACAGAACCCTTGATGAGATCATTTCTCTTTTTAAGGAGTGGTCTTGCATTACTGGAGCAATACCATTCATTATTTTGAGTCAACATTCTGTTGTCTGGCGAAATTCTCAGTCACCCAGGTAATGTCCCAAAGGTATTGTTCAAAAGGCAAGCAAACTTTATTGGGTTTTTCCATCGAAAACGTTTCACTTCTCATCCGAGAACAGAAGAAGCTTCCTGGATGAGAAGCGAAATGTTTTCAAGGGGGAAAAAAAACCCCCAAAAAAACTCCACTTGCCTTTTGAACACCTTTGGGTCAGCACTCTTTTAATTTCACCTGATTTGCCAACGTTTTATATTTTATTTGATTTATTTTTTTGTACCCCTCCTTTATATATATTTTTTTACAAATAACAACCTGCTGAACATATCGAACACTTCTTCCTCTCTTATTTTCCCTGCAACAACAATCCTGTGAGGTGGATTGGCCCAAGAAAGAGTGATTGGCCCAGCTGGCTTTCATGCCTAAGACAGGACTAGAACTCACAGTCTTCTGGTTTCCAGCCTGGTATGTAAACCATTAGCTCAAACTATACTTACTGCCCCTCAAAGGACTCTTCAGCTAATTTGGGCACCAAAATCATTTCACAATTTTTTGACATCTCTGTTGGCTCCCCATTTGTCCTTTTGACTTCATATCAACGAAGTCAGACTTCGGTCAAGGCAATTATTTCCAAATGTTTGTTTCCTATGAATTGAGATTATTCAGAAAAGACTTCTTCAGAAAACATTGTTTGCCGTCTTTTATAAAGAGCAGGAAATTTTCACCGGTGACATCTGCTTCGAAGGGGTTTTTTTTCCCCAAGAAAAGGCTACAGCTCATTTGCTAAGCAAATTTTACGTGCAGAAAGTTGCAGATACATTGCTGTTTATTTTCCAAACGTAAATATTTCGTAGCTGGATATTGCCACTGCTGGTTTTACTATGGGTTCGCCTTGGTAGTAAGGTGTTGTTTTATGAGAAATCAGTCGGTATTCATAAATAGTTGGAAGGAATATTTATTTCCTACAAAGGTTTTTAAAGGCCTCAAGCTTGTCAAGGTGGACTGCTATTTTTAAAGGCCTCAATTCTATTGGAACACACTGTGTATACTAATGCTTCCCCCCCCCATATTTAAAGGAGCTCCATGTTTTTGTAACTTGCATAGCTGTTTTAGAAGCTATTCCCAGCAACCTAAATGCATGTGCATGCCTAGCTCCTTTAGAAAAAGCCAATACTTCCCTGAAAATTATTTTCTGTTAATAACTTTTCTATTAGACCAGGGGTTGGCAAACGTAAACACTCAAGGAGCCACTTGGATCCGTTTCCCACAGAAAAGAAAACACCGGGCGTCACAAAGGTCCTAACCGGAAGACCCCCTGTTCAATTCTGGAGCTGACCGGAAGTTCAGTTCCCCTACCATAGAGTCTCCTCCTAGCACGGCATACGTTTTCCTCTACCTGTCATAACCGAAAGCCCTATCAATTGTGGAGACAACTGGAAAACTCTCCCCTTGCCATAGAGTCTTCTCCTGGCACACTGTGCTTCTCCCCCCCCCTCCCGGAAGCTCCTCTCAAAATTGTGGCACCAACCAGTGACGGAGCCACAGCAGAGGGAGGAAAGAGCCACATGCGGCTCCGGAGCTGCAGTTTGCTGGCCCCTGTACTAGACTATGTAAAAATGAAACACATTAGTGAGTTCGCCATCTAATCAGTTTGATTGCTAAGGTGCTGGACTAGAAACCAGGATACTTTGAATTCTAGTCCCACTGTATGCATGAAAGATGGTTGTGTGGCTTTGGGCCAGTTTCTCTCTCTGAGTCCAACTCATTTCACAAGGTGATTATCACAACTGATGTGCTGCAATGGGGCACGACATCCACCTTGGGCACATGACCGCCCTGCAACGCCCCAGCGCATACGCAATTGGCCATTTTCCCTCAAAAAGAGATAAGGAATGCGGGCGGGTGGGCGAGCCCACTGAAACACCGTTCCAGTACCGTGGCTGCTGCTCCCAGCGGCCACATGTACACCCGTACCAGGCCATACCATCCGGAATCCACCACTGTTGCGTTCCCAGAGGGAAAAAAAAAATCCAAGGCTTTTTGGAGGGTGGGGGGAGGTTATTTACAGCACATCAAGTTGGTGGAGGCTAGTTTAAAAGAGTTCATGTGATTGCAGCATCTTATCTCCACAATGTGCTTTGTACTCCGTAACATTTCCTCTTTATCAGATTGCACACTCTGACACAATGCGAAGAATATCATCATTTAGAACAGTGTGTCCATGCAAAAAGAAACAGTTCCTTCACGCCGTTGAAGCAACGGAGTGAAGGAACCAAAAGTACACTATTATTATTTGTTTTGGTTTTTTTTAATATTTTATCTTGGCCAAGCTCCTTATAACAACAATTTCCTGACTGATGTTATATAACAGTTCAAATTGGAAGCAAGTTAGGGAGCAATGCCTTTATCTTTTATTTAAAAAAAAAAAAAGAAATAAGGAGGTAATCCTTCTTTCAGGTATGGACATGAACGGAAGTGTCTTGTGGTGAACAGTATTACTTGTTCCTTGTCAAGAGCAAGAGGTTAACGGGTTTTGGGTCTCCCACAGCTGAGAGTTGGTGGGTTTCCATCTTTGGTTCTGGATAGAGGGTTCTGGATAGAGGGGCACTATCCAGGATCTGCACTGGCTTCCTATTGGTCTCCGGGCACGATTCAAGGTGCTGGTTATTACCTTTAAAGCCCTACATGGCCTAGGACCTGGGTACCTACGGGACTGCCTTCTGCCACATACCTCCCTCAGACCAATAAGATCGCACAGGATGGGCCTTCTCCAGGTACCTTCAGCGGGTCAATGCCGGCTGGCGACGCCTAGGAGTAGGGCCTTCTCTGTTGCCGCTCCGGCCCTATGGAATGAGCTGCCCCTGGAGATCCGGGCCCTCCCCACTCTCATGGCCTTTCGCAAAGCCATTAAAACCTGGCTTTTCCGGCAGGCCTGCGGCTGTTGACCCCTTGATGGTGGTCCAGCCCCGTCTGATTGGGTGTCTGTTGTGTTCCTTTTTAACTTGTTGTGTCCCATTGTTTTAATAATTCTTTTAATTCTTTTTTTCATTTCTGTAAGCCGCCCGGAGTCCTCCGGGATTGGGTGGCCTAGAAATTCAATAAATGAAATGAAATGAAATGAGTGAAGCCAACTTACCTTTGCCACCAGTTTGCAAATGTTAGCGTGCTCATGCGCAGGACCTTCCACGCATACGCATTGCATTAAAAATGGGACATGTTGACATCTGGGTGGGAGGGCAGAGTCTGCTACTAAGTCCGTCTGCAAAGGTAAGTGGAACAGCAATGGGAGGAGGAGGAATCCGCTTTGCCTCGTGATTTAGATTAGCTAGAAAGCAGGAAATTCGACGACTCCAGCTAATACAATCCGTGTGTCATAGCTGATTGTCAGAATTATCCGTTCGCCCAAACAGGTAGCTTTTTTTTTTTTTTACTTCACTTACAAGATCTGAGTTGAAGGATTCACATGCACGCATACATAACACCAGTAAAAGTATGTAAATGCAAGTGATGAAAGAAATGTCCTTCTGGGTTCGGCTCCAAGTGGGGAAAAAGACACTGGAGACATGGAGGCTGCTTGGAAAGATGGTTTATTGGTGGACAAGGACCACATGGCTTGAGCCCTGAACAGAAAAGGGGCTTACATGCTTCAATGTAGGTGGAGAAGAAGAGAAGGAAGGACTGAGATGCTGAAAGTCCCTGGTTTTATACCCTCTCTGGCCTTTGATCTTGAGCTTGTATTCTCATTGGTTGTCAGACTCCCATTGGCCCATGCAGGGGCAACTCCCTAGGCTGCGTTTTGAATCCAGGTTCGGTTGAGTTCTCAGATGCCATGTGGTCAGTTGAGTAAAGGGCCAATATTACCATGCCTTTACTCCCATCCCTCCTGGGGCTGCAGTGGAGAAGTCTTTATTATGTAAAAGGGACTAGCTTGGCCTTCTCAATGACCCATTAACAGTGGGGATGGGCAGGAAGCTACAGGCAACTATTCTCTCTTTTAAAACATGTTTCTTTCTTTTTCACATCCAGAGAAATATTCTGCCTTTTCAATATTTCCTGGGATATTTCATTTTTCTGGGGGAGGGCTGGATGATAACATCCCACACAAAGTTATGGATTAACTGGACTTAGAAAAACCCAAGTCTAATGCCAACTAGATGGACTGAACTATAAATCTCCTAAAGCTGGTTTGGAATAGGGGAGCATCGTAGTAAAATAATAATAATAAATGAAACAAATTGAGTAAGACAAACTTAGGGTAAGGCTACTGGTAAGCAAAAACTCTGACTCACAGCTGATGATACAA